>NW_008795126.1:3123468-3179771 GCF_000699145.1 Aptenodytes forsteri | reverse complement strand
CGGGACTGAGTCTTCTAAATGGCATTCTGAATGCAACTTGACTTCTGTTGTATTGCCCAAATTTGCCTTTTTTATTTTCTGTAGGTGTTCATCCTATACAAACTTAATGCATCATCCATGCTTGATATAGCAATAAACAGAGCTGACTACAACATATTTTGTAAAAATATTTATGATGTTATCTGCATGGGAATGGGAATGTAGTTATAACTAAGACAGCAATGAATACTTTATTTACTAAACAGAAGAGATGGACAGTTTAAATGAAGTCCTAATCTTCAATTTCTGTGTTTGTGAAATGTTTTTAACCTTAAGGTTTAAATAAAACAGGCATATTTTAAGATCTTCTCATAATGGCTAGCAGTGGGAAGTGTAACTTCTCACAAGATTCAGCAAAGAGCACTTGATCATAAATTGTAAAGTTCTTTGTAAATTGTAAAATACTTTTTAACGTGGGTTTTCATGGGAAATAATTTTCTCATGAATATGTTTGAGATTTTAATGGTTTTCCTTTGGCATACTGTTATGACCCCAAGTTCTTCTAAAGCTCTTTGGATTTGTTTCTTAAACAATCAATATAGACACTCTTGAATAGCCAGTAGGAAAGGAAAACTAGAAGAGTTTAACTGATCTGCTCTAACCATTGATTTGTTGGCTGTCTGGGAGAGTGCCTATCTGTACAGGTCTGAGATGTACAGCTAAGGAATGTTTTTCTGACAAAACCTTAATAAAATCAGCATATTCCCACAGAAATGTTGAGTTTTAATACCTGTAAATAACTTAAAAGGAAATAAAAACCTTCTAGCAATTCTAATTGCATGTTATGTGATAGACATGAATGGTTGCTCAGATGGGTATAACATAGATGGAGCATCCCCATGACCTTGCCTGTGGGTTCACTCCAAATGTGTACTCCAAAACACTTCTTCCCTGAATTTAGATGCCATAGAAAAATACTAATGTTGCTTGGCTCACTGAGGAGTCGGCGCCAACTCGAGCCAAACTTGGTCCATCATTTTTCATGTTGTGAGCCAATCATCAACTGTCAGTAGAAACTAATATACTCTTACTCCAGAAAGCTACCTAATTGTCTCCTGTAGAAAGATTTAAATGCAAGAAATAGAATTTTAATGCTTGTACCCCAATTATGTATTTTAACCCTTAGACTGTCAAGTTCTCTATAGGTTTCAGTGTTTTACTGTGTTATACTGAATGTGAATACATGGAAATATTATGCCGGCAAATGACAGAATGAAGCATTACAATGGGAATGGATTAAAACCTAACTTAAAATGTATTCCTATACTCAGTGTCCACTTAGTATCAGTGTGATGGCATTAGCACATAATACCTGCTATTAATTCAATTTCATCCTACTGCTCTTCCTTGAAGAGAGGAACAGAGTGACTGCCTATAGTGAAAATCAAGCGGAGAATCTGTTTGAATAGTTCAACTTCTGTCTTTTGTTAACATCAGCTTCAAATGGAGACAATAGCTCCAGGATTCATTCAACCACTACAAAATCTAGGTCCCGATTCAAAGGATATTGAAATTAGTATTGTGTTAAAACTGGTTTTGCTGAAGCTTTCATGTTAGTCAATAGGAAACTGTTCAAATGGAATTTGAGTTCAGGTTATGTATGACATCTCATTGTCACAAAGCCTCGGGTCAAGGCTGAGACTGTCACAAGAATTCTGATATTTCTAGATGAGGACTTCTTTTTTTGGTCATATGGCTGCTTAATCTGGTTCTCTGCCATGGCTGTTACGTGGGAGAGATCTGTGGCTCATTCCTTTTTTCCTGTGAACCCAACTGCAGTAGAGTATCCAGAAGAGCGAGGGGAAATGCATTAAAATTTCAAGACTCCCTTTTCATGCGTATGAATAGGGATATGCAAATAAATAAATAATGTGGCATCAGTGGTGAACAGTCTTAAACAAGAAGAAACAAAAGTATCTTTCTGTGTTTCTTGATTTATACTCTATGAAACTTTGATTAATATATCTTTGTAATGTCTAAGCAAATTCTCTGTATTTTACAGAGAGGCAAGAGAGGCTGTGGAAACCTAAGTAACTCCTGTAGAAGAAAACCAATTGCTTTAGTTGCTGTTTAAACCTGATATATCAAAAGGCACAATGCCCCTCTCAAATCTTAGAAGGATCTCCTTGCTTTGCAGTGAGGAAATCCTGACAGTGAATTGTGTATGTGATTTGAATGAATTAGGGTGATGGTGTCCTGTACGTGTCTCATGAGAGTGACCTTCATCTGTTCCTTTCTATGGATCCATGGATGGATCATACTCTTAACACTTCTTTTGATCTCCTGAATGTATGCTTGTGGGAATAGAACAGTTGATCGCTGCCCTGTGATATAATCTGTTCTATGTGCCAGCACTCTCAAAGGCTTTTTTGTCATATCTCTTGTAATGAGATGGTTATGAACGTTTCGGAACGTGAGTGAGAGGTAGTAAAAGGGGCAGAAAAAGGAATATTAGGCTCTATACAGCTTATAATTAAAATCCTAGAGAGCAATAGCTGTGAAGTGAGTTAAAGAAACATAGAATAAAAAGCAAGCAAACAAAAAAACCTCCACTTGATCCTAGAAAGCACAAAGGCAGGCTGCTTTGTTTGCAAGGCTTTCTATTTCAAGTCACGTTATCGTTGAGACAGCTTTCAGTTTAAGATGACAAACAAAAAGCCCAAAGGAATTCTTTCCCTGTTCTGGGGGAGAGACAAACCTTCTGTGCAGATGCTTGGCATGTTTGAGCTCTGTCCCATACTGAGCAGTTCTACAGTTTTATACTTCACTGCTATTTTATGATACTTTCAAGGGATTAACTTGACACGGTGAAAACCAGAAAGATGTATATTTGAATAGAGATTAAAAATACAACACAGAGCATTCTATTCTCCTGTCAACAATTTCAAGGTGAAAAGCCCAACAACATATCGAGTAATAAAAAACACTTTGCAGAGGTTAGCATAATGTAAGGAAAAAAAAAAGAATGAAGAAAAGAGTGAAACATCTTTGGTATGCTTCAAGCATTACAGCACTTAGCTGTGGTCTGAAGATCAATAAAGCAGAACATTCTTTTCATTATATATTAATACTGTGTGAGCAGAAAACATAGTAACTACTAGGATCGTGTGACTGTCACATATACATATTTTTCCACTTTGTCAAGATAAGTACAGTTAAAATTTCACTTCATCAGTTTGCATATAGTTAAAACTTTCAGGTCAATGATGAGATTTATAAACCGTTTTTCACAGCAGCCTAGAAAAGAATAGAGGGGCTTGTTGCATCATTCTGTTGTCCAAGCAACCAGCTGAAACACTTTCTCATGTACACTTGTGGGAGACTGATGATGAGGTGTTAGAGATGGGATGTAAAGGAGTTTCAGAGAACAATTACATGGAGAGAAACTTCCAAAGTTAAATGACCCTGAGAGTTCAATATTTTCATCTTGGTGTCAAGTTGCTGTCTTGTCTAGATTTTTTTTTTATAAAGACATTGAAGCTTCATTTAAAGACCTCAAGGGATGAGGTACAATCTATCACATCTGCCCATACTCACCAGCTGACTGAGGATGCTTGAAAACTCATTGGGATCTGTTTCCTTTAGAATTATGTTGTGCTGCAAGCTTAAAGTAGGTTAGAACATGCTATTAAATTTGTATGGTGCTCTCCTTTTTCAGATGTGCATTTCTACTTATTGTATAAAGTAAAGCTTTACACCTCCTATTATTCATTATCAACAACAAAAACAGGATACTTTTTTCCAGTAGAAATGAGAAACTTGCCTTTTAAAAAAGATATAAATTCATGCTTTAGTGCAGATATTCAAAAGTAGTTTAGTAATAAGAATACACCAATAATATTATCTGTGGGGTTATTGAAAGCCAATATTGAGAAGATTTTTTATATTCTCTTAACAGCAGTTAACATTGCTATGCTAAGTGGATCACATCTGTGACTTGACTTGTGCAATTTCATATCACTAATTGCGGTTGTTTGAATTATACTTCAAGACCTTGTCTACAACTGTCTGCAGCACTGCTTCTGTTACAAAAACTCTTAAAAGGAAAGTTAGACATGTAATTAATAATGATTTGACATGTTCTTTTGCGAATACATACTAAGATGATTCTGTGTATAAAAAAAAAAGCTCATGGGCCTGACAGGTGCATTAAAGCTAAAACTCGTTTGCTAAGGTTACACAGCAAAAAGTAATTATTGCTACTCACATGAGAGCTATGAAACTAAGAATTCATCACATAGTTAAGTAGATAAACTAATTTCAGTATAGCAAGTTAAAACTATGTTGTTGTATGGGTATTTTGAAATGATAATAAAACTAGTGACCAGAGAATGAGAATTTCCATACAGCATTTTATGATAAATTTGAGCAAAAGACTGAGGGTGACATTGCAGAAAGCATGCATTACTGGTCTTCCTGTGCAACTGTGTAAGCCTATAATAAAGCTCCTGAATGGTTCTGTTGTAGCAGAATTAGGCTGATGATAAATACAAGATGTAGGCTAATGCAGAATGACCTCTTAAATGGCATCTTTTAATATGTTATTCCTTAATTTCTTGTAGACTGTCACAAAGCTCTTCCATTCAAACACTGGATGACATTGTTATATTAGCTACTTATGACTTCTACAGCACAAGCAGTCATAACTCTTATCTTGTTTCTCCTGTCTGTAAGACAGTCGAAGCCATCTTTTTGTGCTCTGATTTAAGAACTGATTAATTCATGTTTGCAATGCACTTGAAGATTATCAAAGGGAAGGTGCCACAGAAGAAACAATTTAATTTTTATTCTAGACTGTTGGCATAGCTTCTAAGATATTACTGTGGTGGAGCTTTGGTGCTGTTTGTTTTAAGCATAACGCTTCAGAGGTCATCCTGCACGCATACTACTAGTACCTGCCCACTGGTTTCGTGCAGTTCTTCCCCTTGCAAATGAGAGATTCACCTGTGTTCCCTTGTCACTGTACCTGTGAACACTGACAACACCAAACACCTAATGACAATGCTGATTTGATTTCCTTCTTTTTCTATTCCTGCAAACAGCTAAGTTCAATCAATGTTTTTATTTTAGTTGTGGCCTCAAAGGGTTTTCAGCGTATAATGAGCCCTTGCAGGTGGGGACATCCGTGGTGTGTCTATAGATGGCAATTTCTGTCTCAAAAATCTTGTGACTGAAATACAGCTTATCTTTAAATCAATATTCAATGTCTTGACTGCACTGATGGTCTAGCCGCTATATATCTTGGAAAGCTGGGGAGCAACGCACTTAAACTGTGATCCCATTTCCAGTCAGGCATTTCTAGCTTGAAATTCTAGCCTGTAGATCTTGTTAAGATTACAGATTAAGGGCTTGCACCCAAGCATAGTGGAGTTCAGGGGAGTATTTCTATTGAGTTTGACAGGCATAAAATCAGACTTGTTCAGAACATGATAAATCACATTTGTAAGTCTTTGTAGATCAGTATCAATCGTTCCTTATCTATTGTGAATGTCTTCTTGTTATTTTCATTGTCAAAACTTGAAGTTTTTCAACTTCAACCCTCTTTTGGGTTATGTCTTGATAAACATATGTAAATTTATTAAATCCATGTCTGTCTTATTTCAGATAGTGAAGATAAAGACAGAGGGAAACAATGTTGTGCTACACAGTATGTAGTGTCAGGATGAAAGATCCCTGTAAACTCTTGTTTTTTGGAGTGTTGTACTTTTGTTTGCAAGTATAGTAAATTCTCAGTATGATAGATCTCAACTCTATCTGTGGGATAAAAGGTGCATGTATTCTGAAGAATGATTTATCTTAAAGGCAAAAAGCTGTAGATGATCTGTAAGTGCCACTAATGCATTTGAAAAGCCACTATTGTACTGATTATATCCAAAGAAATTTTTTGTTGCTCTCCAGTGACATCTGTTACCTGTTTGAAGCTGTCATGTGAAAGTATACAAGTATACCAGGCGGACTTATGGCAGGTTCTGCTTTTTCAGGTGGAAGTGAATGCAAGAAAGTTCTAAATGTTAATGTGTCAGCTAAGAAGTAAACTGCTATCATGATGGGCTAAGTGCATACACATCTCAAACTTCTTGGAATGCAGTCCCAAGCGTTGTTCCCACGTGTTTACAATTACTCTTTCTGAGTGTGTTAAGCCAAAATTCTTGTCTAGAATTAACAGGCCCTCCTCAATTTTATGGACTAATATCCTCTTTTATCACCCCTCCACCTCTTTCAAATTCAGACCTGCTGTTTCACTACTAAATCATTTTCTACTCCCTCCCTATCTCTTGAAAGATCAACAGATCTAGCCTAGCAGCAAAACATGAGCAGAAGGCTGGCCTTTGGGAGGGCTCCTCCTTGATCTGTCCCCCCTCACTTTTTCTGGGTTTCTGGATGCTTCCTATTCAGCTTGGGCTATTTTTGTAATCTCCAAAGTTCCCTGTTTTAACAGACCATGAAGTAGAAACAGTGGATGAAGTTGACATACGCACTAAAGTTAAATATGTGCTAATGCCACTGGTAGTTATGTGGCAAATTATGATGATGATGTTGTTCTAGTCCTTGATAATTGCATTCCACTAATGGTACTGTCCAGTCAACCTGTATAAGCAAAGGCAATGTTGAAGTCCTCTGAGTCAAATCACAAATGCATGTCTGTCTTGTGGCAGGCTGATAGAGCTCATCTGATGTACATGTTTAAGTTTTTAATACTGTTGTTGATCTTAACATTTGGATTTAGTCCCACAGAAATAGCAAGTGTATTATTCACTGTAAGTGCCCAAAAGTCCTGCAGAGACAACTCATGCTGAAGTAAAATGATTGCTTTGCTAGAGTGGCACTTAGACCTCTTAGGACAGCATCGGCAACCTTCACGCTGGCTAGGAGTATTCGAATGAGAATAGAGTTATACATTCATTCCACAATGTTATTCACTTCTGTAAACCTTTCTGAGAAGAACAGCAGTCAGTTCTCTCACTTCTGAAATAATGATGGAGCTAGTTAAAATCTTGGTTTCTTTGTTGTGTGAAGTATTTTAGATGACTTTCAGCCTGGCTTGAAATGAAAATAAATCCATCTATTAATACGTATCTTAAACTACTTATATGAAATTTGGAGGTTTTGTGAAATGTTTTTACTGGCGTTATAACTACAGTTATTTTTTTCCATTCATTGTTGAAAATTAATGCATTGAGACACTGAAATGATTGAGACACTCATGAATTGATGCAGAAATAAATAAAAAAAAAAGTAAAAGGAGTATTCCCTCCCAACTCTTGTTTGACAAAGTTCTTTAACAACTTTTTGTGTAAATTTTCTTAGTGATACTTTCTTAAAACACTGACAAAATACATGGGGTTTCTTAAAATCAGGAAGCCCTCAACAATATTGATGAAACTGGTAAGAGTTCAATTGCTGTTCGGCTCACAGTAGAAGATGCCTTAGATCTTGAACTCAAATATTTTAACCTTTCATAGCTACCACGTTTCTAAGCTTCTGGTTAAATGAAGGGAAAAAGTTTGGTTTATTCTAAAAAAAAAGTCTTTCAAAAGATGAAACACTAACAGGCCCTAGCTGTAGTTAAGTGGCTGCTCATAGTTTGTGATGTATTAGAGGGATAAGCAGCTGTTGTATGGAATGCGTGCAGCCTGGCAGACTCCAGCGTGGCTTCCAGTCCTTGGGCATATTTGTACTGAGAAACACTGCCAGGGATTTGACTGTGGCTCTCCTGACCCACCAGAGTGCCAAAGAGACCGATTTATCAAACAGCACTGCTTAGTCTCTGTAAGAGTGTTGCTACAAGGGGGGTTGCTATGTGGTATTGCTGTTGTTGGGTGATATTCTCACTGGATCAAGCTCTGTTTTAGTTTCTGATGTTGCAATGGACTGAGCGCTTTAGTTGATGTCAAGTGTGACAATTTAGGATGTGGAGAAACTCCCAAGACCTGTACTGTTGTGGCTTGATTTGTAGTTTACTACAATAACTAATTTCTACTGATCTATTTTAGCGAGCTGAGCCAAGTAGATTATTTTAAATTCTGTCTTTATACTTTAACTCATATTTTAACAAGGCAAGCATAGAATTAATTGTGCTTTCTTTAGCTGCTTTTAATAACCCTAGATACCTCTGTGTCTTAAGCTTAATTCTCTCATTTCAAATATGCCACCCTACTTAACCTCAAGCTCTTCCCACAGTATATATGTCAGGTTCACAACTGGTGTAAATTGATATAACTGTCCTACTGATACTGTAGCCATGTTTATTTACAACAGCTTTTCATTCTGTCTCTCAACTTCTAATATTGCAGAACAGAGTTGAAACAGGAAAAAAAAATGCAACTTTAACAAATATCCTCCTAGGTAACTATGTTTTTAAGTAATTTTTTAAGAACAAAACATCTGAGGGAAAGGTGTGGAAGGCTCTTGGTTTTAAGAATATATACAAGAGGATGGAGTGGGGTTTTGGAGGTTTATTTTGCAGGGGGAGGAAAGGTAACTACTTAAACTTTCATTGTTCAACACAGAAAAATGTCTAGCACATAGCCACTACCTCTTCAGAAATTCAAAACTAATTACATCTTAATTTGCATATCAAAGCAAATTACAACCTAATGAAACATTTGCCTGCCAAACATTTCTTTATCTTAATGAATAGAATAAGAATACCTATTACATCCTGATTAAAATGTCTTTGTACTTGTCCAACAGGTTACACTGTATATATAAAAATATTGTTTCACTGTCTTGCTGGCAATGGGAACAAAACAGATTCTAATTTGCAGCATAACTTTTTATTGTTTGTATCCATAGATATAATAACATAATAAAATTGGGGGGGGGGGAATGCTTTGGATTTACATCGGAAGCAGAAGAGAGAAACAGTTTAATTCTGAACAGATACTAATTATGCTATTTGGAGTCCTATATAACGTGATAATGCCTGGAATCTGAGAAACTTGGCGCTCTTAACTCATATACTACTACATGGATATACCATGATGTTTTTTTTCCAACAAAATTCAGCTTGTGAAACTCTCCTCAGTGAAATTTGAGAGAATTCAGACATAAAGCAAACTGATACTAAAAGCTAAGCCTTTAGGGAAAAATTTCTTTAACCTATGTTACCATTACTTTATGTAAGACACGAAGGTTACTATAACTTTGCCTATAAATACAGTGCCATAAATCTGTTTTACTGTGAGTACATGTATTGGGGGAAATATGTTTTATTTACTTCATTAAAAAGTCTACATACTGTAGCTGTTTTGGGTTATTCTCACTACTCTTTAGTAATTAACCAGAAGCTAAAATAAATTTGCTGAACAGGACTGTTCTTAATACAAATGTTAAATCATTTTTCCCCAGTGTAATTGTACCTGAATGGATGCAGTTGTAACATGAGCCATAAAAGGAGATAAAGCAGCAACATAATGTACAATTTCCTACTGCATAATGGTAACTCTGAATAACACATGCTCCAGGAAAAAAAGTAATTTAAACTATATTACAACAAATGTCATATTTTAAAATGGAAACTATCCATCATACGTTGAAAGAAAGTGTTGGTGAACTACAATAAGTCTAAGGAATGTACTTAAATTCTTTTAGGAGTCCTTTAAAAATAAATTGATCGACTTAATTTCAGGACATTGTAATAAATTGTAAGTGACAGTTACACGCATGTCCCCTCCCCACCATGTGTAAAGTTAATAACTGCAAACTTAGTGGGCAGCAATTGTACAGAATAATCAAAAGTGGCTCCTATTCTATACAGGATAAAACCTTCCTTTTAGGAAGTGATTAGTGCATTTATAAATCATATTGGTAAAAATGCCTAATATTTAATTTCGATTTTTATTCCTGTGGGTGTCAGATTTATAGCAACACAGTAAGTTTTAACAGTGAAAGCCAAAGTGTGGAAAGTGGTAGTAGGAAACTTATATGTACCTAGGCTTTGTAGTGGTTTTCTAAAAATAGAAATCAGAAAACACACTTAAGTCCTTTTTCACTCATAGATAATTCAAAAATATATATGTGTATTTTATGGCTTTAAATGAAGACTTCCTGAAGGGTCGAAAAAACTCTTTTATTGTAGTGCTTTTTTTATATAAAATTGTGAGATCACAGAGGAAGGGTGGTTGGCATCCTGCTGACATTAACTTAGAACTGATGCACATCACCAGAGGTGGCTGAGTGTTTTGGAGATCTGCAGTGTGCACTGGAGGGCTATCTCACTGAAGAAGCATTGAAACTCAAGGAAATAAAGGGTCTGTCCCTATCTAAATGTTGTGTCTCAACTGAAGGGCCCTTCTGTGTTTCCTACTGCAATTCTTTGGAATAGTTGAAAATTTGCAGAGGTCTCTGCACCTTATGGGAGGGGGAGTATTGGGGAGGTGAATAGTGGCATCCTGGAGTTTACAGGAGCTTTAGTTCTGTGACTGATATAATTGAGATACTTTGGGTTTTGGTTAGATTATTATTTTTCTCACCCATTTGCCATTCCCCATGAGTGGTGAAGAATTCCATTTGGTACTACTGGATTCCTCTCCTTATTCATAAATGGTAGTTTGTTGTCTTCCCTTTATCTATAGATGTGGTTGAATATAAAAACGTGGGAAATCTTGTGTATTGGGTGCCTTACCCCCACAGCAGTAGGCTGCAATATGGCAAGTGGTGTTTTCAGCAGGCTCGCTTTGACTGTTTTATCTAGAACCCTTGTTCCCTTACTCCTTGTCTGCATGGATATCTAGAATGTAGCCTGTAACTTTGAACTAAGATTTGTATGTTTAAAAAGGAACAAACTTGAGCCAAACTCTCAGTTGGCTCCCATCAACATTGTGTTCCTAACTTCAGTGACTTTGAGTTCTGCTGTTTTTCTGGAAGCCACTTCCCATTTTGTTACACTGCTTGAAATATTTTTAATAGGGCCGCCTTCTTAATACTGCTTAAGAAACATACTTTTTGATACAGCCTACTTCTACGTGAGTCCATTCAAACACTTGGAAGAAAGGGGGCAAAAGGTTATGAACACTGTGCTGATAATGAAGCACTCTTTCCTCCCCCCCGCCTTGTATTCCCTTTTTTTTTTTTAGCTTCTAGAGCTTGCTAAGTGAGTCAAATGTTTTGTGGGGTTTTTTTGGTTGTGGTTTTTTTTTGGGGGGTGGGGGTGTGGGGTGTGGTTGTGTGTGTGTGTGGGGTGATCTGCTTCTGCCTTTGCCAAGCTAGGATGCTGTCTTGTCAGCACGAAATTGCCAAATAGGCAGTGGCAAGGTCGGTTGAGGGCATAACGCTAGAAGGCCTATGATTGACTGCTTCTACATGATATATAACAAGGGATGTTCGGAGTAACTGACATTCATGAAACTAAGAAATAGGATTATGGGGAAGATAGGGCGGGGAGAGGGGAAGGTAAAAATAGTGTGGTGATTCCTGCTTTTGCACTCTCGTTAACAAAGAGCACTTGTAAAAACAGGGTGAAGTGCTGCAGAACTGTATGCTTTGGTCTAGAGAAGAATTTAAGGAGAAATTATTTCACCTTAAACTGTCAGCAATATTTTGGCTGAAAGAATGCAGGCTGTAATATTTCAGTGGGGTGTGAAATATTTCTTTAATCTCCAATCCCTGAAAAGAGGAAAATTGAAACCCATTGTCCCTCAAAGTTTGTGGCTTAAAAACAAAACTCCAGGGGCATGTCTTATGTAAATGCAGACTCTTTGTTCTTGACAGTTGGAAGGCGATGGAAGAGGTTTTTGTCTATGGGGTTTTTACCTATGCCACAAGGAGTTTACTAAGCTTCCTGGAACTGCAGCTGACTTAAGTATATTTTTTTTTAATACAAAAAGCTGGAGAGTGTAGCTATAACCTTCAGAGGTAGATACGCACCCAACCCTGTCATGGGCTGAAACTTGTTGTATCCCCACTGGGCCTTAGCTTACCAAACAGTGAAGAAGGTTAGTTGTTCAGATGGTTATTAGTAACACTCATGAAATGCATCAATGTACCATGACTCAGTAGGAAAAAAAACTTGCATTCAAAACAAGGCTAAACAAAATCTGATAAATGCAAGAGACAGGAAGAAACCAGTTTGGATGAGATCATTTCAAGTGTATGGAATCTTGGTTGAATCTTTTTTCCTGTGGGAACTTTTGAGTAAGAAACATTTTTTGTTTAAAATTGAATACTGTGTCTTTGGCTGAGTATCCATATTTTTTGGCAGATGACTGCCAGAGCCTGAAACTTTGTTCTTCAACTACCTGTGTGTAATACATAAGGAATAAAGATAGAATTATGTCTCACATGAGAACTAGACTATATGGCTCTATAAAATGATTATTTTAAAATTCATATACTGTATAATACCTTTATACTTGCTTAAATCTGTCAGTGTCTATTAATTGCTTATAGAGTGCAGAAAAGAAGTGGAAAGTGTAGTTTATGTCCAATGGTATTGAGGAAATCAAAGTTTAATCCTTGTTTCCTTAATTTGTTGACAATTTGCATTACTAGATGTGAATTAGCAATTACAGCCTTCATATATCTGACCTCACTAGCCTATCAACTAGCACCTATTAGCTGCCTCTCATGTTCTCCTGGAAAGCGTATGCAGAAAGGAGTGCAGGTTTGCTATTATGGTGGTAAGCAGCATTAATGTAATGTGAATGACTTAGGAGAGATGTAACCGAGTGAGAGGTAAGACTAGTTCTACGAAGACAGTCTTTGTATCGTTTGCCACAGACTGAAGAGCTTTTTTCAGGGAATAGTCTACTTTGAGGTTATTGTGTTGACAACCTGAGTTTATGTGGACTGTTACTTGTGACAAAAAAGAAATGTATCATATCTGATATGGACTTCTCTGTCCATCTGAACAGGCCATGAAAATCTGTGTTCCTGTTTTCCTCTTCTCTTTTAAACAATGTGTCAAATTTACTTCCCAGTGCAATGAAGTATTATGAGAATAAATCCATAAATTGAGAGGACTTCCAGATTCTGCTGTGATTTAGCCTATCTGGAAAAAGAAAGATCTGAATAAAAAAACCTAGATGTTCATAATCTTAGATGTTATTAACAATGTGTTATGGAGACAGATGCTCTGGTTGGAACTAACTTCAGAATGTGACTCTTGTTTCCAACATTGTTTCTTGCCCTACCTGTACTGATACTTGAAATGCATTTTTCCTTATTGGAAAGTCATTTATTTTTGCAGATGAGTAAAAAAATAAAGAAATCTCATCCCAAATGTGGGAATGGAAGCTAAAAAATGCATAGAAACAATTCAGAGCTTGAATTTTGGGAGAGGAAGATAAATTTTCATCTTAGTAAAGCCAAGTAACTGGGGATGAGAATATCTACATGGAGAGTGTCATGGTTTAACCTCATCCAGCAACTGAGCACCACACAGCTGCTCGCTCGTAAAAGTGAGAAAACTCGTGGGTTGAGATAAGAACAGTTTAATAATTGAAATAATAATAATAATAATGAATATACAAAGCAAGTGATGCACAATGCAATTGCTCACCACCCGCTGACCGATGCCCAGCCAGTCCCTGAGCAGCGGCCCCCCTGGCCAGCTTTCCCCCAGTTTACGTACTGAGCATGACGTCCCATGGTAGGGAATGTCCCTTTGGGCAGTTGAGGTCAGCTGTCCTGGCTGTGCCCCCTCCCGGCTTCTCGCTGGCAGGGCATGAGAAGCTGGAGTCCTTGACTAGTGTAAGCACTGGTTAGCAACAACTAAAACATCAGTGTGTTATCAACTTTGTTCTCATCCTAAATCCAAAACACAGCACTGTACCAGCTGCTAGGAAGAAAATTAACTCTATCCCAGCTGAAACCAGGACAAGAGCCACATAGTCCAGGAAGTCCAGGAAATTCAGTACTTACACTTCCAGTATGGTGGAAGTTAGCACTTAATGCTGCATCAGGCAGTAGGGTTTTTTTAAGTGATGTGACAAAAGTAGAGCCCTTTGTACACAGAACTCTGTGAATCTGATATAAAGCAGAGGTGCAGTGCATGGAGATGGACAGGAGTATCCACTCCCTACATCTGGTATGAAGCTACCTCTGCAAAAAATGGCTCTGCTGCTGTAATCTTTCTGCTTTGACAAGGTGGGTAACTATCTTCTTCGCTCCGTGCTCCCAAGGCTGAGCATCTTCTTATGCTGATAGCTTTTTCTCTATATTTGTCTTTCAATGAATCGTGAACAAGGAAGGCTTACTTTTTTTCTAAGCAGGGAAGATAACTGTTTCATGAAAAAGAAAGTGTGACTTTATTGAATATAGGATGGTGTAATCTCCAGGGTGCTTCTGTCCAGTCATACTTTTGTATTTGAGGAAACAGACCTCATAAGCCTCATCACATAGTATAGATGAATGCAAGACGAACTGTGGCGAATAAGAATTTGGGGCAGGTTTACAAAGTTGTTGAGGTGCTTGACAGAGTGCTTTTAAACAAGCCCCATCAAATAAACCAATGTATCTCTCTTATATAAGTCTTTCAAATAGTCACAATGTGACTACTTGTGTGTTTGTACGATTCATGTTGGGTACATTAATGGAATACAGGACTATTTTTATAGCACGTAAGGGAAGAAGACTGAAGATTACTATGACATGTGGTTACTACCTCAAGTCTGTGTTTAGGTAACTATAGGTTTTCTCCCCTAATAAATTTGACTAATTCTCATGTGCAACATGCCAAAAGCCATATTTGTATATTCTGTTCTCAGGTATATACATGACTTAGTCATGGATGACTCGATAAACAGAAGTTTTGTTATTTATTATTACCTGCAGTTCCTGAGGGGGAAGAACCTCCAAACTCAACTCTTTTAATCTTGCATGACTGCAAGGTGGTCCCTGATTATTGCTTTAAGGTTGTTTTCCAGCTATTGACATAAGAAATAATCACTGGAGTATACTTGTTAGTCTAGTTTGGAATACTGATCAATAGTTGTTCACTTACTCTTTTCTTTCCTATTCCTTCACAACTGATAATTGAATAATTAGCAACCGTAACAATTCCTTGACTATTGAGTAGTTTAGCGAATGAAATAGCTTATTTCCATTGTAAAGACCAGGTCATACGCCTGATTATTTTATATATTTTTTTTTTTTTAAATCCCTTCTGGCCGTTTCTGTTCATTTGTGCAGTAAACCTTTTTGAATTCCAATATTTCCTATTTCAGGTGCAGTGTATCTTAGAGCTAATTTTGCTAGATGAAGTTAATCCTGATATTATGCCTCTTAACAGGTGGTCTTAAGGGTGCTTTAGCTCGTTGAGTCTGCATGTTACTGGCACAGCCTCAAAGTGCTAAGCTTAAGCCTCTTCATATCTTTCTCTTGAGTTGCAAACTTCTTTGCTGAAGTGGGAGATCCAGCTCTGCTTGTTTAGTCTTCAGCATAACTGAGATCCTCCAAACCAGATAACTTTAGCAAACTAGAGTAACTTCACTTCTGTGGTATTCCTGGGTGCTTCTTCATTGCTTTGACCTCTAGTAGTTGTTTTACTTGGAGACCAGTGGATGAAATTTCATAGAATTGCAAAGGAATAAACATACTTATTTTCATTATCAATGAATATTCAGCATCCAGGGTGGCTGCAAGTGGTATGCAGTAGAGGTCTACCTCTACCTACTCTGACAAATTACTTGCTTTGCAGTTCTAGCCATGTTGCATTACTCTGTTTTCCAATACTTAACCGTGCTTACATAAGGTTGGGAGAAGCTTCTTCAGTACCAAATTCAGGATACAACTACTGTTTCAAGTGTCAGCAGAAATGGCCTCAAGTACTCTGACTGATTAGGAAGGACTGAAAACCAGTGCAAAGTGCTTTGTTCATCAAATGAGTCTTTCTGCTCATATTTGCATGCACATAACTGTAAAATGTCATAATTCAAGTGGCAATTAAGGCAACATGTGCAAATTGGGTGATTCTGCATGCAGCTGGCCAGTTGTGCATGCACAATTACCCAAATTACAAATGCAATCACAGTTATTCCATGCACAAATAAGGCATATAAATGCGCCCCAGCAGTGTAAAAATTGTCTCCGTTTTGCATCACAGGATTTCTGGATAAAGCTGTAATAAACCTGAGGTTGTAGATCTTTTGTCGTGGTCAGGAAGTTACTTTAGTATTGAGGATGTCATTTAAAATTGTAAGCTACTGGTTAGCCTTGTGGGTTTTTTGAACAGACTGAGATACAGTTATAGATCAGAACTTTCCTTTTACAGGGCAGTGTATTTTATCTGTTGCCTTCACCTGCAGTAATCCATTTTATTTAAATATTGATGGTGAAGGTGGGATATGTATTAAACAAGTGAGTTATTTACTGAATTAATCTTTAACCTGTTCTGTACTGATTCTGAATAGTTATGCATGTCACTTTCTTTGCCTTCTGTTATTAATCTGGGAAAAGCCATACTCTAAGTGTGAGCATCTTGTGTGTCTTGTTGAATTGCTACCTCAAAGTATCTGAGTAGTTGAATTAAGCCTGAGATGAGGGCTGAAGTTGAACAAGGCTCTGGAAAGGGCTTTTAATAACATTCCCCCCCCAGCCACAATATTTAAAAAAAAAAAAAAATCTTTAATGCTTTTTTCATATTTCAGAGACAGGACAGATAGTTGTAATCATTTTGGCTACCATTTCATAAGTCAACATAGCATTTCTATTTTTTCATATCAGTCTTTTTCTATTTCTATCCCTAAATGCTCCAAGTCAGTAGTAAAATATAAGAAGGCTGGGAAAGGGCCTTTGGGAGGTGAGATACTTTCTATAGCAGCATGGAAAGAAATCCTGGGAAAGCCAGAGATTCCCCAAGGCCAAAAGGTGGCCAGAGGGTGCCTTATAGAACTAGTATTTGTAGTGAGAAGTGTAACTTACAGCTAGATAACACTGTCAGAAAGTACTCGCTATAGAAGCAGTTGCTTAGCTTGCTCTTCCAAAAAAGAATAACTGGGTTGAGCTTTGTAGTATTGGAATGTGTTTCCTTCTGGTAGTGAACTGGCTGCAATTCAGAAATTTTCAGTTATGTAGATATGAAATTTATTTTGTAACATTAAATTTGAATATACTTATTTCTGTCCCTACTTCCCTTATAGGAACAATGGAAGAATACATAGAACAGTAACATATACAACTCTGCATGAATAAGAATCATCTCTTTCTCTTCCATCAAAACTCAATTTGCTGATTGAAATGTTTCACATGGATAAGAAACACAAAATAATGAATAAGGCTTTAAATTATCCTGTCTAAGCAGGCTGATCTTGAGCTGAAAAAAAAAATCCTTGTTGATGCAGAATGGCTTCAGGCATATGCTGTTGATAGGTTTGGTAAGGAGATGGGAGTAGCTGCATTTCAAGGGACTAACCATGAGATTATAACTCCCAAGGGATGGGTGACATGATACCTTAATGCCTTAAGACTCTTATCAGCACTAGTGGAGGGGGGGACAAACTAATGGAGATTTACTCTTTGGGGCAAGCCTTCTCAGAATAAATGAGTCTCTACTGGGGAAGCACATCCCAACTCACAGATGTACAACTTTAGAAATTGTAAGCTTGAGCATCTCAGCTAAAATTAATTAGCTAAAATGATCATTGCTATGTGCACTAACATAGTCCCCTCTGACTATCTGGAGAGGATCACATTGCTAATGAAGAGAGAATGCCTTGCTGTTTGTAGTCAGTAGTGCATGCCTTCGAGCTATTCTGGAGTGCTAAATGTAATCTCAAAGATCTGGGACAGAGGCAAAGTGTCCCTCAAGGATACAGTACCCACTTTGCTGGACACATTTATATATAGGTCATCCTAACATTCAGGAAAATGAAATCAAGCTGACTAAAGACTTATTTCTTCTCGCAGTTATTATAATTGATTTGCATTTAGAGAAATTCTCCTTCAGCTCTACCTCAGATGTCAGTCTTAATTATTCTTCTGTGCCTGGACACAGTCTAACACAGAGTTGCTACTTCAAAGCATTTATAATCCAAAATGTCCTGACTGACTTGAATAGTAGATTTATGTTTAAAATAAATGAATAAAAAAAATTTCTGTGTGGGAGACCGAGGGATGGGAAGATGGGTTATCTTGGCCTTAGGCTACGTAAGTAACTATAGAAACACTGGCCTTCAACTCTCCCTCCTTTCAAACTTCTTTCTCTAGCATTCCAGCTGCACATATTATCCTTTTTTTCCAAGCATTCAACTCTCAGTCACCTAAAGACCTCTTTATATATTATTTTGATGTTTTTAAGTACTTTGGACAAAGCCAAGGTCACTAGTGTAAACAAAGGCAGGACAACAAATAGCTTTTGGGGACAAAGTCCTCATGAGAAAGCCAGGAAAGTGAACTCTGGTTACCTTTAAGTCCAAACAGTGGAAAACGCCTCGTGAGAAAGCCAGGAAAGTGAACTCTGATTACCTTTAAGTCCAAACAGTGGAAAACAGTGGAATGAACATCAATAAAAAATCTGATATCTGAAGAGGTTAGTTTATTCATCAGAAGGCTGATCTGAACCCATCAGCTTGATGTGCGGAAGGACACTTCCTATCCCAACCACAGTTACTTGAGCAAGATTTTGAGGGCTCAGTAGAATTAAATTGATTGCTTCTAAATGTTATCTACTGTTCATAAAAGGGAAATTGCTCTTTCTCCTTCTTCTTGGCACCAGATTTAACCTTGTTTCACCTAAAATATGATTCCTTAATGCATGCCATTTTTAAGTAGCTGGGCTAACTATGAAGGCTGAAAATGTGTACCTGTGGTAAATGTGATTATAAAATGTTCTTTAATAGACTCAAAATGATACTTTGTAATGGCCCAAAATTGATTCCAGCTCAGGAGTGTGGGGTTGGGACTGTGCAGCTCATACTCCTGACTCTCCTGCAGTGATGCCATGCCCTGATTTGTAAATCTCTCCAGTAACTCTGCTGTCTGAGGGTTACAGAACCTGCCTATGCTTATTTCATCCACCCAGTTAATCTGTTCCAGGCTTACTGAAATGATGGTAGTACAGGCAGTGGCCTGGATCCCGGTAAAACAGTTCACCTGGCTCTACCCCTTCCACAGTTGGAATTAGTTGATATGAGAGGGATGTACTGTTACTGATAAAGCAACCAGTCTGACTCATAGAATATTGGTATGTCCACTATAGACCTTCTCAATTAATGTGTCAGGTTAAACAGCAAGCAGAGATGTTGTCTCTTCTTAATGGTTTATCACTGTAACACAGGTGGTGTTTCAACTGACAGCAGATTTCTCCAAGACCAGCATACTCTTCTTTCTCCCTTAGTAGGTTATTCGCTCTACAGCAATTTAAATGTGATCTAAAAAGTAATATGACTTTATTTCTTCGACTAGAACTTTTTGGCAATTTCACTGAGCTGAGCAATTCTCTCAGTAGAATAGTAATTTTCAAAAAGGCCACTTTTAAACCGTGTTAACGGTTTCTGTGTAGCTGTGAACTTGTCCATGCTCTGCCATGTCTCCAGTTCTATGTAGTGACTGATATTTCTGCAACTTGTCTGGGTGCATGTCCCTGAGCAAGTTGTTATGATGGCAAAATATTAGCTGTTTTCCTCTTACTCACGTCTGGCTAATTTTGTTAAAAATTATGATGGATGATTATCAAAATCCTGAAACGCTCCCTAAAGTGAGTATAGTTGTAGGAAATATGAAAGGAATATTTGGTCTATGAAAGTGATTAGAAAAAAGTAAATTTTTACAAGTAACTAATAGTGGAGAAAGGTTTGAGTTTGATTTAAACTCTTATCATGGAATCACTGACTGCAGCATCAGCTGCAAGTCTCAGTTCTGTTCTGGTGAGATGTTTTCCCTGTTCTTGAGAGTAAGCAGTTGTGCAGCAAACAGCTTCTGCTAGGTTGATGCCCGCTACCTGTCACGGGCTCTGTGTTATTGAACGGGCTAAGCCCATAGTGCTCAAATGGAATGAGATGCTCTTTCTGAAAGCAGCTTTCAGTGTAACCATAAGGTAAAGAATGCGGAGATGGAAAATAGAAAGGAATTAAATTCACTAATTATAGTAGTCAATAGTTCAGCATGCTGGTTGTTTCTGGTTTTTGTTTTATTTTTGTTTGGGTTGTTTGGGGTTTTTTTTTAGCATCATGGTGGCGGGGGGGAGGGTATAAAGAAGGAAGAGAAGTTGAACGACAAGGCTTGATTTTAGCCTTGTTGAACTAAATACATTGATATTTGAAAGCTAACCTGTGAGTGGCCAATTTAATACTTGAATGAGGTGACTGCCTGTTTACTGCAGATTAAAGTCTGCAAGTACCAAATAAATGTCTGAAACATGCAACAAACTGAATGAATTATGGTTGAGCCTCTATCCTATGGCATGTACAGTCATCTGGTGCTGCCCCGTAGCTGTGCTCCTGCAGGGTGCCTGGCTTCACCCTGCTCTGTGCTTCCCTCCGTGTTTGGGATTCCTCCCTAAGGATATGTGGGCACATGAGTTAGATGGGAGCTGTTGTGCACTCCAGGAGACCTGATAAGGACACTGAGGAGACCAGGACTGCGGGACATATCACAGTGCATTCCTACTATATGTTGTAGGTATGTATGGTCCAGGCAATAAATTGGCCTCATATTTGTTGCTAAATCAACATAACTGTTGTGGGGAAAGGGATAGTATGAGTTTATTGGGAGTTGCTTTCTAGTGTCTGAAGCAGCACATTTAACAAGCATGGTTGAGAACCTGATGTTCTGAATTAATCAGAGACTAACATCAGTCTCCTTGTGCGAGTGCAGAAAACAAGGGTTCCCTCTAGATGCCAAAAATAAATGGTGTTAGTGAAACTATTGTGTTTCTGTAGTTTTAAGTAACTGTTATGAACACAATTTTGAAGATAATTTCAGGTGACTTATTGGATTTGCTTCTGAAGCAAAGTGTGTAATTGCAAAACCAAAACAAAAATCCCAACAACATTATAGCTACTTTAATTGCCTCTTAATGTGTGGTGTTACCAAAAGTAGAAACATGATTAAAAAGAACCTGTTTCATTCTCAATAGTATCTTTTTCATTAGTGTCATAATGTTCACTTTGAATGATTTGATTCTTGTATTCAGACAAAACCGTAACTGGCTGTTGATATAGTCTTGTTAAGTTTCAAATGACCTGTCATTTCACAACAAACATGCTTTTTTTTCCTGATTTAGTTGGCTTCTTCTGAATTGACCTCGGGTTCACTTACGTTTGAAATTATCTTGTGGTCACACACAAATTGGAGTGTTGCTAGCTAGAAGAGTCAGAAATACTTTGGTATAAATTCCTATATAATATTAATTGTATTAATGACATGCAAATGAGGTTATGTGAAAAAGACACAGACAGATGGTTTCTTTTTACCTGTGCCATTGAGTTAGGAAATGTGATATGAAAGAATGATTTAAAATGCTTTTTAGACTGCACTAGCTCTGAAAAGAACTTAGGCAATGTCTGAGCTGTCACAGGTGTTTGAACACAGACAGTTAATGACCAATATGGATCCATGAAGAAGTTGCAGGTGCAATATAGCTGTGTCCTGGTTTCATTATGAGCTTATTTAAATTGCAGTTCTTTGTTTACTACTTTTTCTTAATATAAAAGTACTTTTATAGATTTGCAAAGGAGATGCGTGGAGGGGGAACAGCTCTTAGAAGAATGACAGGATCACAACTGTCCCTTGTCTCTTCTGTCTCTCAGGACTTAACTCCTGAGGGCAGGGAGCATGTCTCCTTGGATGTTTGTTCTGCTTAAAACAAAGGAGCACTGATGTCTGTTGGTGGCATAGAGGCGTTACTGCTGAGCTGGTAATTGAGCAAATGACTGCACTGCAGGAACAAATTCTGCATCTAATTTCACCTTTGCACCCACACTTCAGTTGCTTGGGAAAAGTTTGGGGGCAGGATTTAACCCTTCATGATGGTCTGTATAAAGAGAAGTACAGGCTGTATTTTTGCTTGATGTTAGTGTGGCCTTAAAGGAAGGTTCTTTCTCGACTAACTAAAAGTATTAATTTTTTTGGTGTTTAATTAACCAGAGTGATACCAAAGGGCTCATGCTATTTCTTATTCCTGATATAGCTTCAAAGGTATTCCAGTAACCTTTTTAATATCTCATAATTTGATTAAGAATGTAATTAAACTTTTTATACAGCTGAATCTCATACTGATAATTATTGAAATGCAATATGTGTATATTTCATACTAAATATCAGGATCTTCTTGTATTTTTGTATGTTTGTATTGCTTTGATTTTTCATCACTTTTGCAGTACAGCTGCTAATATGTAATTTTTCATCAAAGTTAATATCTAGAGAACATGCATGCTTACACACATTGCATGCACCCACCCCAACCCCGTTGGTTAGGAGTTTACTTTTTCCTTATAGAAACTGATTGAATTTCCTTACCGGTAAATCTGTGCCTTCAGTCTTATCAAATCAATACTTACAGCTGTAGAGTGATCTATTTAGTGTTAATTCAGAATGCAAGGAAAGGCTTTCATTTAATTTTCCTTAGCAGCAGGATAATACTAGTCTCCAAAAGAAGTCTCTAAAATGGGAGACAGAAAAAAAACCTTACCACTTACACTTTTTTCATGAACCAGCCAGGTAAGTATGAAAAAGGCCAGATTTTGTCATGCAAATCATGCATACTGTGTAAGAGCAGTCTCGCTGGTCAAAGTGTGACCACAAGACTGCATATGCAGGTTCAGTTACGTAGGTTATGTGCCTTTGTAGCTTGAAAATGCATGATATCACTTTATTTGGGGGAAGAGTCATCTAGATCTTGCATTTCAAACCAGAAAGGTATGGTGCGTGCCTTGGTTTGAAAACTGTACTGTCTTTGAATTCAGACCCACCTTTTCCTTTTGCCTCTTCTCAACCACGTAATATTCCTGCTTGTAACTAGGTAATTAATTGAATGGGAAAGTAGCAACTGGAAAAAAGATAATGGATTTTTAGCTTTTTGTTAAAGTATTTAGCAGCAGGAATTTTGGAAAACAATGTAGAAACATGGGACCAGTCAATAAAAAAACTTCCATCAAGTCCCAGCTTTATGCACGTGGCTCATAGGCAGCTTTTCAGCTTGCCATGCTGCCCACCCAGTGGGAATTTACTCAGTGAAGGCATTTTTGTGCTTCTCAATTCTACCTGTTGATCTACAAAAAAATTCCATTTTCATCTGTTTTCTCATTAGTTCTGTGCTATGTGACATCTCTGACAGTCTTTTACTTCCCTTTTTGTAGTGGAGATTTGTTTTGGTAGGTGGTGGTCTTTTTCTGAAGTAAGTGGAATGAAGGCTCTTGAGCTTTTAAAATAATTATTTAATTACAGCGTGGTTGTGTCTTAATCTTTCCCTGAGACCCCATCATGCTAAATGTGATGCTGAGCAATGAGAACACCTCCCTAGAGGGTTTTCCAAGTTAATTGCTCATAGCCAGCTGTATTGGGAGTTTTCTCATGGGGTCCTTTCAGAGACTGATAAGGATCTCTGCTGATTTTGTTGCTGTGGTATGGATATAGGTATTTTGGAGCTGGGGTCCACTGTTAATATGTTAAAAGGTCCTCTTAGAATTTCTCTGAAAGGAACCACCACATGATCTTCAATATGTTTTTTTTCTCTAATAAAAATTAAAAGCCTCCCCCAACTAAAGCTTTCTTCTGTTCCCCCAAAAGACAGAGCTATGCTACAAGCTCCCTGTGACAGAGACCCTCTCACATGTCTTTATTTTAGATTTGAGTTAGAGTGAATGCAAAAGTGTAAATAACTGGATATTTTATGCAAAAGCATAAGTAACTCTGGATCCCTATGCAAGATGGAGCACTTAAACAAAGTAATGAGAATGTTTTGATGGAGATATTTTCTCTCCTTTGAAACCAGCCTGCAGTAATGACGAATGGATTCCACTATTAATGTTGAATGCTGGCTTCATTGTCTCCTATTGCAACTTCAGCATTATTTAAATTCAGTGAGGAAAGGTTTTTGTTTATTGTTTCTGAGTGCCAAAACACAAATCAAGTGGTTAGACAAGTCTGGAGAAAAGCACATCTAATTCTAGAGACAAATAGGGACTCTGCGGATGCTGAGCAGTGCTGTGTAGGCACTTTGTTATGATGTCTTCTGACATCACTTCTTTGTTGCCACTTACATGCCAGGCTGTACGTTAAAGGAGATAAAACAATTTGTTCATATGAAAGTAGTTTGGCTCAGTCCTTCAATGATGCTAACAGTGAAATATTCAGTTTTCCATTAGGTGGAATTATGCCCAGTTACAGAATTACTTGAAACTGTTTTGGGTTTTTTATGAACTGTTTAGCAATCAGCAGTGCAAGAGAAATGTCCCCTGCTCTGAAGAGGCAGAAAGATCAGATGGGCAGAGCCTCTTCTTCCCAAACACAAATTAATTCTGTTTCTTCTAACACTTTTCCTTCATCCATTATCTCCTTACATCTCTTCTTTTAGGCAGGATGCTTGTGACAGGGAAAAGGTTGTAGCTAATAGGCAGCTGTATATAAATATTGTCCTGTTACCCCTGGGGTTAAACTTCTTGCAGTCCTTTGGACTTTTGTTTTGCCTTCTGCCTCTTCAACTCCCTGTCACACTTTGGCCCCTTCTCAACCCAGTGGGAACAAACTGCAAGGGAGATTAGCCTCTGCTGCTGGCAGCTCCACTGCCTGCTGGTATGACAGTAACGAGATAAAAGCATAAAGATGCTCCCAGGGACTAAGAGCATGTCATTTGCCATTGTGTTACTGCTGGCGCCCTGCTGTGCATGCTGAGCTGTTGCCTATGCCTGCCCCAGCTCTACCTGTATCTGGAGTAGGCACCCTCACAGCAAAAAAAAAAAACCAAAACAAAACTGTAGTTCTCCCCATCTGCTCTGCTGCTTTCTTCTCCTTCTCCTCCCAGTTCAGACGGTCCCTTTGGATTCGTCAGGGCTATTTTTTCGCATGTTAAATGGGACATCCCCAAGTGGAAACCTGCCAGTGAGGTCTCAGCCTGAACAGCAACAGTTCATTTGTATACATCGTGAAGGAACATACAAAAATCTGTCTTGAATCAACCTTTTACTAAGTCTGATGAATTCTCACTTCAAATGACACTCACCAAGTGCAATTTTAATTGTTTTACGTGCATGACAGTTGTTTCCATAGTTCCTGCTATTGTGTGGCATGAAGTTTGTTTCTCTTTTATCTCAAACTTCAACATATGGAACTTTGATCTGATAATCAGAACAACAAAACTCTATACTTGCAGCACATGATTCAGGAGCAACGATGTTTAAAGTCACAGGTCACAGTGTAACTGGGTACAGACACCTATCATAAGAGGAATGGTGGCTTTTGGCCTTTTGAATATACTGAAAGTATGCACTATTTATTTTAGGCAAGGGTCGATCCTTTCCAGATGAGTCACTGGCATTTCTGCCCAGCTCCAGCATACTGGCAGAATTAGTTGCATTGTCTTGAATGGTAGGGGAAACATTTTCAGATTTTAAAGGATAAATGGTTATGTGCAGCAGTAATCAGTTGTTGCAAACATTATTCTGAATCAGACTGATTAATGATTACATTATGATGTATTCTGAATCAGACTGATTAATGATTACATGATGGGTTCTATTTGGACACAAATCTGGATGTTATGGTTTTGGCAGTCGAGCAAAGACCATGTGTTTTGACTGCTTGGTTTGGTTCAGAAATCAACGTTCTCTTTTGATCAGTTCCTGTAAAGATCTGACTTTGCTTTCTAACTGCCTGAACTAGTTCAAAAAATGCAAAGCAACCTTATTAATTTATATGGTATGAAAATTGACCAAATCTTGAGGGTATTTTATACATAGGAGAGTAGGTCTGTTTAGACATACTGACAGTTTTGCAGGGGGTTGTTAATCTTAGAAATGTGTTTGCTGTTTTACCTGAATATTCTTCTCTTGAATGGGCTTATCCAGACACGAGTCAAAAGTGGTTGGAAGAATATGCTGCGTGGACATTGCAGGGTGGCTAACTCATTTTCCACACTCATGCAATTCGGATCGAGTTCCCTGAGGGCTGCGAAGTTGATGAAGCAAAAATGAAAACTAAAACAACCTTCTGAACATCTTTACTACTAAGCAAGAAAAAGTTTTCTGTTCTTTTGGGTCATAAGTTAGAATGATGCATGATTGTAAATCCAGCAGAATGAAGTGTAGGTGTTCTGGGTCTAATGGGTTGATTTTTTAAAAAAAAATTTTTTTTTTTTACTCTTTGGTGTTTCTCTGCTACAGAGCTGGTGTCATAGAAAAGGTGGGGTTTTTTATTTTCATTATTATTTTTATTAGTCTTTATTTAACTTAATCTTTTCAATTGTATCTTCTGCATTGCAGCTTAGTACCTTTAGCTGCCAGATGTTTGTCAAAATTTCATGTTACCCTTTATCTTTCCCCTTTTATTGACCAGATGAATGACAATAGATGAGCATCCAAACATAAGAAACTACAGCTTATTGCTGGCATAGAAGAGAGATAAAGTCAGATTAAGTGATGGTTTGAAGCCATAAAATCAATGACTTCTGCAGAGCCTTTCCAGGTGGGAAACTACACTTCTGTGTGTTAGAAATGCTAGCACTTGTGTTACTCAAGCCTAGCACCCACCAGTATTGTCTTGAGGCATAGTGGTCCTTGCTGCAAACCATTGTAGTACCTCCTAGTTAGGCAAGCCTAAGCTTAGACAGCTGGGCAGTATGCCCCCCTGCGTCCTCCTCGCCCCTTCCCCCTCCCCCCAGTCTAGTTGTGTGATTTCATGTGAATCTCAGGAGATTCTGGAAAAGTAGATATATGTAATTCACCAAGATTCATTTATGTAAATAAATAACCACTGCATATTCCACACCTGTGTGGAAAGAGACTTCTCTGTCATTGGGTGAAGCAAAGTGCTGCATGGAGAATGAAGAAAACCTTCCCCCTGCCTCTTTTCATTGGGATTTGCTTGGGATTCCTTATTTCTTTAAAGCTTCTGGGGGCATAGGCAAGAGCCACTGGCACGTCACTAAGAGGACAGCAGAATGCAGGCAGGTCTGTGGATCCTGGCAACTCTGCATGCACGTCAGCAGCAAGTGTGCACATACAAACAGAATTTCTTCCTGGGTTTCTGATGCAAGGAAGAACTTTCAGCTACAGAAGATGCTGTACATATGAACCTTTTTCGTGTTGTTTACTGCTGTTTAATAACCAGCAATTTAGTAAATTCAAAGATTTCCACAAATGATGGACGTGTTTTCAGTTTGATTAAAAACAGCGCAGGAAAAAAATTCAAGCAGACTCTTGCAGTAAATGGCTTTCTGCTTTAGTTACAAAATGAGATACTTTTGTAACTCTTACAAGGAAATGACATAGCAATAAGATAGTCAAGATTCTGGAAGCTTGTTTTATTTGGGATAGATAGGTAGCCAGTCCCTCTATCAGTCCCACTTGGGCTGAAGCTGTTGGCTAAAGTATTTAAGCATATTCTTACACCAAACCTTAATTAGCAAAATGCATTGATGAAATGCTTGTATATTTTGCCAAACCTGTATGTGAGACTATTGCATGTTGTAAAAGATCTGATGAAAATAACATGTGAAAACAGAAGTTCAAACTCTGTAGGCAGGTGACTGTTTATCCTCTGGTTCCTTACTTTTCTGTGGTGTATAGTAACAGTCTTGAGTTTGGGTATATCTGTAGATACTAGTTTCTTTGGCTGGAAATCTTAGGAACTATGAAATTCTGGAGAGTTTTAGTAAATCTTGAAAACCGTCTTTAATGCACAGCTCTAGAATCAGATTAATATGTAAAGCAGAGTAATACATCTGATGTCCACAGCAGGCTTTTGCAACACCAGTAGAGACAGGGGTAGGATAAATCACTCAGAGTAAGTGCCTAATTAATTGTACTTCGAATTCCAATAACAGAGACTGTCTTTAAGGATATGTTATTCGCCACATAATTTCACATTCAGTTCTAGACTTTGGGTAATAAGCAAACCTCCCATTGCCTGTGGATTGACTTAAAAAAAGTTTTAATCTTATTAGGGAACGTTTGATTAGACTGATTTGCTATGCATCTCTTGCAGAATTTGGATCAATTCTGAGAAATGTGGGCAACTGTAAATTACCTCTTTCTCAACCAAAATACAGACTTGCATCTCCTATGCACTTATGCACTAGTGATTAATGAACGCTTTCATTCCATCAGCTTTCCAGCAGTGACTTTATCTCGACTATGTTGTTAGAAATAAAGCATTTAAGAAACCAGTTGAGTTTCATTATGACTGTTTTCAGTAAATAAGGAAGGATGAAAATATATACCTTTTAAAACCAGTTGAAGATAGTTTTGTGGCTGTAATAGGACCTGAGAAATCAGACCTCACTACAATAAAAGAAGGTGGCTTTTTATCAACTACAGGAGCAGCTGGATCAGACTAAGTATGTTTGTGTATGTAGAAAGAGAGAGAACCAGATTCTCATATATGACCCTTCTTTGGGTGCTCCCTTACATACATTTCATCTTATTTTAGACTTTGACTGCATATATCTGTATCTGACCTAGTTCTCCTGGCTATTTTAATAAGTCAATGAAGAAGTTTAGGTACTTCTTTGTAGTGTAGTTAATCTTTACCTGATGTATGGTCCTAAAATAAGCCTGAATAGTCGTATTAAAGAAACATCTCTCTCCTGTGGATCAGAAGACTAACAATCACATTCTTGGATGTAAATTTGGATGTAAAGTGGACAACTGATGGATAATGGAATATTAAACTGATGCTTGGCATTGGTTCAATACTGAGATTCAGCACATACAAAGATTAAGTACTGGGAAACAGTGGTACTTTACAGGAAGTATCCGTACCATTTCATACTGGATCTCTTCAGAGTTTTACCACAATGGTTTATCTGTACAGTTGCACCACTTTACCACTGTTTGAGACTGATCTCTGTTTCAGGAACACAGCTTCTACCAAACATTGAACACAGCTTGAATATCAAAATTACACCAAACCAAAGACCTTTCTGAAGAAGTTCAGGCTGTATTTCCATGAAAACCTTTGTTTTTGAAGATAGCAGATTATTACTTCTGTGGAGAATTAGGTCTTGGATGCTACCACTTAAGTCTTTACTCATTAGGAATAGCGTGCTTTATAAATCAAAGAGATGAGGAATTTTCTAGCGATAGGATGAGAGGAAATGGCCTCAAGTTGCGCCAGGGGAGGTTTAGATTGGATGTAAGGAAAAATTTCTTTACTGAAAGAGTGGTTAAACATTGGCACAGGCTGCCCAGGGAAGTGGTGGAGTCCCCATCCCTGGAGGTATTTAAAAGACGTGTAGATGAGGCGCTTAGGGACATGGTTTAGTGGGCATGGTGGTGTTGGGGCGACGGTTGGACTCGCTGATCTTAGAGGTCTTTTCCAACCTCAATGATTCTATGATTCAAGAAACAAACTCTTCCTTCAGCCCCCCCTTGAGGAAAAAATAAAAAAATTGTGAGTAAAAGTCTGCTTCATTTGTTTTAACAGGTGACTGCTGATTATGGTTATCTTGTTACAGTTCTTTCTCAATATAGTTTATTCCTCTTTAGACATATTGCAGTTAGGTTAAATTCTTTAATGAACTATTCAGCTGTGCATGAGAGCATGGCTGTTAATCCAGAAATTTTCAGTAATTAATCAGGATTATTTCTGTTACGTAAATGTGACTGTAAGGTGTATCCAGCTCCATGAATCAAAGTGACCTGTACAAACATACTCTTCAGCATTTGGAAGTATGGACAAATATATAAATGTAACTTCCACTCACCTTGTACACATGGGTACTTTCACCTTCAAAAGCAATCTCTAAATGGGCTTTTTAAACATTTCTCTGAGAAAATTAGATGGTATGTGTTTGAGACAATCTAGCCCTCAAGGTAAGTTATGCCTACCTGCATTAGAAAATGTATTTTTTTTTTTTCTTTTCCCCTCTCTCTATTTTTTTTTAAAAGACATATACCATTATCTACTACACCAGGGAGTAAAAATAAGTTAAGTAAAAGGAAATCATGGTTAAAATTAGAACTTAACAATTAACTTTCACTTTGGGGGGGGAGGGGAATTATTGAGCGCAATGCAAAATACACTTTAGTGAACAAAATAATGAGACTTATGAAAAATACAATCATTTTTAAAAAAAAACTTATATACAGTGAGTAATAATCAGTTCTCCATAATATTAACCAGAAGGAGCACTTAAATTTTTTGACATCCCTAATCATGGAGCCTGGGGAGCTCTACAGAACATTTGCATTAAATTACTTCTCATTTTCCCAGCCCTGTCTGCCCCTTCCATAGGCTTTGCTGCCAGTATTTGTGAATTTGGCAGAAGCCTACAGATTTCATAGCTAATATTGTTGTTTCCTGCCAGGAATATCAGAGTAAGGTGCATTATATGCTGCATGACAATTAAGGGTTGAGGCAAATCATGCTGATTTTCAGATGTGGAACCCAGGTGTCATCGTTTGTATCAAATTAGTGAAATGGTGTCAAAGAAGATACTCGCATGCATCACTTCTGATGTCCTGTGTACTTCTATTAAGAGTTCAGGTAAACTCTTGTAGGAAGGAGGTGAGCCTACAATTTCCACAACTGCAGTGGCAGGAGGGATGGAGTAGTTCTCCTGCCTTTGTAAGATGTGTGTGATTGCATGTGCATTGTGCTGCGTTTCAATTGATTATACGCTTCCCTGTGTACCCGCAATGAAGGCTGGGTGACATGTGCTGCCACTTTCTATTGTTGCCTTGTATTAACTTTCCGAGTGCTATTGTTTGGGCTCCCATCTTAAGAGTAATAAGTGGACTTTTCAGAAGTGTTCATTCTTGGCCTAATTCTGCCTTCACTTAATGCTTTGCCAATACAACAAAAGTTGTGCTAGTTTAGCTATATCAGCAGAACATCTCTCTCCTGGGGCAGATACAGCCCTGTACGATTAAACTATACCTGTGCGTGCTAGCATTGCCTATTAAAAGCAGGCTGATCTGCAACTAGCTTTTTTTAACCTATGTAACCACATTGAGTAGAAACCAAGGTAGTCAGTACTGAAAACCCTAGTTAATTTTGGGGAATAAGTTATAGTCATATCAACATGTTTAAATGATGGGGAGGATTTATCAGCATGCCTCTTAAACAAGTTTAAAAAAAAACAAAACAAAACCATGCAACAAAAACCTTAAACTATACTCACAACACCCTCATCTGAGATGTAAATTATGTTTACTAAGTTAATTACAAATGTCCCAATGTCTTTAGGGGAATGGGGTGGCTGCTTCTGAAAATCAGAAGTGAATATGCCTGAGAACTGTGTAATCAATGTGAAAAGCAATTCAGGTACAGGTGTGTACATTTAGAAAGTATCTGTGAGGCTTATAACCAAGGTTTGTTTTGCTGGCCATGATGTGACAAGCTGAGGAACCTTCCCCTGCTTATTGAATTAACAGAGGTAATGCATGTTTCTTCTCAGGGTTACAATTAGAGATGACACCCCTAGGAGACAGTCAAGTTTAGAGCATCTGGGTTGAGATTTCTGAGACCGAGTGAAACAAAATTTCAGTGAAGTGGATTGGATTAGCACTGGCTGGGAAGCGGAACTGATATTATGAGGGAAAGGAAAACACTTCAAGAAAACTGTCTTCTGAATTTTTCCCAATAAAAATTACTATGGAACTTAAATGCCAAAACAAATGAAGAAAAAAATCTTCTGGAATCATCTAAATGCTGTATTCCCTCATTACTGAAACACTGTATTTTGATCTTTAAATATTAAATACTTTGGCATTATGTTACTCAATACTATGCAAGTCAAAACATTGTTAATTTCTTTTGGCATCACTGAAATCAGGTTTAAACAGAAATACATGACCTTGAAATGTTTTATTCTTGGTAAAACTGCCTTTTCTGATAAAGCTACTATGTTGAAAACTAACTGGTCAGCTCTGTATATCAGCAAGGATTATCCCATTTGTGTATTACTAGCTTTCTTCTAAGCAGATTCTTCTACCAGACCCTCGACTTCTATTTTCTGATCTACAGAGTGGGTAAAAGGTAGTTTTTGGCCTGCATATGTTCATGCATGCTGTGTAGGAAGAAATAGTAATAAATATCATCCACTATGGGTTCTGTTTGTTACTTCCTCTGTTGGTATAGTTGTATTGGCAACTTAATGTAGTATAGGTTTATTGTTAAAATATGCTATGTGATGAAATTACCGTATGCGCTACTTCTGAGTTATTGTGGGCCATTACCTGAAGCCCCATGCCACGGAAAGCCTCTCTGGGCTGAGACAGGCAAGTCTCATCTTTCAGTGAGTGTGGGAAGAAGGTCTTAATATTTTAGCAGTTGCTGGGTGTTTCGCTACTGTGATACTGGCTTTGCTCCATGTTTAGGGTTTCCATCACACAGGGACTTAATTTCAGCAAGGGATGTAAAAGTATTAGTTCAGAGTCCTTAAGTAGGCTATTTCAATGAGAACAAACACCTTCTCATCCTTGGCACACAGCTCAAGTCATTGAACTAGAAGGAGGAATTACTGAGGAAAAATATTTGGTGTTTGTTATGTAGTAGTTTGGACCTGAATGATCATTGTGTTTTTCTTTGACTTTAAAATCCATGTTGTCTTAAGAACTGTAGAATTTGAAGATTTATAATTGCTTCTTTGGAAATATTCCCAGTAATAGTATAGCTATAATCTTAAAAGGGATCCAAAGTAGTCTCGGAAGCCATGAGCCTTATATATCTCGTAGGACTTCAGTCTATTGAAGAGCCCCCTACATAGCAATTTCAGGGGAGGGAAATTAAAAATGCAATCTGAAACTTGGGTTTTCAGCTGTAATACTCTAGTGGTTTGCTACAGAGATTGCAAATGCAACAGGACTTCTAAGTATACCTTCTTTTGCTATACCTTTCTCACTTATCACAGCCCTTCAAGGGGTTCCTCTTTAGTGCTATCCAATTCCCACCTAGCTATTACGTCTCCTTATTGTGATCATGAATCCAAAGTACAGAAGAAGCGCTGTTGGATGGGATTTTCTTTTGAAATGCTGGGGAAGCTGCCTCAGGAGTGAAGTTACCAGTCTGATAAATTCTTTTCATCCACATTTCCTAGCTTCTTTTACCAAAGACACAGGTAGTGCGATGGGATCACTGCAGTGCCCAATATGTGGGACTGAAATCTCTGCTAGCAAAGTCAGCTTTTCCTTTTGACAGATGGCTTTTGTTTGACAGGTAGGTAGACTTTATATTGAAATGGACTTATGAAAGTGAGCTAGGAAAAGGAAACTCCCTTAGTTGTATAGCAGGTGGGCAACAGGAGGAGAAGTTGTGGATTAGTGAACAAGCCTGGCTAAAGTACATTGGTAACAAGTCTAGTAGGATAGAGAGGGATGGATGTATTTGATGGTTGCTATCTAATGTGCATGCTCACTCTGTTTCAGCTCAGCAGATTGTCATCTCTGGTAGTGGATACATAGGTAGGTATGCTTTAAGTGAAAAAGAAGCTTTGGGCAACCGGGTATCTTCCTAATGTGATTGCTGTTTATCCAGGGAACATTTTTAAGGCAGTGAGGAAATGAAAGAAGTTATCATCAAATTACATTGATATAGAACATTTTCATAACAGGGAGTGTTGAAAGGAGTTAGCAGAAAGGTGGGGTAGGCGAGAAGAAAATGTTTAGAGCCAAAGTAAAGAAGGCATCTATTGCCTTTTTTTTTTAAGCCCTCTAAATGAAAAAGTCGTATAACTTTGTTCTTTATAGAAGTGAAAAATATTGCCTGTGGAGCTGTTTCATTATTCAATTGAGTACAGTACCTTGTTTCAAAGACTGTTCTTGCAAATGATTATTCTCTACTTCTGTCAGCCTGGCCTCACACTTGGGGGACCCTTACTGAGCTGTGTCATTTAAAAGTCAAAAACCCAGTAAGTGTGGTGTTTGTTTTAATGCTGAATATAGTAGCAAACACATCTCTGGCATCATTGCTTTATTCCTTAAATGCTATGGTTTCTTTTTGTGTAGAATACTATCGTGCTGCTAGTGCATGGAAATAAGTAGAGACTTTCTCTCAAATCCTGTTTTTTAAGGCCATGAAAAGAAACTGAGAGGACTGGGACAGAAGAGAGCTTAAGGGACCCTCAAGAAGGAAATTGTTGGATGTGAACGTGCTGGCAATGGGAAGAATACCCCGGGTTCTTATCTGTGCCCAGGAAACTAGTGATCTAATCCACAGAGAGACTTCCATTAATTTTACTAGACTTTGGATCAAGTCAGATATGGTTAACGGTGCTTTGGCATAAGTGCTCTGAAAAAGATGATAAATTCAAGGACTAATATGGCCTGGGTCATCGGTGTGCTTAAGCATCACCAGTGTGCAAGTATATTCTAGATATAAAAAGATCAATTAGGTCATCTAGTTCTCATACTTTCCAGCCTTCCTGTCTCCTGTAAAATTGTACCAAGAATATTAAAACCTGTTCCATGATGAAGTAGGCATTTTGAAGCATTGTTGATTTAGGAAGTAGGTAAGTAAAACAGAACAACAGAGGAAAAGGAAGGATGCAAACCAGTGTCACTTATTCAATGAAGCTTTCAAAGTCTCAGAGAAAAGAACATGATAATACAACTTTTTTTTTTTGCTGTAGACTCTGACTTGCTGGGATGAAACATAAGCTAGCAAGAAATATTTTCTACAGGAAATGAATGTTCACATGAGTATAAAAAATTAATGACTATATTAAATAGTCTTTTCAGCATATAATCTATGACTCATTTTAAGATACTCTGCCTTTTTTTCTGTTTATACTAGTTTTCTATTGTCAGGTCCTACGATCTCTTATCCTTTTTCTATCCATTTATTCTTTCTCTTTTCCTCTGTGTAGAAGGTAGTATGAAAACCCCGATTTTGTGCATTGGTGTAAAATTTAATAGCCTATGTTATGTATGTACTGTTATCCCCTGGCAAATGCTATGACAGATGTTAGGATACTTACTACTCTCACTTCATGATCTTATAAATCTGATCTGTTTTTTTATTATGAGGAAATATTTCATTGTTTGTCTGATCCAAACCCCATTATAGTTTCTGGACAGATTCCCATTGATTTCCATAAGTTTTGGAACAGTTCTTAGGAGCTTTCAATTCAAAAGCAGTTTGTGCAGTGTAGAAAAAGGAAGATCATAGGGACCTTGGCAGCTTTCTCCCTATATTCCCTCAGAGTGTCTCTCCCTGTCTAGAGTCAAGTCAAAGCCTTCTTTGCTGCTTCTGCCATCCACAAGTGCTTTCCTATAGCTCTCTGCCTCATTGGTTCTCCATCTGTTTTAATCTGAACATCTTTCTGGTGACCTATGTTCACATCTGGTGTAAATATGCTACTATTCAAAGTGGTTTTACTCTGTCAGTTACCATTTCAGGGAATGATTTATTATAACAGGAGCTGTGTGCTCTGTGCTGTAGAAAAGGGAGAAAATCTAGACATGGCCTCAAGGAATGTTGAGCTTGACTGAGATTGGGAAGCATGAGGCTGTGTGCTGCCAAGAGACGTAACTGGTAAACTGTCCCCCCAAATTACTGGGTAAATAAAGGAGACAGGGATCAGGCAGGCGGAGAAGGCAGCTGTTATCCGCATTTCCTCGAAGTTGCAAAGGGCCTGAGCCAAACCTCATGGATGTCAGTCAGAAGTCTGCCAGCCGCTCTGAGAGACATTTGATAACACAAAGGAGTCTGCTGGAAACTTGACCTGCTTTTCTAAGTTAGAGTACAGTGCCTTAACTATAAGCCAATCCTTCTATCCTTTCGCAGTTAGAAAAACAATATATTTCATATAGATGGAGCACCCGTTACCGTCTAATAACAATTTATATTCTATGGTTGTACAGATTTTTCTTATTTCAACACTAGATTAACAAGGGAAGGAATTGCAAGAGAATTGATGTTTGAAAAGAAATTTGAATATAGACCAGGTGGTTAATTTGCTCATGTTAGTTAATATGTTTAACAAGGGAGGGTGCAGTCTGCAGTCAAGTCTCTGGAAGAACATCTCTATTGCTATTTAGCATCACTGCACAGCTTTGCATTTTTGCCCGCTTTTCTTTGTGCTATAGCCTTTTTTTTTCCAAAACACTAGGCAAAGAAAATAGCATATGGATGAGAAGTGGCATATCTGAATGGCTATGTATGTCTATTACGTGAATTGGTACAGAAAAAAAGGATGCATCATCATGCTTTGATAACAAGCAAATCAGAAGCAATTACTTTTTTTTTCTTTCAGAGAAAAGGGGATCACTTACAGTACTTCAAAATAAGATTTTTTTTTTTTCCAATGGCCTAGAGAATAATAATCTTTCTCTATGTAAGTTGAGACACTAGCCTTTCTTTCCATCTCACTGAGTGCAAGCCATTTGTGGTGTATGAATGCATCACTGTACTTAGGAAATAGATTGCTGCTGTTGAATTGGATAAGCTGCGGTGATGCCACTTCTTAAATACCGTTGACTCCTGATCCAGTTGGATCAGATTTTGATCTTAATCTTTATTACACATCCTCTATTTTGAAGGAGAAAATGAGTAGAACAGATTGTTTTCCACAAGGTTTTGGCAACTTGAAAACATATTTGTGAGGTTGTTACATAGCGATTGCTCATGTGTCTGAGTAATTGTATGTAGAATGAAATTCTAGATTGTCACGCTCGGTAAGGGCGTTACCCATGTAGCAAGTGTCTTTACTCACAGTTGCTCTGGGCAAAGTACAATGTGCTTGGCATGGGTGGTAGACTTTTCTGGGGCAGTGCTTATTCTCCAACCTGCGTGTGAACACAGGAGTCTTAGCCATGGAAAATTATTGAGCACCTACAGCCTCTCTTGACTTTAGAGAGAATTGCAAATGCTTGGCAGTCCTGTGGAGTGGCCTTATTAGTTACATTACACATTATAAGGAAAGCTCTTCATTTCCTAGCAGAAGCTTATGGCTAAAAAAAGCCTAATATCTAGACAAATACTGCTTATATGTCACAAATCATAGGTAGTGGGAAGAAAACATGTTGCTATTGGACAATAAACAGCATGTCAAATAATGTAAATTGATATTAAGAAGCAAAGACAAATGTAAATCTCAGTCTGTTAAAAGCATTTCTACGTGTAGACTTAAACACTCTTGTTTTTACTGTTCTTCTTCCTGCGTGGCTTTATTTGCATTTATTTACTATTTTCCAGTGGGATTAAAAAAAACTTCCAACAGTTTTATAAGAAGGCTTATTTCTTTAATACTTGTAGAGGCTGGATGAAAAAAGTGCATTATGCTGATTATAAACACTAATACATTATTAAGGAAATAAAACCAGCTTATTGGTTAGTCAGTGTTACTATATGTAACAAGAAAAGCTAATGCCTGGTTTGTTGGTAGGGTTTTTTGTGTCTATTTTCTTTTACTTCTTAGCCTTACTGCAACCCAGCAGGCAACAGATATGTCCGTATACCTTCTTAGGCTGCTGCCAAAAGTTAGTAGAGCCTCTTTCCAGGTCTTTTCCTCAGTTGGCTGTAATATTCATACTGGATTGGCTACTCTAGCTCCTTGTCTTTGTGCCCTGGTGCCCCTGCAGAGGTGTTCCTGCAGGTTTGCTTATCTCCAACCAGTGTAAGTATAGCTAATCTGTGACATCGCAATTTGAGGTTTGTGTCCTGGAAATACAGTCAGTCTACAACTTTCTTCAAGCCTTGATTCATTGAATCAGTCTCTTTTTAATCTTTTAAACAGTCTTTCAATAGCTCAAGAGTAACTTAAGTTTACCACCTTGTTCAGTACAATTGCCCTCTTTCTGTTGCTATTATGACAGACCTACAGAAGGATAGCATTACACTGGCTTCTACTATGCCTATCAGAATTACAGGAATCAACAAGGAAGCTGTAAACCCTGTTCTAAGAGGAAGCTAACGATGGAAAAAATACTCATAATACCTGTCTTTTGGTGTCAGTCCTATAGCAGTTGTTGTCTGCAAGGCACAATAGAACATCTGGAAGCAAGAGCCCTTCTATTCAGGTAGCTGAAATTGCATTAGCTGCTCTCACATAAAGAACAGGATTAGAATGACAGACCTCCCCACTGAAATATTTGCTTTTGAATAAACTTGTCAAATGCAACAAGGAGTGTCATGGCAAAACTTTCCTGCTTCTGCTGTGAGGAGAGCTTCTGTTTATATTATGACAAGAGGGCTGTGTTTAATTGAGTTGCATTTTGGTGCCGTCTGCTGTAGGTAGATACAATGAAAGGGGACAAAGGGCAAGTTCAATTCATTGCTATCAAGCTTCCTTTCTTCTAGTAGCAGGTAACAGCAAAATAATTACTGCATGTTTAAAACAGGTGTGTTGTAGAAAGAATTCATAGGGGAGGCAAGAAACTGCTGCAATAGCTTCACATTAATTTATGCTCAAGATAGATTCACCGTTCTTTATGGCACAATGGGGGACTCTAAATATAATGGGGAATAAAAACTAAGGAGGATAATAGAGAAAGAAGGCATCCTGCAATACCTCTAGAGTTCATGTGTTATTCCTGCTTGCCAGAATCCTCTTTGGTGAGCATTCACTTAAGCATAATGAAAGCGTAGCTTACAATATAGCTTTGTAGAAACTAGGTCAGGTAAATTGGAGATGCTATTGTAGCTTTACTCACTCTTCATCTGTAGATCTAAAGTTCAAATCAAAAATTTTTAAAAGGGTAGTTTTCATTAGTAGCCATTGCAAAACTATCATGTGATTCAGTACGCTGAAACTAGGCAGAGGTGACAGGTCTGGTTTTCAATACTTTAGAAAGTTATGTGTAGGCAGCTTGGTCGATACTTGAACTACTTCAAAAGGTGGTTCTGATTTGAAAATGCGTGTCTTTACTCCTTAATGTTACTACTTCTTCTTGCACATTTATTTCTTTGGTTTGTTTTACATTATGCTGCAGGAAAAAATATTATCAGTTTCACAGTGTCGGCTAGGGGTTGGAAAAGCGTCTCCACAGCTAGGCAGAGCTGGACTTTGTCTATGTTACTCAGAAAGGTGTAGGTTGATCACTAGAAACAAATCTGTTACTTTTGTGCAATTTTCCTTATGGGCTAAAGTTTCATCCTCCTTCCTAACAGAGTTGTTCAGCCTGTGTTGGGATGCCTCACTAACATTTTGTATTGTTGCTTGTTCCAGCTCGGTATGTCTATAGAATGCTATGCTGAACTAATGAAGGTGTTAATTGCCACTATAATGGCATACTGAAATGATTTTAAACAAGGACAAAAATAAGTAAGAGCTAGTGGTTCAGTGTGCCAGTGAAGTCAAGCTATACAGGCAACTCAAAATACTTTATCTGAAACTTCTGATATCTTCTAAAGAATTTTACCTTTTTTTCTCCTCCATTTGGAAATCAGAAGTGGAAAATATTTTAGATTGTGCCTTCTCTAGTTGATACACTTCAGTTTTGAAATATCAGTAAACAAGAACTCTTTCTTTTGCGCCAGTTTAATAGTGATTTGTGTTTCCTTGATGAGGTATGTGGCCTCTTAAGGCTACAGCTCGGGTGCCTCATTTGTGGACCCAATTCTTCTGTATGGCTGAATGGCAGAAACATGTCCAGAGTTGGCATTCGGATGGAGACCCTACCACACAGGACAAGAGAGACAAAATTACTGGCTTCCAGACCATACAGCAGCAGTTGAAGTATAATGTTAAGCTAACGTGGATGAAATCATACAATTTGTCTCTTAAACCAAAAACGAAACACCGATTTTGGAGTCTTTTAACTGCTCATTTTGTTCAAAAATGGTAAAACAAAATGATTCAACACTTCCAGAACACTTTTTTCCCACGCATTTCTAAATTTAAAAAAATGGGTTTTGTTGGGTTTTTTTACTGTTCCAGTGTACGCCCCTAAGAGATTAATATTGCCCAGGGGAGGGAAAAAACCACATTTAAATTATTTTTATAGAATATTTTATCTAAGCTATGCATAACAGATGACAACAAATGTCATTAATATTAACAGAATTGGATAGTTTTATTTTTTCTGCTTTGTGAAGTCTTATTCATCTCCATGTATGGCTCTGGGGGGAAAGAAACAGTTTAAAATTTCTGGTCCTAATTTAATCTTTGCTAGTCTCAGATGCTCTCCCATCACAGTGCTTAAGTATTGACCTACCTTAAAGATATTGAGTTTATTGTTTGTTCCCTAGGCTTTTCACAGGCAGAAAGATGGATATCAATTATTCAGTAGAAATCTTCTCCCTGACAAAGTTTTCCCTTGGTATCTTAACTGAAGACAGACCTTTTAACATGCTGATTTCTTGCTGCATTTATACTTCGACTTAGAGATGGGTGTCTACCAATGAGTTAAGCTAATTATGTCTAGCTCTTCAAGTGTTAATGTGTTACTGTACTAAGCTTTAGGAGGAGTTAATATTGTTGTGGAGGTGAAGGTTATAAAGTCTTGTAATCTGTCTGCTGTAGTGCAATTTCCAGTGGAAACTGGAGTTGAGAATATGGCTGTGTATGTATTTGTATGAAATCCTCTCTGAAGCTGCTTTACTATAAGCACACAGACCACCTGTGTTTTTATAGCTGGCAACTGAACAGTACTTTGAGTGGAATGGTTGCTCTTGTTTTTGTCATAGTTGTGGAGGGAATTCATGCACATGTGCCCCTTTGAACTGTCCAATAATCCTGGCAGCCGCTGGGATGTAGGATAAGGGAGCAGAAATGAAAGCCAAAAAAGAGAGAAACCAAATTTAGGACATAGAAGCTAGCTAATGACAAGAAGTAAATTGCCAAGTGAAAAGGCATGGAGTTTAAATAAAAATAAGTGGGATGGGATTCTGGCTCTGTCACAAATGAGACTTTCACGAGGGGTTAGGATTTTGCCCTTGTCAGTTGGCAGGAGAATTCTCCATCCTCTAAGCTGACTAGAGCAAGCTATGAAAAAAGAGCAATTATTCCTTCTTCCTTACCCTCTTTTAATAGTTTTTGGTAAGCATGGAAACAATATGAACTATGTCAGAGAAACAAAGCCAAGAAACACTGATGTGTTCATATTGGATAGAAAAGTATGTAGTCTAAGATGTTGTCTATGAGCTATTTGGGGGTGCTGAATATAGAACCATCATGCACACAACACTGTTGTGTAACGTCATCTGTGAGCTTTCAGAGCAAGCATGAGATTTTTGTCCTCCCTCCCTCCCCCTCGTTTCTCCTTCAAGTCTTTTCCGTTGCGGTGTACTTCCCCCTTGGGTTAATTGATTTTTACAGAGTTCTTCCTCCATTTCTCTACCAAAAAACAAAAACCCCAACAAACTGTGCAAGTGCCTTCTTATCTCACTATGTGGGAATAAACTATAGCAGCAACCTCCTGCTTTTCAGGAACATTTCTACTAGTAGATACCTATTGCCAAATCTACTGTGCCTGTTTTTCTGGATTTCAATTATTTTTTTTTAAATAAAAGTAACAAAATGAGTGGTTTCCCTGACATCTGATCAAACACTTTCTCATTCTCCATCTGCTCCATATAATACTTGTTCCTGTGGCTACTTGGCATTTATTTCTGTGGCCAATGGATACAATAAGGGATTGTAATTTTATTGCTGGCAGAAGCAAACATAACTGTCTCATTTGCATATTATGGCTTTGTTTTTCAAAATTTCTTTTGTCTCTTACAATGTAGATCACTACTCTTAAATTAGAATTTTTAAATTATGTTCTGTGTGGATTTGCAATCTAGTATCACATTGAGCGTAAACCTCTTGCAAGAGTTTTATTCTTCAATTTTGTATATTAATATTGATTTTGTTCATTACTAATGAAGCTTTTGCTGTTGTCAAGGCACTAACGAGTGCAAAAGGGAAAAGGTAACATTGTAGTATACACAAACTTACTGGAATGACTCTTCTAATTGATGAGTTGCATTTCATCATGTATAAAAGGAATTTCTGGAAACTGTAGACAGTATGCTTCGTTTGCTTGTTGCTTCTTCAGTAATAAATAAAGAACCTTCTATCAGTGATGGAAATTACAGAACTAAAAGTTGGGCTGGGTTATAACTTTGGTGCTGAAAAGATAATAATGCCTGGATTTTTGCTTTGAATATCTCTATATAAATACACACGTTTAGCCTAATTAGAAAACAAAATACAGTTTGGAGTTTCAAATTTTTAAATCTTGCATTTTGTAGATATTTCTTTCTTTGGTCCTCTGAAGAAAGCATCTCTCTTCAGGGGTGATGAATACCTGTAAGAGCAATATATAAGGAAGTTACTGGTGGTGTTATAGATAGAGCAAAGAGATTTTTAAAACTGAGAATTCATCTCAGCTATATCTATTTTGTAACAGCTCAGGTAACAATCTGTGATTTAACATGCCATTTCAAAAAAAATAATTCTTCTGGACAGCAGTGGAAAACTCAACTACTAGCACAGTTTATTGCTTCATCAGCATCTATGTAAAATAACTCAGAAGTAGAAAGAACAGATATTTGATACTTGTTTTTTGCAAGTCATTGCATTAGATATTCCTCCACCAAATAAATTTGTGGTCTTGCACTGTATTGGTGCGTATCTGTATTTAATAGGGTAACTTAGAAATATTTCTTACTAAAAAAATAGCAGTATCTTACATTAAACTGCTTGCACTTCTTCCTGTTAGATTCTAGTCTGTTTATTTCTCTGCAGTGGGAAAACACTGAGAGGCTTGACTTAAAGGAGGAAAGCCCTAAAATTGATCTCAAAGGAGACTTGTTATGAGACTGCTATCATTAGTTTTTAACTGATATTAGGGAGAGGGTGTAACAAGAAAATAAGAAGCTAAAACAGGCCTAGCATTTTAGAAACTTTGCTTTTGGCATGATCCTATTTCTTGTACGCTCAAAATGGTTACTGATGGTGCCTCAAACAGGCACTATTTGTCAGCACTTATACCGTACTTCTTACTCAACATTTCAAATCTCCTAAAAACACTCAAGTAAATCACGGAGCCTCCCTGCTACGTATGTTAATTGTATTGTTTTCATTTACAGATGGAGGAACATAGGGAGGTCAAGTGGTTTGCCCGTGGTGTGCAGTCTGAGTTTGTCTCTTGGCTTGGATTAGAATTGAGGAAGGGAAATCCTTATCACAGTGACTGGGAACATCAGGACTAACCAACAGATCTAGGATCGCAGCCTGGAGCCTGCTTACACCTTCTCCACTAAAATGGCAATACAAAATAAGTAAAACATAGGTGAAAGCATTCGTAAATTAAAATGAGGCACCAAATGACCCAATTTGCTGTGCCTTCTGGTTTGCTTTTTGGCTCAGTTCCTAATCTTGTTTCTTGCAAGAGAAACTCCTACTGTGAGTAGCTGCTTCTTAATAATAGAATATTACTTTACTGATTAATATTTGTTGGACACTTAGTCTAATTATAATTTCTCACAGCTTCTTTAATTACTATAATATGAGGTTTAACTTAAGCAAAATATTTCAGATTAGTTTAGCGATGCTTTGCAACTTAATTCTGTACATGGAGCACAGCAGCTGACTATTGGGAGAGAGGAAAACAGTCCTTCCTGAACCCAGGATGCATGTTTTTGAATGATAAGATATGTTAGTATTTTTGTTTCTGAATCAAAAGATGTAATACCAAGGATTTACAGAAGCTAGGAACTCTGAAACCTCAGCCTAGGGAATAGCTGCAGTGAACATGATTAACTGGATAAAGGGGAGCTCTATGTAGCGCAATTGAAGATGTCAGTGTTTACCTACTAACTGAAACTGGAGAGACATAATTAAAAGCCTATGATTAGTAAGGCATGTCAATACCTTTAAGGACTAGCTACTATCTTTTCAAATGAACACGCAGAGGAACACTAGGTTGTCTTTCTTGGCGAGAAATTATCCTATTTCTTCTACATCATTTGTGTTAAATAGCAAAAGGTGAAATATGAAGACAAGCCTTTTGAAGAAATCAGTCACTTTTTTTTTTCTTTCCAGGATGTCACATTTTAAAACAGAGGTTAGATTGCATTCGTATTTGTTGAATATCTTGGTGGAAAGTACAAAAATACTTGCATTGGATTTTAGTTTGGTAGTAAATGTAAGCATATTGGCAGAGTATTAATGAAGGATACCAGGTAAGAATAAAGTGGATGATTCACTAATAATGTGACCTGTCAGCTGTATTTCTCAGTTCTCCATTCATACATCTCCAGTGCTATTTTCAAATGTCACACCTTAATTTCCTCCCCTTTCATAGGGAAATGCTTAAGAGCAGAGCATGTCCATGACTATTGAGAACGGTAACTCCATTAATCAAATCTTCTAAAAACACAGGTTTCCATGTATCAGTCCTGTTAAATGAGGAATGATGTCCCTGAAGTCCAACCTGAATTTCCTACTTGATATACCTAATATTTACAATAAACTTGAACCAGAAGTTGTTGAGCACGCTGTGTATCCATGCTACAGAGGACTCGAATGCTTACTTGATATGAAGTTTGATAAGTCAAATGCTGTGGGAATAAATCCTTCTCATTTTTCATGGACTCAGAAAACTTCTTTTAGACTTTGTTTTCCTCCTTTGAAATTATTTATTTCAGTTTAGTAAAGTAGAAGTGTGTAAAGTCTGAAATGCTCATGCTCCATAGTATGTATGTAGTAAGACGTAGGAATTTGATTATGGCAAAAGTCTCTCTTACATTTAAAAAAGAAAAGTTAGGTTTCTGATTTTGCATAATGCTGATTTATTTTGAAGTGTAATGCTTTATGCTTTCACCCTTGCAAACTGATTCTTATTTAGGAGATGAAAGATTGTGTAAAATATAAAATTCTTGTATAATTTAAACTGCCTGATAATATACTATAGCCTCCCAGAATTCAGTCCCAAACATGAAGCGTTGATTAAAAAAAGGTATTTAAATAATTTACAATTGTTCAATGCTAAGCATGATCAGAACCCCAATCATTTTCAAATAAAAGTACCTATAAAAAATTGAAGCAGTTGAATAATTTTAAATTGCTTTATACTGTGCAAGCACAGAACCCCAATCACTTCCAGGCTGAAGCACTTAAAAAAAAAAAAAAAAAAAAAAAAAAAGTGCTCTAGTAAATTTAAATTGCTATGTAGAAGAAAAAGGGCCTTTTAAATTATTGGATACTTGAATTTTTTTTCTTCAAGATTTCTTCTTGTTATTTACAACTCAAAGCTTTACTTCGTCAAAATGAACCAAAAAAATCTGATTGTATAAAATTGCAAAAATTTAAATTAATCCCTGTTACTAATAGTAATGGTAGGACATTCCATGATCAAATGCATATATCCTGGTGTAGGAATTCTCAGTACTTTCATTATTTTGTCTGAGCTACATATAATAAAAAATAAAATATAACGCTATAAAGAAAATAGCTTAAATACTAGGATTCTTCTTTAGCCTGTTTCTCTGATAAAAAAATAGACCTCTTCAGATTTGGGGGATCTGAATTATGTTAGGCCTTTTTACGTGGTCAGTCTAGACAGATGCAAAAGCATGTCCTTACATGCTTTGTGTCCAGGAATTTTAAACAAAGATGTGACTCTGACCTCTCTCAACTACTGTAGTGATAATACTCATGTTTAGATGTAGGTATAGGTTGCGAAAGCAAGATCCAAGGCAGAGATTCACATTTTTCACAACCTTTCATGTGTTTTATGTTTATTGCTTGTGTCTGTTGCCTGTTGAATCTCACGTGGAACAGATAATAGACTTGGTAAATACAGATAATTATAGAAGTGATAAATGTACTGAAAGTGCTGTCTACAATGTTAAGTGGGGAGGCTACGATAACATACGGCGTTTCCTAACCACCACAGAAACCTAACTTGATTTAAACTATGGATTTCAAAAGCAAATGATAGTTTATTGTAGAGTTTTCACGATGGAGTTTGTGGGATACAACCGTACTGTATGTCCTTATGCCTCAGGACTGACAGCTGTCCCTTCACATAAGAAAAAAAAAAAATTCATTTTGTTCTCATGGGTACAGATAACTTTGTGATGATTGATTGTTTCTACAACCAACCAAAAAAAGCCCTGAAATATTTAACAATTAACTTGCAATATTTCCCAGCAGCATCATTCCTTGATGGTTGAAAGTAAGTTCTACTGTAAAGAAATAAGTATTCAATAGGGTGTTACTAAGGCACTCTCCAGTACTCATGAGATCTCATTCTCAACGTGTCAGGATTTTCTTTGACTTCCTAATACATGTGGGGTCAATAGCCGTATCTTTTACGTAAAAGATTTCATTCAGCTTTTAAATGGCAAGCAATTATAAGAGAGGGGGTTATAGACCGAGGTCTTGATTTCATATTATTTATGTTCTAATTAATTTACCAGACTGATTCCCCCCCCCGCCCCCCCCCCCCCCCCCCGCCCACACCTCCCCCCACAATGGCTACTAAGTGTTTTTCTTTAATAGTTATCATGTTCCTAGCATTAATGGGTTTTATTTCCTTGGAAAGGTCATCCTTGATGTAATGTCACTGTTAACACAAGGGAGCCTGTAAGCTTTAGAGATTTTGTTTTATTGTGATGTGCTCAAAAACGTTCAACTACTTGCTGTCTTTCCCCTGGGGCATGCTTTCTCTAAACTCAGAAGAGTTAGTACAAGTTCTTTTTTTAAATTTTTGACTGTGGTGTTGCAATTTATTAAAAATACTCCTCAAGTAGCAGCTGGCACTGCCAAAAAGACCTGGGTCTTTTTTTTTATCCTTTTCTACTTATTTCTAGGAAATTGAAAACAACTGCCTATTGTAAATAAATGCACAAGCCCTTGAATGGAAAAATGAGCAGTGAAATGACAACTTGAGTCATATCAGTTAAATGAATTAAAAATATGTATGGTAACTAGCCTACTAATAATAAGGTACCGTTAATGCTCTTTAGTAAAAGAAAGTAAAATCACTTGAAAACCAGTATTGAACAGGAAAATACAGAAGTGTGGAAATAATTTTAATGATCAGTTTTGGAATTCAATTCTAGGCTGAAATAATGCTAAATTATACTATAAATCCTCTGCATCTATCAAACAGTCCCTGTTAAAACAACTTAGATATGCATGTATCTAAATATATATGTGCAATGTAGGAATAGGTGTATATTGCATATATTCTTCTCCATTTCATTTCAAGTACCTTTCTTCCCCTGTTGTAGTTATTTCAAAGTTGATCAGTTGTTGTCTTTCTATTAAAACTCTGATAACTTCTTGCAGCAGTTGGTCAGCCATCAAGGCTAACCGGGGATAGTGGTGCTTTATGTTGACAGGCATACATGGGGGCGTGGGGAGGAGCATGAAAGGACTTCAGTGAAACTACTGCTGTGTAATTACATAGCTCAGCTTAACAGGTTGATCTTCTATGATCCACAGAAGCGTGTCCCTTAAGAAGGTTGACCAGGCAGGTCACAGCTAATCTACTTCCATTTTGCTTCCTGGAATTTCTGTTCTATGCGTTGTGAGACAAAGGTAAAATAGGTAATATGTCTAAGTGTGGTGTACTGTCTAGGATAACTGGCTGCTATTCCGATGACCTCAGTCTATACATCTAATAAAGGCTTAAATGGCGACCTCTCTTTTTTTTTTTTTTGGTGGACTATCTATTTATTCACTACATGATGTTTTAAGGCTTTTCTCTATCCTGTGGGCAAAAGTTAGCATATAGGTGAGCAGTTTCTGGTTTGTGTTTTGTTTTGTACTTTGATTTCTAAGCTCAGTTCCCTCTCCTAAAGTCATATATTATGTGCGTGATATAACAATGTTTTGTCCTCTTACTTAGCTAAAAAGAGGTTTCTTAGACTTCATTTACATCCTGAAATTATTTGTGTCCCTAAGCTTTACCAACTGGAATAAAAACTGGCATACACCTCTCTATTTCCTGGAACTAGTAAATAGGACAAGCAGAAGTAGTACTGTATGCCACCATGTATCACTTCACGTGGTTTTTGGTCTGGTTTTCTGAGATTGTATAAGCCTTATTCTCTTATTGTTTAACCATGGTTTTTCATGATTCCCTCTTATAACACTTGAAACCACTGGGCAGTTTCAGTTATAGCTGGTAGGCTGAGCTGTAAGTGTCAAGTTCATAGGAGTTTTATGAAAATGGGAAGCTGATGAGAAGATGGAGACTGTGTTGACATACCCACTGAAAGAAAGATTGAGGTGATTTAACAGGCCCTGTCCTTACTGAAAGAGAATCCACTTATGAGCTTTTTTTTTTAAACAGAAATCAATAGGAAACCAGTCTTCGGAACTATTTATTTTAACACTATCATACTACTATTGCTCAGTATGATTTATAGTAGAGAAAAAATAACCATGTGATGTGCAGATAACTTTGTGCAAAAAATTGTCTATAGCTTGTTCTACAGAATATATTGTCCTCTTCCTGTTGAAGTCATAAAAGCATGTCAAAATCAAGACAGGTTTGCATTGTACTTCTTGCCTTGTAGCAATTTCTCAATTTTTATTATGAGTCTTTGGATGTTAGGCTTGGGTTTTTTTTTTTTTCAATACCCTCACTGGAATCGAGGTATTTACTTGAAAGTATTCACTTCTAAAAAAACTTGCATTTGTGACTGTTCAGGAGAAGGTCAGAAAATGTTCAAAAAAATGTTTTCTCGAAGTTGAGAAACGGACATTTTCACTTGTCCTTATACTTTTATGAGTTCTGGGGTTTGGCTCCTGTTTTTGTAATGTTTCAAGGTGATAGCACTGTGTATGTGTTTAAGGCTCAAAACTATGCTATTCTTTGAAAGATTGTTTTCAGTAAGCTCACTTTCGGTTTTAGCTTACCAGCACAAAAGACAGATGTTCAGTGTTACACTAAGTTCAGTTTTGTGGTGCAGCAATAATTGCTTTATACTATAACTTTGTGGCATATAAAGAAAACAATAGGTGGACGGTTGCACTTTTTTTATAATGATAACACTGCTGGGAAATTAAACATGTATCATATTCCTTATAGTTTCCAGCCATCCTATCCAAAACCCACTATCTGCTGTAAGAAATATGATTTTAATTTTTTCTTTAATGGCTTTTGCCACATCAGTGTTTTCCTGTGTGAAATAATGACTTTTCACATGCAGTTGCATGGGGCAGGGTTATAAATATGTTTAAAAAATTCTTGATTTATTTCCTTTTTTTAAAACCAGAGATCCATATTTTCATTCATCTAAGTGTTTCATGAAGTCATTACTGCTGGAAAATAGGATCAACCTGTTTATTTCATTAAGCAATAAATAACTAAAATGTTTGGTATAAGCAGGTCTTTGAACAGGTTATTTTTGTAATGCAGTTTAGGTTTCGGTAATTCCATACCTTGCAGTATAACCAGATCAGAACTCTGACTTTCAATGTTTCTTCTTTATGCCTCTTTCACTGGTACAGGAGTGCTATTGAATGGCTCATTTGCATTACTCTGTGCCCTGTAAAATGAATTTATTATGCAGCTTCTCTAAATAGGCTAACCACTTGTAATCTCATTCCAGTGGTGTATGGGTTTCAGCAAAATATGATTACTTTTTTCATAATGCCTAAAAATAAACAAAAAAATAACCTTGGAGCCCAACCCATCCTTTAGTCTGAGGAGTCTTACTTGTTAAATGGTGTTATTAATCATGATGGGTGGGTATTTACTTGTTAAATAGTTGAGTAATTTAAAATATTACTTACTTTGAGCACAAGTAACACACTCTGGCCTCTGTTATTAATCATTAAAATACTTAATGAACCAGGATGATAGTTATTGCCTAGATTACAAAAATCTGAACAATGATCAGATACGTCTGTGTAGATGAAACAGTAAGTTGATCCTGCACTCTGAGCCATATAGGTATGAGCCATCTTGAGCCTGGAAGCCATCATCTATCAGCAAATCCTGACTCTCGGCTAATAAGCTCTATTGAGAGGGAAGGTTAAGCTTGGGCTCTGCACTGTAAGATGTCTGCCACTTGTGAGCAGAGTTGGTTCCTGTCTGGTCAGAAAGGGCATAGATTTAGCAATGCATGAGGGTTTACATCTGTTGTTTGTATTTCATAAAGATTAACCCTGACTGTTTGCAAAAGCTGCTTAACATTGTTGTAGCTAAATGGAGGCAGCATCTCTGTCGATGTCAAATTTTTCAGCTCTTTGTGCATTAATTAATTTTAGAGTGATTGTGATCCATCAGTATGACAAGACTTTTTAAAAAGGCAGAGTGGAATTTTAGGAAGTATTACGCAAGATATTTTGGGCTTAAGAAAATATTACTATCACTTACCAGACCCTGGAGAACGCTTATCTGGAATTCTTTCTGTATTTTGCACATGTGCAAAAGCAGGCACAATGAAAGGTTACTGAGATGATCAAAGGAATGTATCATTATAGGAGGAGAGTGAAAGAGCTTGGTTTGTCTAGCCTAGTAAATTGAAAACTTAGAGAGGAGAAAGGTTAATTAAGTTATGAGACAAGACTTGTACAAGAATAAGTGGCTGTAAAATGACCATGAACAAATTTATTCTGGAAGCTGTGAAATGACCATCAGAATAAGGGTCCAGAATTGTGGAATGCAGGAAGAACTATTTATGATCAGGATCCAGTGATCTGGCCAGGACCCTATGTTGTACCTGCTTGTGACACTAGGGGGGGTCCTTCCAGGCCTGTATATAAGGCTTTTCTGGGTTCCCAAGTCAAGGGAACTCTAAGCTAGCTCAAGTTCTGATCCATGGAAAATGCGTTAGTAAGAGTTTTTTAATAAACTTAATTTTAGGGTGCAGTTTCATGGCAGTTTAACCAGATTAAGTGCAGACTGGTGGTCTTGCACCCGACCATGTTTTTCCAGCTACACTATTCTGTGGGTACTGGCTTTCACAGAGCTACCCGGTGATGTGATTCAGGGAGTGGATGTGACTGGAGGAAGAGCAGAAAAAGGGATTGGTTTCCCGGCAGGTCAGCGCCTATGGAGAGAGGAATCGTCACAACTCTGGCTTCAAACGGGGATGCCATGGAAGTGCTCCCATACTTTCTAGTACACTTCTCGTATTGTCCTTCTTCACCCTAAGCAGTGTGGACTCCAGAGTTGCTTTGGGCTCTGAACAGACCCTGGGGTCATATCTTAACAAAAACCAATAGTGCCTCTTCCAGAGATCTTGAATTTCAGAAGGAAAGTAGCTGGCTGTTCAGACACTAGTGCTGGCAAATTGCTTCTTGAATAACTTAACAAGATTTCCAGTGTCATGGAAGATACACACGTTTTACTGAATATGTGATAAAATTCTTATAATAAACATACATTCACAAGGAAAGTGCTCATAAAAAGAAAGTTCCTGTGCTAGATAGTCTTACAAAAGAGTTTGTCATATTTTTTTTCCAGTTAATGGATGCCTACTACAGTCACACCACTTAGTGACAGGAGAACTGAATTCATTTGAGCCAATAAAGTCATTCTAATTTGCATTTTCATAGCCCACTCTTCTGTACTCCAAGTGTGACTTTCACTTTTAGGACAGAGCTATGCAGTAAATGGATATGTAGGCCCTTTAAAAGAATATTTATCATCCTTGAAGAATCTTAGTGCCAAATCTTAATAGCATTTCTTACAAAAATGACTGGAATTCGCTATCAGATTTAGAGGTAGAGCTGTAGAGATTGTGAATATTCTTTTTCTGAACCTCTTTGCTGATAAAAAGAAGAGAGGTTAAAGCCTAAAACAGTGAAAACTTTCCCTCCAAAGTGAAAATATTGAATAGAAAATTCCCCAAACTGTAGTGCTCTAAGATCAAATTAATGCAAAAGAACTGTGTGTTTTATTTAATTTAGTCACTTTCAGAGATAAATAATTCAACATACCTTTATGCAATGTTAAAAAACCTTTGTTAATTATGCCAATCAGAGGATAAGTTATTCAGGCTTTTGAGGGTTTTTTTTCCTGTTCCAATTGATCTTAAAAAATACAGAAGACAAGGAGAACTTCATGTTCAGTCTGTATGTGATTTGATGAAACAATTGCCTTAGGACCTGCTGACACTGTAATTGGAGTCTGCATAATGCAGAACCGGAACCTTACTTAAAGCAGTACTCTTTTTATTCTGTTTAAGTATCCCTCTGTTAATTTCATTTAAGTAACTCCTTCATTTAAATCTTGAGTAAAAACCTAAAATCAATGAATAGTTCTTATTGACTTCAGTGAAGGCAAGATTTCATCATCTCTCTGCAAATCATTGTGACTGTGTGCTGCTTATTACTTGTTTTTCTTCTCTGATGGCTTACTCCCTACCCATTTTTGTGGGTCTAGTGTTGCAGCACCTGAAGATAGAAAGGGTTTTACGATTCAAAGATCTTGATCCTCATGATAAAAATATTTTGTCATGTGCAATTTAATTCAGTGTTGGCAGTTTTCATTCTGATTACTTTTTTCCCTCTCAGTTCTCAGCTTTTAGGATCACCGTATTTTATATGAAAATCTGAAGTTTTCATATGCAAAAAGCAAATTTCCAGTTCTCATGTTTCCAGAGAAAAGCTTGGAAGCATGAATTTTTCAATACTTACTTGTAAATAAATGAGTCAAATGAATAAAAAAGAAACCCCCAAACCATACTTCCAAAAAAACCCTCACCAAAAAGTCCAAACAAAAAAACCCCAACCAGACCCCTCATTTCTCAGGAAGTGACTCATAATTCTTGAACTTTTGAGATTATTACTGTTATTAAAAATGAATTTTATTTCTATTTTAGGTCGTCTTTTGTGGGGTTTTATGTTGGTCTGTTTGCATTTTGAACTACTCTCCTGAAGCCAAAGGTAGAATGTGGTCGTATAGAATACTGCCCTATGAAATGAGATTTGTTTGCGTTTATTGTGTGTAAAATTCATGTCTGGGCAGATGGTTTTCACAGGTGTCTGCATTTACATCTCTATTTAAATAAAGCCTTTCACAAGGATGCATTTCACACCACAAGAATGTCTGAAATGCAGTTAATATTCTGAAGCTTGCATTTTTGGGACAAAAGTTGATCTCATACAGGTAGGGCTAATGAAGATATGAGAATGTTTACAGTAAAAGGTGAGAAAATTAATTTGCAGAGTGAGGATGTGGCCAATCAAACCTGAATGGAGTTGCTTCACGTGCTGAAACTGGGCGAGTGAAAAAGGATATAAAGATTTTGAAATTCTGTGTAAGGTCATTTCAGAGACTAACTTTTCAGTTGCCAGCAGAGGAGGTAGAGGAACCCTGGTTTTTGAGATGTGGTAATACCCAAAGGTACTTTAACATCAGGGGCTTTATTAATTTCCTCTGCAGTATGGTATAAAATTGCCATCCTCTTTTGCTTTCCAATCCATGTTCTGTGTGAACGGCTTTCAGTGCAAATGTTGGGGTCATTCAAGGTCACCAGCATGTGTATGCTGTTTTATTAACCAAAAAAAAGGCGTTTCATAGGCTTGATACCTCATCACAAGTGCAGCTCTAGCCCAGTGACCAAACCTGCACAGGAGTTATCTGAACTAGTGACATTTCCTTATAGTGACTGGTAATAAATTCAGAAAGACAAATTGTCAGGATATTAAAAATGAGTCTTCGCTCTGTACATTTCTGAAAAGCAGTAGGTTATGAAAAACTTTGATTCTGCTTGTCAGTGAATATAGGATCTGTAGATCTGAGTAGTCATGACTCCCTTGGTTTGCTTTTCAGACTTCTACCCCTTCAGATTTTCATGAGCAAATGATGTTTGCTGCATAATTGTCATATTCTTTGAAGAATTCGGCTTTTTTCTTAGTAGTGGGTGAAAGATCCTTTTGTACTAATTGCCCAGTATTTACGTGACTAGATGTGTGAACAATATTTATATATTCTGAATTCTACATATATGACACTTTAACATTATTTTCAGTGTATTTAGCTGAAGTCTGTCTTTAGGTAGCTTATCCATCCATAAACCCTTTTATTATATCCAAAAATATGAAATCTACATGGTGCTTAAATTCAGAATGTATTCTGCTTTGAACAATGTTCTCTTTGCCTTCAACATATATCTGCTTGGCTTATTTTTTCAAGGTATTTTTAAAGACTTTCTTCCCCAAAGTGAAGAACCTCAACAGAAATTATTTTAATGAGATGGACATTTAGTTCAACAGAAGAAGTTTCTCTGTGAGAAAAATAAATTAAAAGAATAATTGTGCTTTTAAAAATAATTAATTAAAAACTCTCAGTGTGGTGACAAATTTAACATCTTGTCTGACATGTTGAGATGAAGAAAGTGCCTGGAATTGCGCAAGTAGAATAAAATGTTCCATTTCACAGCAAGGCCAAGCCTGAGTCTTGTAATTATTTCAAAGGGAGTAAAGGTCACTTGCTATTTGCTACATCTGTATTATGTGAGGCTTCTGTACCAGGCTTACAGAAGTAAACTCATGACCTATTTAGATTGCCCAGATTTCAAAGTCAACTTACACTGTCACAAATCTGATAAAGTAGACATATTCCCTTCTCTAAGTACTGACATAGATGATGTCCAAAGCAGGCTTTTTATTTATAGCTCTGTAAGTCAAGAGTTTCAGCTTTAAGATGCCAGTAGCTGGGAGATCAGAACATGATTTGCCTCTTTAATTGCTGTGTTAATCCTTTAGGAGAAGAGTTGTTTGTAGTTAAATTTCAGCATATATTGCTTGGGCTATTTTTCTGGTGTGGACTTGTTATATAACTTTGCTTGCATCTTGAGATCGGAAGAATTTTCCTTCTGCTGTGATTGCATTTTTATGCATGTTCATTCAGTAACACCATGAGTCAGAAAGACAGGTACTGTAAAAATGCACCTGTGCATACAGAAAATGTGTGCAGAAATGCATGCGTGTCTTTCCGTGCATGTGACCATTTAAATCCATATCAGGCTATTTTTTTTTTAGAATCGGTAAGTTTTATGTACAATATCGAGGGCAGGCTCTGAATATGTCAGTTCACATTTGCAGATGTCTCATACTGGAAGACCGAAGGGGACATGTCCAATTCTCAACCCCTATAGAGTCCAGAATCTCCAATAAAACCAATATATCAATGTCAATAATTGAATAAGGGATTAGGCACTGTGGTTTTTAAGCCTTCGTAAGACAGGCAGCAGTTATGTGGATATATAGAAGTGAATAGTAGTCAAGTGTATTGCACCTTGCTTGGTGTATTACTTCAAGTCTTTCTTTTCTTTCTTGGTTAATTCTTCAACGGGACAAACACAAAGCAGGTCAGGATGGAAGGCAAAGGCATTTCTGTTGCATTTGACTACCACCAGCTCAATTGTCATGAAATACGCTGGCTGTTTCTCACAGTCTGCTAGCACTTCTAGCCAAGCTTTTATAGCAAATGTCAGTGACATGAAACAAATGATCCAGCAGTTGGTTTCAATAAGAACAACTAATGCAGACCAGGTGGGGTATTGCTGCCTTTGGTTTTTATAAATGGGATCATATAAAGCTTATAGTGAGTGTGAAGTGCATGAAGGGAGAGAGCAGATAATGTATTGCTCTGATTTAGCAAATGGACTATGAGTGGTGGTTGAGGGAAGCAGGCAGATGTTAAAATTTTGCAGGACATCTGTCTAGGATCAGCATACCTAGATGATAATGTGGTGGAGGTAGAACTGAGAAATGTGTGAGATGCTGCTGTTGGGTTGGGAGAAGTGAGGGTGCAGTTTGTCACCTGAGCTGGTGAAGGAGAAAGGAGGCTTCAGCATTCAGTTGTGTGGTGTGGGGAGAAATTGCCCTCATGTTACAGCTGAAGAGCTTTATTTGCAAAATTGTAATCGTGTTGAGAATGCCTTGAGTAAATAAACCCCTTTGTGCAAGGCCACTTGAATTTTAGAGCGAATGTCATTCAGAACCACTGTGTTTGCTTGACCATTTTCTTCTTGGTCACTATATGTGCCCTCTCTTTGATTTCACCACCCCCCCCCCCCCTTTGGCTGTCCAAATGTGCCCTCTCTTTGATTTCACCACCCCCACCCCCCACCCTCCCTTTGGCTGTCCAGCAAGCAGCAGATTGGCCATAATAACTTTGAGATCAGAGTATTCCGTACACCAGCTGAAAGTCAGGTTTTGAAAAACACCTTTGGAGGCTCTGAAGCTGTCCTGGTTTCGGCAGGGATAGAGTTAATTTCCTTTCTAGTAGCTGGTACAGTGTTTTGGATTTAGGATGAGAACAAAGTTGATAATGCACCGATGTTTTAGCTGTTGCTAGGTAATGCTTACACTAGCC
>NW_008795126.1:3109279-3123208 GCF_000699145.1 Aptenodytes forsteri | reverse complement strand
GTGCTTAGTTGCCGACTGAGGTTAAACCATGACAGAAGTGGAAAGTACTTTTGAAAATGCGGTTACACATACATAGGTTGAAAAATACAGATTTGGCTTTTCCTACTCTTGAACTTGCCTCCTTTTGCCTCTCTGTTTAACCTTTTAAAATTTTTGGCAATCTTTTTTCTTGCTGCATCTTTCTTGGACATTCTTAGCCCCATGCTCTCATTTAAAAGCTGCCAAGAAAAATAGCCTTCAAGGTGGTTGTCTCTATTCAGGCATAGAACATAAACCTTCAGAGACTGAGATTAGCATCGTACCTATTTCCAACCAATTTTATTTTGCTTTTAAGCTTCCTCCTTTGCTAAGTGTTCCTGTGGTGACAGGGAACTCTGACCACATACTAACAGTGACACAAACTGTATTCAACTTTAACCTTCAGATCCACCTCCACTATGAGGCACACACTTCATTTTCAGTCTTCCCTTGGTGTAAACAAGTTTTTGATTACAGGGAAAATGGACAAACTGTGGCTCAGAGAGGAAGGAAAAAAAAAAAGGCAACAGTTTACATTTGTTAGCAAAGAAGTTTTATAAAGGAAACTTCTATGATGTGAAACTTCACTCTTGAATAAAGAATTCCTTCTGTAACTTGGTGATCAACTTTCTGAAACTAGGTTTGCAGACCATAATTTATCAATTATTTAAATCAACTTAAGAGTGCTTAATTTATGCATGTATTTAAGCCTAGCTGTATTCACCTGTTATTTTTAGGAACAACATTACATCCTATGTTTTCACAAAAAACAATAATATCCTTTATTGATAATCTGAACTGAACTTAACCTTGAAAGCTACTATTTTGTAATTTCCATGCCAGCCCACACATATAGAAGCAGAAACCTTACATAAAAAATTGTTTAGCAAGATTTGAAGGGAAAGTGTGGCGTGATGGATATTGTTTTATGAGCATGGAGCCCAATGTTTTGTTTTATGAGCACTGAGCCTAAACCCAGTATCATTCCCAGAAGCCAACGTGATGGATGAATGAGTGGATGTTAAAAGTCTATTTCCTTTTTTTTTTTCCCTCAGGTTCTGCTGCTTGCATGTGCTGAAGATTTAGAATGTGTCCCTGGATTCCAGCAAAAGGCTTTTTATATTGAACAGCCATTTGAATTCACAGAGGACCAGCCAGTCCTGAACCGTATGTTATTTTCATATATTACTATTGTGCAAAAATCAGAATTGCTTATGTATTCATATCACTCCTGCCATCTATCAGAAAGCTCTTTTTGTATGTAGGGTTTTGAATATTGCCATGATTCTGTCTGGGTTCCCCTGCATTAGTCCTATCTCTCTACAGACTTTACTCTGTTCCATGTATTAGAGATGGCAAAATACTATATATAATCATTTAGGACAATATGATTATTGTGAAAACTTAGAATCACCCACTTTTTTAAAGTAAATTTACTCTGATATTTTTTATAGTCTTTCCTATGGGCTTGTCTATCAACATTTCACTATTAATTCATCTCTGCAACTCAGATTTAGAAGCTTATATCCTAGAAGCTTCATTCAAAGCCGGTGCAAGTCCAAGTCTTTACATGAAATTCAGAGGAGGCTGGATGAAGCTTGTGATTGTCAGTGATAGCAAATTGTTACTACGTGTGTCATACAACTGGGATATTCAGTAATATTTCCAATGACCAGGTGTCCCATTATAAAATCCAATCTGGCATTGTGTACTCAAAGCATTAAACTGAAGGAGATTTAACTGTCTTTCAGTCCTGGTGTTAGTTCATTCAAGTACTTCAGTGAGCAAGTGTTACAACTTGTTTATTCAGTTCTGTGGCTTTGGGATTTCACGGCTGTCAAACTAAGGTAGTACCTTATCCAATGGTCAATGATTTTTGAACACTTAAAGATATTAAGTGCTGCCATTTTCATAACTTCCAAATATGCCAGCATTTTTATATGTGATACATATTACTAATAGTTTCTTTGTCATGCTTGGTTGCTTGCTGTTGAACCAGGAATTCTTGTAGGTATGCAGCATGAGACAGTACTGCTTGGCATCTATGTACAGTATCTAGATCCTACAATGTGATGCATAGCGATAGTTTGGTGAAACCAAGAAATGCAAAGCAATATTGCTCATTAAATGCACACATTTCCCATCTCAGTTCCCTCTAGATATTATTACTGCATACTGATATATTTTTCACTGTTATGCATGTTTGGATGAAGGTGTAATATCTGTGCACGCTTGTTTTAAAATAGCACTAACTTTTCAAAATGAAATGTCAGAACTGGTTGCCAGAGTCTATTGAAATGACTCTCTCAAGTCATTCAGCCTTTAACAGGTGCTAGAGCAAACCTTTAGGATAACATTTTTAGTCTAAGCATTTTGATAAGTTAATTAGTTGCATTTTCAGAGGAAATTTAGATCGTAAGTAGTAATGCTATTCAGAGATGTAAGGTTATTCTTCAGTTTAGAAGAAAGATTTCAAACTTCTAATTTCTCTAGGCAATTTTTTTTAAAATTCTTATTTTAAAGAGTTGATGAACACGTTATGCCTACATGGTTAAAAGTAGAAATTCATAGAATATAGGAAGTATTACAGACTTAATAAGCATGCAAAGTTGAAGACCTATGTAAAGAAAAGTCATATTAACAAGTTAGTGTTAAGTTGAATAAAAATAATCTTTGTATTCTTTGGCTGCTTCTGAACTTTGAGGCTGTAGCGTGTCTGGCCAGATCTCATGCTGTCCTCCTGCTTGTCCTCCCAAACACCTAAAGGACGAGTTGGTTAAGCCAAAGTTGACTGGGCTGCTCTCTGGTGACCCAGCAAATTACACTGGTGTGAAACTAGCACAATAATTAAGATGCCATCATTAACGTGAGGAGGAGGGAAGAGCAGGAGGAGATTTAGAAATGCCTGGAAACAGTCTTTGGAATTAAATTATTTTAATAAGCAGACACTAAATTGGCCTAATATGTAGTGTTTGACAAAGGCAGACTGTCGATGCATGATTCTAGTTAATTCAATCACTCGTAAACAGTATGTCCTTCATGCAGTAGCATTAAACCTCTGCACAGTTTCTTCATTTTAGCTGTCAACAGAATTGATATTTTTAATTGTCTGTTTGAATACACTTCGCATGCTCTTGCATCTTTTTATACCCGTTACCCAAGAGCAGTGTAATTTAGCAGTTGCATTGCAATGTGACGCTTACCAGGGCTATGTAAATTAATAGAGCGAATATGCACAGCAGGTCTATAGCAGTGATTGCTTTTGTAGTCCTCGATAAGCCAAGGAGCTCCTTAATTCTTTTCTGAACCGCAATAAAACAGTCTTTTTCTTTTTTTTTATTTTTCAATTTAAATGAGGACCTACTGTACATTTCACTGCTAGTATCTCCCTTGTAATTAAATATAGGTTATGGCCGGTTCTTATGTATTTATTACTTCTAAATATGGCAATGTTAATTATATTTTACATTTACTAATGGGAAGAAGGAAGAGAAGCCCAAACTGAGGGTACAGAATCTTATCTTATTTCTTATTCTGACTTGTACCAATTCTTATCAAAGCCTACTTATAAGCTGGTCATAAAAATTACATCAGTCCAGTTGTGTATGCATACCTTCCTTCCCGTTAGTTTCATTGGGATTCTGTTGCTATTTCTTAGCTTTTATCTCATTGTGCTCAGGCTGAACTGCTTTTTTTTTCACTTTACCATCGAGTATCACTTAACAGCAACTTCCAGACTTGGATAATTTTATTTTCCTAAATTTGTCATTTATTTTTCTTAATTTTGACTTTTTTTCTCATCAGACCCCTTTATCTCCATGTAACTTGTGTTTTCTATGACCACAAACAAAATCAGGCGTTGCTTTCCTACTTGTAGCCTGCCCAGTTCTTCTCCCTGAGTGCTGTTTTCTTACACCATATGTTCCCTTGATGTAGTGGAGAAGATTCATAGAGTCACTTTCTGGAAATATTAGAGGGTCTGTCCACATAATTATTGCTTTAACAAGCAATGACGTTACTGGATTTTTCTTCCTTATGGCTTTTTTTAGTTTAGACCTAGGACCATCTTCTGCAATCAAACAGAGAAGATCATAAAGACTGCTACGTTCTTGATAAGGTGATAATTGGCAGCATTTAATTACAGGTTTTACACCTTTCTGAAATATTTGTGGCCATGAAATGCTTCCCTATCAGCAAGCTTGTCTTTGGCAAGGCTGACAGGTCGCTGATAGTGACAATGCTCCATCACGCCAGGCTGATAGAAAGTTCCTAATCAGACTCATCAAATGTGGAAATGTAATTGTGTTACATTAATCACGTTTATACTTAACACACATGAGTCTTGGCTTTTGGGGGTATTTTTAATTGACAATGAATCAAACAGTGCACTTGAAAAATTGAGGCAATTAACATAAAGGCGTTGGGTGATGCGTTGTGCATACTAAACTGGGGAATGCATTGCCAGTGATTTAAATGTCAAAACAAAGGAAGTTTTGACCCTTACTTGAAAAGCTTTAATTTGGATGTTAATTAATGGCTGACCTCTTCTGTCTCTTACGTGATAGATTGCATGTTTCAGAGCTTGGGCTGCTTCAAGATTAGGGCTTTGTCTGTCTGCATTTGGGTACTTTTTTTATTCTGTGGACTCTAACAAAGACTTTTCTGTTCAACCATATTGAAAATCTTTGTTTACTCATATGATGGGAAATATATTAGTTTGCTTATCATTAATGCTTAAAGGCAGTTCTTCTGTTGTCTAGCAAAGCTGTAGTCTCCAACAAGATTTCCTTTGTTCAAACTGAATAATGCTTGTGAAAAGATCAGAGAAGACCATTCCTACTATTACAATATCATGTGTGTACACGGAACACAGCGCCAATCACGGTCACATCAAAACATTTCCTATTGATTCTCAGATGATGCCATGTGAGATTTGTGATTTATCACATCCACTCTTCCCACTGATTACCATGGCATTTGACTGTACAGGTGGCCTCTTTTTGTGATTGTTTCATGCTATCAATATTACTGCTGTTGCTCTCTTGTTTCCTCTGATCCATACAGTATGTGTAATCACACACACTTGATTCATCTCCTGCTTCACTTTTTCTGCAGCTTGTATAGAGCCAATGTGGCAGCCTATTTCAATATACTGTAAATATGCCAAACACTCTATGGAGTTTTAACATGAGGCTTATAGACCCATGTTAACTCTTCATGCTGAATATTGCAGGTCTTAAGTAATTGGAACTACAGGTGGTAGTTGTAGCTTGCAAAAGAATGTGTTCAAGTGAGGTAATATTTTTGGCTTAGTAATTTCTTGCAGGGAAAACTGCCTAGACTTTTGGGTAACAGATAACTATGGATTTTTCACCTGTTCAGGTGTACATATCTGTAGTGCATCCATCTTGAAACAGAGTTGTGGCTTTTCAAAATAAAGAAGTCTTTAACGCATTTTGAATTCTACAAACATCTTAAAATTACTTTCATTTCACATAGATCATTAGCTATGTTAAGAAGTGTACTTCTTTAGAAAATGAAATGTTCAAAAATGACTTGGTTCCTGTGTTGGGCATGTGGTAGCAGGTTCTACAGAAATGTGTCTGTTAACTTTTCTACCCAGATAGCAGAATGCTTTTTATACTCTTAGGTATAGCAGGTTCTACAGAAATGTGTCTGTTAACTTTTCTACCCAGATAGCAGAATGCTTTTTACTCTTAAGAGATATATCTTAATGTGCACATACCCATGTATAGAACTTGAATACCAGAGCTTCAGTTCTGACACTTGGATACATGATTAAAACCAGGCGTCTGGGACTCTGTTATGCCACGTGGACAGAAATATTGGTTTTGGATTTGAAGTCAGACATTAGGGATATCTCTTAATCACTCTATTGCCATTTAAATGGCTGTAGGAAGCCAAACTCATGTTACCAAAATTCCAGGAAATATCTGGGGATATGCAAAATGGTTGCGAAAATGTGGAGGTAATTTTTAAAGTGGGAGATTGGGAACTTTTACAACATGTTCATGGAGGCAGAGTGAGGAGGATCTTCAAAGGGAAGATCCTTTTGCACTTAAATACCTAAGGCATTGCTTTTTAATTGAAGCTTGATGCCTAACTCTTACACAGAGGGAGAAAGTTGTCTGCGTATGTATTGTGACTAAGTAATACAGAACATCTCGGATGTGTCTCTGAAGAGATGTATCCAGATTGATGTTGCAACATAACAGAATATCATGTCACTCGTTAAACTGCTTTCACATATGATTAAAGCAAAACAAAACAGGAAAAAATGGTTGTTGAGTGCCAGGTGGTCAGACAGTTGCCTTCCAAACAGTGCATGTCAGCTTATTAACAGGACCTGGGGGGAAATGAGTTTAAAATAGACTGATTTTTATGCATATCCATTTAATTAAACTAGTTTTTGAAAAGGTAGGACATTAGACTGAACAATGTGAAAGAATTATTTAGCCTGAAAAAAATCTTCAGGGCTAAGTCAAAATCTTTCAGGGATATGGTCAGCTCTTGTAGAGTAATGGAAGGAAAGCCATACGTGTTGGTGAAACCCCATTTTGACATTATAATTCTAAGGTGGAGGAAATGAAGATCTAAACTCAGAAAGTATCTTTTCTATTTTGTTGAGAAAAGCCATGCAATCTTGTTTTTTTTTTTTTATAAAAAAAAAAGGGGGACAGGATCTTCGCAGTGACAGTGAATGCTCTGTTAACGGGTTGGTCTGGTTTTAGGAAGGTAAAAGTAGCAGATTACTTGGTTTGAGATTTGGTTTGTTTCTGGAGACTTTCCAAGGGCCATAATGTTTCGCAGATAATACTTTTTTGAAATATGTGTAGGCTTTGGTTGGCTGAAGCATGCCAGCTGTTCTTCCAATAGTCTAAACCAATGACTGACTGCTCAGTATTAGCAGCATGGGTCTCTTCCTCATTGCAGTGCAAACCTTGTATTAATAATGTCCCCAGGTGCTTCAATGGAAGACTTCTCTGTTCATTTCCAGTTGCTAATTCCAAAACAAAAATCAGATTAACTAAGCTGTTACTCCCTAAACTGATAACAATGCAGGCCAAGAGTCAGCCTCGTTCTCTGCAGGTGTATAAACATGTTGGAGGGCCAAAATCTGTCTTTTAGGAAAATGTAGGTAGCTTAGCATTGGAAAAACTCAGCAAGCAAATAGTCTGACACTAATTGCTTATGGTTGACAAAATTTAACAGGGTCATCTTCCTGAGGAAATGAGGGGTAGGGGCATATGACATCTGGTTGTAGTTTAGAGCTGGGGTCATGCTGAAGAGGCTACAGCATCAGCCCAGCTTTGTCAGGAGGAAGCTCTTGTTCGTATCTGACAGAGAGATGCAACACAAATTACTACATGCTGAGACGTTAATGCATTTCTGTAGTACATAGCTTTGTATTGTCACAGATCGCATTTCTGACGGAACTTTTAATTTGAGGATCTTAGGAAAGCACCATTCAAAAGAATCATGGCTGGCTAACTTTTTCCATTACATTCCAAAGTGCAGTGTGGACACTTAGCAAGAATTAATGGTAGTATGTGAGGTTAAATCTTCCTTTAAACATAGAATCTCATTTACGTTAATGATATATCTTAAAGCATGCAAGTATTTTTGAAAATAATTGTAGATGTAGTTCACAATTAATTCTTAGCTTTTGGGATTTCTCTCTGCTAATCCAAATCAAATTATAACTTTTCTAATGTAATTATGCTTATGCTTCAACTTGCAGTTTTTCTTTCCCTTTGCTTATTTAAAGCAGTCTTTCCTGGACAGAGCAATCTGCATCAGCTATTGTCAGCTTTAATGGGCGCATCTCTTTTTTACATAGCTTTCTTGTGGCATGTGTTCTCTGTCTGTCTTTGAGAATAAGTAGCACTGGCAGTAAACTCATGAAGTCTTTCAGAAATTTATTAGATTGAGTGCTTTTTTTCTAGCTGGAGGCTAGTGTTCTTGATTTTTGTCTTATGTCTCTGTTTGGCTTATCCACCTGAACCCTTTCCTCTAGAGAAGGGGAAGAAAAAGTAACTTTTTATGGATTGATTCTGAAAACCCTGGTCATTTTGGAATGACTTTGTGCATATTTGTAGGCCTTGTACCTACTGCTTCTTCTTGGGCAGACAAGTGAAGCTGTAGGTAGTGAAGTGCATGTCATGTTCTGTGATGTGAGTATTAACTAAAATGTTTGTGTTGTGGGTTTTTTTAATCCCTGAAAAAATATCAACCCTGGGGAGTGGTAGGATTTGCTGAAATAAGAAATTGGCTAAAGAAATCCTGCCTGAAAGGGATTATCTTTAACAAAAATCTGAATTTCCTTTACCAAAGAATTCTTTTTAAACAAGGTGAAAATAAAATTGGGAGTCCTGGGAAGGCCTAAAAGGTGATTCCTATAGCAATCTAGGATGTTGCTTTGTAGACAGGAGCTCCACTTTCAATACTAGGTTTGATTTGTTTCCTTTCTTAAAAAAAAAAAAAAAAAAAATCAGCACCACCTTCTCTCTCTCGGCTGTGGGGAGAACTGAAGCAGAACTGAGGGGCCTTTAAAAGAAGGCAGCAAAACAGAGGCAATACTGGAGCAGCTTACAGGTAGCTGATAGCAAAAGAGAAATTTGATGCTGAAGTTGTAGCCATGATTGGTATATCTTTGACACTCGTGAAACACTTGCATTTAAGTTCTGGTACTTGCTTGCAGATTAGACTGAAGTAAATTATAATCTCATTGATGCATGGGACCATTCTGCGGCCAGGGATTCAGGTTTATTTTACTGAAGGGCAAATTACAAATCTATTATCCCTTATCAACAATGGTGTGAACATTTTGGCTAGACCTAGGTTTATGTATAGACTGAGTTGTCCTGTCTGGCAATTTTTGCCAAAATACTGAAAAGCAGGTTGTAGAAAATGGGTGCATTTTTTATTTTATTTATATTACATTCTATAACTAGAATTTATGTATATTCTCTGAATATACTAATAAGAAACTTTGTGTAAATTAATTCAGGCACGTGGGTTTTGTTTCCCTTCTTTTGTGTGGCAGTGAACTAGTGGCAACAGAAAATGTGCTCTGGTTTGCTAGAAAACCAAATTGCCCAGTTACAAGTAGGACTCCTGCAGACTTTATTTAGCTGGAATTTTAATTACAGTGCCAGCTCTCAACTCCTACGATAAAACAGTAGGGAGACCACTATAATTTGACCTTTATAAAACATTAACACCAACCTATATAAAAATATTACTTCAACTTTAAAGAATAAATAGAATGGGAGGCAGAATCAAAGGAATTATGAAAATAAAGTGCATATAATATTTTTACTTTTGGAAAAAACAGAAAAATACACTAGTGTGGACACCAAAGTGACGTTGGTGTGTTTGGTTCCCCGTATCCATCTTCTGATCCTCATACAAAAATGCTGCACAGTTGGCAGAAGAATCTTTTCATGGTTTTATCGTGCTTCGGGGAAAGCAATCCTGCTGCGAGGCTTAGAATAAAGGATACTATACAAACCACACGGGAAATGTTGATATATTTAAAAAAAAAAAAAGCCTGTTTTTTTCCTCAGAGGGTCAATTCAGGAAACCTCAGGTGCCCACTTGCTCCCTCTGAATCTCTTCTTGTCACTCTTCTGTCTCCTCTCCCTTGCTGTGTTCCCTGGAGGGGGAGGTATTCATGACAGTCAGCTGTTGTGAATTGCACCCTGGGCCAAGTGCTGCTTTCTCCTGCCGAGAGTCACAAAAGAACGAGGTGGGGCTGAAGAGGAGGGATGGAGTAGGACAGCCTATGCCCGAGTTGCATGGGAATGTCAATGCAACAGCACTGTTGGAACATGAAATGGGTAACAGTACTGGCTCCCAGCTGTATACAGTATCACAAACAGTCACGAATATGAATGCATTTTGGGTTAATTCTGGCTAAAATGGTCCCTGAGTCATGGTGTGGCAGCTCACAGTATTTTGTGGTTCTGTCATCATGGAAAGGTGATTAAAAGTGTGCTCTAGGTCTTCCATTGTCTTTAATATCGTTCAAAGCATAGTTTAATCAATTTAACCCTTTGTTTGTGAAACGGAATTGAAGCTGTAAACATAAGGATACTTTAAATGAATTGTTTTTTATGTCCCGTAATAAAAATCAAATTTGAAGATGTTTGAATGCCAAGGTTATAGGTTGCTTTTATGTGACCTAAAACATTTTTTACTTTGTTGCCTATGTCACCTTTATTTTGCTGGTTGTTTGACAGGTGAAGCATTAACTGCCCAATTCTTTAATTGTACTCCTGACATTGTTTCACAACACATTATGTTATGGATAGCTGCTGTTAGTAAGATGCGCAATGCTATATGCCAGATACTCTTACTCTTTCCTTCTCTTCCCCAGCGTGTATATCAGTTTCTGGGAATGGAATGTTTGAGGACTCAAGCTGCTGTTAGTAAGATGTGCAATGCTATATGCCAGATACACTGGGGAAGAGAAGGAAAGAGTAAGAGTGTATATCAGTTTCTGGGAATGGAATGTCTGAGGACTCAAGCTTTCACCAACCTAATGGTTCACAGGCCTATTTAAGGTTAAAAGTTGTCTTGAAGAGCTGTCACACGTGGAGTGCTATGTCTGTATTGCTGTGGGGAACAGCACAATTCCAATAACTGCTCTGTTTGCGTTCAAGGAGAGGCTTCATCTACTGTCTTGGTGCTTGAGGAAGGGGGAAGGATGAAGTATTTTGCAGCAGATTGTACACCGAAAGAGAGGAGCCAATGCTCAGCCGCATCCTTGTTGACCAAAGAATTTCCTTAGACCTGAAGGCCAGGCAGGCCTGACAGAAGCATAAGGGAATTTCTTTAATTCCTCTGTATGAGTTTGTGTTGAACCGTGATGCTGGATGCAAACAAATGACATGGATGGTAGGAAGGCAGCTATTAAGTATTGTGGTCAGGGAGCTTCCCAGGGATTTGTTGTGGCTGAAAGAAAGGCCGTGAACTCAGTTGCCTAAGAATCTGTGTTTGCTTGTCTAGTTACTATTGCTTTGGAGCTTTTTTTTTTTTTGGTGTTTTTCTTTGTTTTTTAATCTTGGCCCTTCTAGGGAAAAGTGGTATTCAGCCTGGCTTGTACTTGTGGAGAAACAACTCAAGTGTGACATAAAATAAAATAGGAAATAGTGATTTTACATTTTTTTTTTCTAGATAAATGAAAGCAGTATTGTGGGAGTTACACGGTATAATCTGCAACCAAGAGCTCACTTCATTTAAATTTTTAAAAGTTAGGTTTGTGACACAGGAAATAGTCTAAAATTATCTTTAATAACAGAGCCAATCAGTTCACTCTTCTGATTAATAAGAAAATGCAATGCTCCAAGTGTTCTGTAAGATTTGGTGTTTCTTCTGAGAAATGTCAGATCTTATGCAGGTAGGCAGAAGCTTTTTGGCATAATAGAATAGCAGCTTCTGTCGACTGTAAATCTAAATAAGAAACTTCATTAAAAATGATATTATTACTTCTGGCACTTTACTTTTATTCTTTGAGACACTGCCTTTAATAGCTTCTCCAATAAAGTTAGAAGAAACTGAAATATAGATGCTTTAACACTTACATAATAAATCTGTTAATCTTAATGCTTCTGGAAATATTAGGCATTGACTACTTACTACTGTTTTTATAAGTCAGCATCATTTCCCAGAATTGTATGATACTAACTACAGTTAGCGCTGATAATTAATTGAAATGAAGTTACTTGTACAATGAATGAGTGCTGGACACGTTTGACTTAACTCTTTCTGGGACCATAGCTATGCTTTAGATCCTGATTTAGCAAGGTATTTAAGCAGCACCTTAATTTAAGTTTCCTCCACACTCTATATAGGAATTTGACTTTATTTCAGTGTACCATATGCCTAAATTCTATTAGTTTCAGCACAAGTTTTTGCTTATGCAAAACGTTTGCCCTTTGGGAAAGGCTTGGCAATGGCAGAACTGTAAGGTGACTGTTACCTATGCAGCCATGCAAAAGTAAAGTCACACAAGCTTCCTAGCACGTGTGTTTTCTGTGCTGAAACATGATTTGGAGTGATTATGCTCAGAACCATAAATGCAGCAAGAAGTTCAATTTCCACAGATGAGTGGAAACTTCTACTGAAGTTTGGTTTTCTTGCATAAGTCTGTACCAAAACTTGCATTCTTCCTGGCTGCAAGTGGTACTGGATTTTAGGTAACTGAGCAAACAAAGCTAGACTGGTCTTTATGTTCTCTTAATGACCTCTTTAAATATAATGAAGCTCTGCATAGGGATGAGCACTGAAAATAGATGGAGAAGGCTGGTGCCGCACCCCTGCTGCCTGCGGTACGTAGGTGAGAGCCTCATGAAGTTGGGCTGCTGGCAGGGGTCCCACTGAGGAAGGTGGTGGGGAATGGGCAGCAGCTGCCTTGGGCTGGGGAGGAACAGCCCTTGCTAGAACAGCTGGCACTGCCCCCAGGAGAACTGACAGATTTAAAAGTCTAATAAAGTTATAAACATTTGTTAAGTAAGATTAAAGGCCAGGCTTAATGTGACCAAATTGGAAATGGTAGGTTACAGGAAAGGTCATAAAATTGTTCTTTGTCTAGCTTTACTATTTATACCGGTCTCTAATGCCAGGTCTATAATACAGTCTTCCTGCTAGACCTGGGGGTTTAGAAAACCTGGTAGCAGCCCCTGCTTTCAGTTTGTCCTCTGTGAAAGTATCTGCAAGAGTTTAATAGAGTATTGCTAGTTTAATAATGGTGGGAGAGAGCCAGTTTCACTCAAGATGAAATCTTGAGTGCTTATTTCCGTCAAGACAACAGGAAATACATAGTGCCCACAAAGATCAATTAAGGAGTCTATTTAGATCAAAAGAACGTTAGAAGGTACCCGGGCATTGCATGCTTTGCATGGCCTGTACGCAGCAGCCTACTGGAGTTGGGCATATGTGAGATGCAGCAAGTGTGATGGCACATGCTGAGCCAGCTGCAGATGGGACTTGACTGGGTAGTTGGGTAGTGCTGTGCAGAAGTAAGAATGGCACCTCCTGCCTTTCTGGGTTGTTAATAAACAAACTCCAAAACAAACAAAAAAATCAACCAAAACCCCACCAAAAAGAAACAAAAAAAACACCCCAAGAAAAACTGAATAGAGCCCTCAAAGCAAGATTCAGGCAAATACAGCATACTGGACAGCAAACCTGCTTCTCTTCTTCCTGTCCTCTCATCTCCCTGTGACAGTCTTCGAGAGTCTGAGATCTTACGTGCCACATCATGTTTTCTCATCTAGGCTTTCCTGAGGGGCAGAGCTTTTACTTGGATCTACATGTGCCATATACCCAGGAGAGTGAAATCTTTTAACTAGGCACAGATGCCCCCGCCTTACCCTTCTGTTGCCTCTTCCTTCTGTTGAAACAGTTATACTTTAAAGGGATTAATTATGCATGGATTAAATGAGTGACTCCATAGCCTGGTCATTTGCCCATTTCCACATGTGCGAAGGTTGTTGTTTCAGTCCCTGCTCACCTGGGTGCTTATACTTCTATAATGCTTTTATTAAAAAAATATGCTTGCTAGAGTATCATTCCTGTGATTTGCTTTTAAATTTTTTCCCACAATGATTAATTAGATACAATTGAAATGGCTCCAACAAAAAAAAAGGGGCTGACACTGCTGGTTAGGAGTTTTCTAAAAACTAGGGAGGATAGTACAGGCTCCAGTAGCTTTGAGCAAGCAAAGCAGCTGAACAGGAGCCTTCGAGATCCTGGAGGAGTACTGGAGCTACTGGGTACATGAAGAACATCATGGCTTTTCCTCCTCCACCTTATAGTTTTGTCATTCTGGAACTCTACTTATTTTTCCTATATTTGTCAGAAATCCAACCTTTGTCAAGAGGA
>NW_008795126.1:3054734-3109264 GCF_000699145.1 Aptenodytes forsteri | reverse complement strand
TTTCTCATCTAGGCTTTCCTGAGGGGCAGAGCTTTTACTTGGATCTACATGTGCCATATACCCAGGAGAGTGAAATCTTTTAACTAGGCACAGATGCCCCCGCCTTACCCTTCTGTTGCCTCTTCCTTCTGTTGAAACAGTTATACTTTAAAGGGATTAATTATGCATGGATTAAATGAGTGACTCCATAGCCTGGTCATTTGCCCATTTCCACATGTGCGAAGGTTGTTGTTTCAGTCCCTGCTCACCTGGGTGCTTATACTTCTATAATGCTTTTATTAAAAAAATATGCTTGCTAGAGTATCATTCCTGTGATTTGCTTTTAAATTTTTTCCCACAATGATTAATTAGATACAATTGAAATGGCTCCAACAAAAAAAAAGGGGCTGACACTGCTGGTTAGGAGTTTTCTAAAAACTAGGGAGGATAGTACAGGCTCCAGTAGCTTTGAGCAAGCAAAGCAGCTGAACAGGAGCCTTCGAGATCCTGGAGGAGTACTGGAGCTACTGGGTACATGAAGAACATCATGGCTTTTCCTCCTCCACCTTATAGTTTTGTCATTCTGGAACTCTACTTATTTTTCCTATATTTGTCAGAAATCCAATCTTTGTCAAGAGGAATGTTTTCTATTGCACTGAACAATTTTTTATTTTTTTCATTTTGGTGAGAAAATGATTTTTCTTTTGAATTTGATTCTGGTGGAATCCTTTCCTTCAACACCTCCTGCTTGGCAGCTGAACCAAAAATAAATTATTTGCACAGCTCTAATGGTGTCAGTGAATTGATTTCCGTAGAACACATGACTGCATTTCCTCTCTGGAATGCCCTAAAGTGATCATTATTAATGATAAATGACAATAGAAGTTTTGCAGAGAAATTAATAACTTAGATGTTGCTATGAAATGAGAAAAGCAACATGGATGCCCTTGAAAGATCCTGAACATCTCTTCCTTTGCGCATCATCTGCTCCTTGTTCATTAATAGATTATAGGAAAGCCATACTCTGATTGATTTGCCATCTGGCTTACTCTATTAAGAACAGTGTCATCAAAAGCAAAGGAGATTATGTAGTTGTGTTACCTGGGCCTGCTGTCTTGCATGCCAGCAGGAGACATGAATGGTTGGTATTTCACTTGTTTTTTCAGAACAAAGCTGAAGACCTCAACTTGAAGTGGTAATGGTTGATTTCCATGAGACCAGTGGATTTAGCAAGCACGTACTTCCTTAGCTGTATTTATTTCATAGACTTCAGATGAGAAAACAATGGAGAAATCTTCCCTTGAAAGAAGGGAATGAAACAAGGATGAACAAATTATCTTTAAAGAAGAATTTTTGAATAGCAGTATCTCACTTGCTTCTAATTAACCTGATCTTAAAGCTCCTTTTATGCCATGCTGAAACTAGCAATGGCGTTTGCCAGTTCTTCTACTGTCAAAACTAAACTCTGCAAAGTCTGATGTTCGGTAATGAATGCAAATACGGTTCTGTGTGCTTCCCTCCCAGTAATTGACTATTTTGATCTGAAGCTTCCAAGGGTTTGGTAGACAGCTCCTGTGGTATACTCATGACATCTTACAGGAATTATAAAAATTGCTGAACACTGATCTGTGAATGCCATTTGTAGCTGACTTCATGCAGTTCTGTTTTACCTTTGGAAAGTAAAATCAATTTCAGATTAACTTTGACAGGGAGGTGTTGGGGTGTGTGAGTCAGTAGTTACTCAGATATTTCTGCCAGCCTGTTGGGAAGACAAAGAATTGTAATGGATATGTTCAGGCTAGCACTGTTACTGATAGTAAAATTGGCAAACTAAGTTAAGAAACACTTTCTTGCCTTGTCCTGGCATGCTTCATGAAGAACAAAATTTTAAGTTAATATCAGTGTACAACATCAAAATTTGTCTTGAGATTTAAGAGCTTCCCTCCCACACCCCCCTTTTGCAAAATAATGCTGTTATTGCTTTTACTGTGTTAGAGGTTCCATTCTGAAATCTGGAATGGGTTTTTTTGTAGTCTGAAACAGTGTGTGTGGTATAAGTCAGTACAGCATGTTTGAAGCAATGAGGGATTTCATTCTTTTTATCCACAATCTTTGAGCTATATTTAATAACCCTTTATAATAATCTTTCTGCTATACTGAATTATGTATTGAATCTTTTTTACAGTAGCTTCATTGCAGAATTCCAGAAGGAAAATAGGCTTTTAGATGTGAACCTGAAACTCTTTACAATTTTGAATATACTGTTAATTATAATTCTGTGAGGACCTAATCATACATCGTTTGGTTTCAGTGGAACAACTCTCATTGACTTTACTGAGAGCTGGCTGAGACTCAGAGTGAACTATTGCCATGTTATTGAAAGTATAATAAGCATTTTGATTCAGTTTTCAATCTCTTTCATGGTCTTATATTTTAGCTTTACTATGCATGTGGTCCTGCTACATCTAGCAAATATGTAGGGTACTGCAATCCCTGACTGTAGCTTTCAGGGAGACACTTGTAGAGCCGACTTTAAAAGAAAAAAATTAGTTACTTTTTTTAAATTGTAAATTTTGTTGATGCAATATGTAGGGTACTGCAATCCCTGACTGTAGCTTTCAGGGAGACACTTGTAGAGCTGACTTTAAAAGAAAAAAATTAGTTACTTTTTTTAAACTGTAAATTTTGTTGATGCTCTGTGTTGCAGAGGAGGAATCTGGGAGATGGGGTTTGTGGCTCTGGTTGCATGGGCTCCTTTGGCTGAAGTTCCAGAGGTTAACAGCTCTGTTGCCTGCAGAGGTCTCTGATCATTGATTTTTAGTGGCTGCTGTTACAGAAAGTAAGAGTGGCATTTAAGAGAGACAAAGCACCTTATTAAAGTTAATGCCTTTGATTTGCTTCAAATCATCTGTAATCCATGTGGACCTGTCATAATTTATACCTTGCTTGGTCACAGCAATAAGTCTAAAACTGTCATGTAATCTGCATCAACATTTGTGCACAAGAGAAATTACATGTACCGCTTACTAAAGTTGGTGTCGTGGTATTTATCTCTCATTGCTTAGAGGGTTACCCTCAGCTTAATTGGTGTGTCTCGTTATTTATATTGCTAGGAAAAAAAAAAGGCTTAAATACCAGGAGAGAAAGATAGTAGAGGTTTTGCTTCATAAGATAAATAAAAATCAATTTCTGTTTGTTTCTAAACATGATAAATATGGCTAGTTTTTTCAGTCTTCCCCACTGCCCCCAAAGTCTTGAGCCTCCTGAGGATAATCTTAATAGGATAAAGTGGCCTTTGAAAGGTAATTAGCAAGATTCCTATGAACCGGTCCATGCATGTGCCATGCTCAAAACCCTCCTGATTAATGCTCATCTTAATTCCATTCCTTGGGATTTATTTACTCATTTCACGTATAAAGTATTTAGTTCCTTTAACACTGCTCTGCAACTTGAAAACATTGCTGCATTTCAACTTCACGTATAGCTGCACTTCTACCTGTTGCTCTTGTGAGCAGACACAGCCTGGATGCAGGCTGCTCACTTGTGCACCTCTGCTGGAGTGGGGGTTTTGAGTCCCAACAGTCCAGGACTATTTTTCACTAACGTGTACCAACTAATGAGCTTGATTGCTTCAGTTTTGGGGTAGTTTGGGGTAGGTTTCTTAAGTAGACACATAAATTTTTTTTAATCATAGGAGAGAGAGAGATTTATATAGCACTCTGAATACTATGTGTATCTGAAGATACTTTTAATGGGGATCCCTAGTAATCAAAATAACAAATTCACTAGTTGATATTAGATTTTCGTAAGAATATGATGTAGCAGCCACATATGGGCTATATAGCAATGAAAAGTGAGCTTAGATCACAATCAATACCAATAATTAATATTGTAATGATCCTTATGAAAAATGGGATCAGTGAGGAAGACGCTGGACTACTTAGGAAGAAATTAAGCACATTGTGTCAGCTCTCTTGATTTTATTCTGGAGGAATCATGTTTTCTGGGAGGTGTACAACTCCCACTGTAACTTAAAGCTCAGTGGAAATCTCCTCTTTCTTAACGTATGCCTTATGTGCTATATCCATGAAAATGATTTCTTTTTTTTTTTAATCTTTCCTATAAAAGAAATTCTAGGATTTATCACTCCTTACCCAGTCTCCATCCACGGCCACATTTTGAGAATTCCAGGAAAAGCCAGGTTCCTGTTAAGTGTCTTCCAGCAGATACTGTTAGATATATTTAACTAATATTGCTCCTTTAGTACTGTAGCTTCTCTGTTCAGGAAGACTCTACCTCCGGGAGGCTTTTGAAATCTTTTCATGTGCTTGAACACCTTTTGTGAGCTGCACTTCTTTCTTTGATGTTTATTTCAGTCTTTGGAAATTAGTACAGCGGGGAGAGCAAGGTCCCTGCCACCCACCTGCTTCCTTGAGGCTCAAAGGCTCCAAGCACCAGCCCACCTACAGACCAGAAATAAGCAAACAAACAGATCTGACCAGAAGGTTTCAGCACGCAGCATGTCCCTCTTGTTCTAAAATTAAATGAGATGCAGAACCTATCTCAAAACAGCCTGTTTGGGGGGAATGGAGAGGGGAGGTCCGTTATTGAAATTGCATCCTATTTATGCTACATACAGAAGCAACCTGTAGCTGGTAAATAATTCTGACTGCTAGAAGTAATATGACCTCTGAGGCAGGGAATATCTTCCTACATCTGTTTTTGGTTAGTGAGAATCTTAGTATATCACTGCTGGAAATAAATGGAGATTAGTACATTTTCCAGGCTTTACAGTAATTTATAAAATGTTGAAAATATTAAAATAATTCAATATATTCTTGAAAGATAAACATGAATAGGGACAGTTGAGGCTTGGGAGCTTTGAATTGGGATGTTTCTCAGGACTGTTTGGGGGCACTTTGTCCTGTGTGCAGGCGGCTGCTGCCAAGCTGGGAACCTAATGCTGAAGGGACCCTTATGCCCAGATGGTCACTTTGAGCCTATCATACTAAAACAGTTATGGGTAAGATCTGAACTGGATGGAGTCGCTGTCAGCACCTGTTGTCTTAGTCCTTTATGGGCTCCCTCAAGATCTTTGCAATGTTTTCCACCCGGACTTGCTTTTATTTAGCTGTTTTCTGTGTATTGATCTTCAGTTGTCAGCTAATTTACAGGCAGCATTCATGCAGCACAGTGTGTACATTGTGAGGACAGGAGACAAGAATTCACAAAGTCTTGTCCATGTTGCTCATTAATGCGCTACAGCTACATCTGTAGTAGTAAATTGAACATGCCTGGGACTGCTCAGTGGCACTAGAGCTAGGTGGCACTGAACTGCCTGCATCGCTACCATTAAATTCTCTTACTTGCAAAACCAGGGTGGCTGCATGCAAACTGTCTACGGTGTGTGATCCTTGACCCATGCATACACCCAAACTAGGTCTGAGAATATAGGCAATTAGGCTGCAGCAGGGAAGCACAAACAGAAAACAGAAGGAGCTATACTAAACGGCATTGTGAGTTTGGGGGTAGCTCTTAACAGCATTTGCCAGATGTAGTGGTTTTCTATTGAGGATTCAATATGGAGGGAAAACTTAAGAGCAGTAAGAGCTAGAAAAAATGCATAGGACTGTTGGAAATGGGTATGATTATGAAGTTAAGACCCTAGAAAAATCACTGCTTTTCCTTGGCCCTGCTTATTGCACAATATACGTAAGTACTTCCAGTTAAGTCACTGAGACTGCTGGCAAACTTATGCAAGCACTTATGAGGAAAACATATGCTTATGTGGAATGCTGACTGGAAGTTTAGCTAACGATCTATTCAGCTCTGGGTGCCGTACACAGATCATGAAACATTTACTTCCAATAATTAACTGTTTTGTAGTTTGGGGTTTTTTATTTTTTTTGTTTCTTTTTGTTTTTTTTAATCCTACTCAGGCATATTGACAAACATGGCTTTCTGCTCTACTCTTAGAGAAAGTTGCAGCTGCAAAGGTTTCTTGAGTTATGCCAATCATTTGCAGATGTTCTTCTGAAAGCAAAAATTAAATAGACTTTCTTGATGCCAATAAATTATAGAAAAATGTTAGATACACTCTTATCTCAAAAAAAATGTGTGCTGTGGTCACAATGCATCAAATACTGCTAATATAATGATGACCTTTTAAAAGAAAACACATTATGCTGTAGCTGTCTTCATATTATAACTGTGGAATGCTGGTATACAAAAGTCAAGCTATTAAACAGTGGGAGAAATGGAGTGAAAATAATGTGTTTTGCTTTTGTCTGATATTGCTGTGCTGATAGGTACATTCTTCTCTTTTTTCCCCATATTGAGTCATGCTCTTCTTGAAATCATAAAACAGAGAGATAGATCAAATACAAGGAAACACTTGGAAAGTCAAATCCTACTGAGTTTTGATGAGTTGGATCAAAATCCCAATGACCAAAAGGTATCGTTTAATAGCAAAAATGAGCAGAACTGCAGAGGAAGATAAGCAGGGTCCTTGTCCAAACTCCTCATGGTCAGAGCATTAGGAAATGAGGAACAAGTATTAGTCTAGAGACTAGGTGCTTGCTCAGAACTAAGGAGACTTCTGTTTATTCCCCAGAGCCGCAGATTTTATGTGGGTAGGTCATTTGAACCAATGTCCTCAAAAAGCATTAAAGTACTTTTGATGATCTGTGCCTAGGTATTCATCTCCCTGTCCATCATGTAAATGCAGAATCAGAACTCTTTCTTTGCAAGTGTGTTATGTGATTGACTAAGCTTACATTTGCAAGTTATTTGGGTGCTGTGATGGGAAGGCTAAAGAAGAATATTAAATACCTGCAGGTGCTGAGTAGATTCTAGTCATGTTCCAGATACTTTCTGGAGAAGGACTTAATTCCTAGGGCCATTGTTCTGATGCCTTTCCTAACAGTTTATTCACTTAGAAAATATTTTTTCTTCATTTTTCTTATCTCTACAGAATAAAAGAACAAACTTCTTTCTATTTGGCTATCTGTCTCCTATTAGGGTGGGTGCAGAGAAAGAGACCTAGTCTAAAATATTTGTGAGCTTTAAGAAGCTATATTTAAGAGAAGAAGGCTATGCTACCTGGCATGGCAATGACATAACTGTGAACTGTTTTAATGTACTCTGGGGGCGGGGAGGAAGACTTTAGGTGCTTGATATGGCTGCTTCTCCAAACGTTAATTTTCAGGTTTAACCCCAGTGAATCTTAGCGTGCCAGGTTACATTGTGTGGTGATTACAATGAGGAGCAGATGCATATGATTTTGCGCTTGTGGAGGCTGACAGTAATTTCCCATGCAAGAAGGCCTTGCGAGCTGTGAGCAGCATGCCTTTCATTGCCACGCCATTCGCAAGGTGGCTCTGAGGCAGTGCAGGTAATGCGAGATTGTGTTGTGTTTGTCTAGGGAGTTAAATAAACATCTCATGCTGTTATAATTTTCCTGTTTTTCCCACTGTATAAACAGCTTGCTGGTAGCCTGTCAATCAGCTTCTACTTTGGTGCTACTAATTACATAGAGAATCATTAAAAACTGACTAAAAAAAGTTTCAAGGCTGATAAGAGATAAGTCAAAAGGTTCTAAAATGTTGTGTTAATCCGCTTGCAAGATAAAGGTTTTTCAGAAGGCCTTTCAACCTGGAGGATCAAAAAGAGCACTTTGTTTGTAACGTGTACCCATTACTGCATACTTTCTTTCACTTTAATTGCTATTCTTGATGGCTGTCTATTAACAAAACCCACCAGAGTCTGCAGAGGGTAACATTAATTTATGAGCAATGGACAATGTTGTGTGAAATATATTGCTGAATATAACTCGTTCAGTTTTTGAAGACTGAGACCAAAGTCATGCTTAGAATATTATTTGTTCCTCCCTCCCAACACACACTAATTAACAGCAGTGCTTTGCTACTGTAGTCAGTAGGAGATATTGAACTGGCTCCTTTGAGAACGGGGCCCCTTTCTTGGGCTGCTCCCTTACAAAGGCTCTCAGTCTCTACTCCAGCTCAGTCTGCCTGGGGGAGACCTAATTTGAAATGACTCTGTTCTCCAGAGCCCTTTTCAAATTAACAACCCTCAAACCTCCCAAGACTCCTGAGTGAACTCTTAATTTTAAAATACAAATTAAGCATCTCGGCATCATTTAGATTTCATTGGCCTGGTAATTCTACAGACTCTCTAGTAGCTGGTAGTGAGACCAAATTTACCAGTTCTATTAGCTTTGGTGTGAAGCATTGCTCTTGTTTGCTTGCCTGGCAGTTGATGTGAGCGTGTTTAGCAATGCCAGCACATGCTAGGCATGTCTGGCAGGTTTCTAATGAGAGGAACAACAATATTCATGCTCTCAACAGTCAGAGCTACTGCAGGTGTGCGAGGCAGTTGGTCTCTGCCTGGCAAGAATATTTTGTATGTGAGTAGCCTTATTGAAGAACTGGTTAACTTAATTTGCCTGGGCTACAGAGTATGCACAGCAGGTCCTTGCCTGTGTAATGAGTAAGTTTAAATGCTTGTAGCAATTTTTTTTTAAACTGATCTGTATTTGCAAGGTTGAGGCTACTCAATTTGAATTAGCTACAGTATAGAACCAATGTAACGAACAGTTAAACACTGTGTGGTTCTTGGTCTGTCAATAAGCTGAATATGCTGACAAAAAATACTTGTTTAATAATTACAAATGGACAAAGTTTAAGTGTTCTTTCCCCTTTCACAAGTCTGTTCTGCAGTTCTCAAAAGTCAATGTTTTCCTGGAGAGTTCTCCATCATTACATTGTATAAATTCAGCAGTATCCGTCTCTAAGCTAGTGTTTAATTTATAATCCCTGTAAATGAAAGTCATATTCTGTGGATGACTGCAATGTTTGTACCTGTGCATTCTTCATTTATTCAGGGAGTACAACTGTCTTCTGATAACTTACTTTTAGAAATCTTAATACAAGATAAACTGTAGTGGACATGGTGGTGTTGGGTTGACGGTTGGACTCGATGATCTTAAAGGTCTTTTCCAACCTTAATGATTCCATGCTGTTGCTGTTTTAACTGTTTTTTATCAAAAAGCCTTTTTGGTACATGTTTGCAAATTGTCTAGTGAAATGTTTGGTATTTTTTTTAACCTCCATTTGAAGCTTAGAAGAACTAAATCAAGTTTCAAACTGTCCGTTTGTTTTATGACTTCTGCTAGATGTTTGCCATCTGTGGTAATGCTGGTCATCTGTGAATGTGAAGATACAGATTCAAGGTCAGCAAAACTGAAGATGAAGATTTTGTAAGACTTTTTTCTGTCTAAATTGGCACTTGATTTCAAAATACATAGGGAAGAACTACTGACGTTGTTGGAAGTCATGGAACACGTTATAACGTTTCAAAGTCTCCAAGAATGTTTTTATCCATTTTTCTTTTATTTTGAAGAAAGAGTCATTGTTATCTGTCAGCCAAAAGCTGAGTTCTGTTCTAAAGCCTAATGTTGAGAGTGCTGGCCATTTCGAGGGAGAAATATTAGACTAAGCAGAAGCTCATAGATGTGTTTTTAGTCCAGAGGGTTTTTTTATCAATGCTGTTTCTCTTGAGCACCTACTTAATTATTTAATCATTTATCCTCATTCAAAATACTCAGTTGGTTACAGAAGTTATTACTGTATATTAGGAAATTTTCTTTTTATGTATACTGTAAACCTTTCAAGAATTATTCCTCTCTAGAAGAGTAAATTACTTTCCTCTGTCTTCCTCATGTACTGGGATGTTGATCACACTTACAAGAATCCTGAATTGTACATTTCTAAATTTCAGATCACAATACCTGCCCCACCCCTCCCCACGCTCCTGGAGTTTGTGAATAGTATTGGTTTAAAAATAAAACCCTAAAAAGCTAACAACCCCCCGAAGAACCCCAAACCAAACATCAACATTTAAAGTTTTGTTGGAAAACAATTCTGTAAAGTATTCCTAAACTATTTATGATTATAGCCTGTAACTATTAATGTACCTTAATGGACTTAGTATAGGTGGGAAAACAAGTGTAGGTACAGTTAAGGTTGCCTAAGCATTTGTGTTCAACTTCTTAGTTTTTGTAACTTCTCACATCTGAGACATTTTTCCTCAGTTGTTGGCTGTTTCTTTATTGAGCTTGCATTTTATTTTATCCTAAAAAGCAAACTCCAAACCAAAAAAAGCAAACAGTCCTCAACTCAAAAAGGAAAACAGGTATTTTTATATGCAGCAGAAATTAAAAAAATGCCCATTTTCTTTCTGTAAAAACAAATCTTTTGCAGCGTACAGTTCAACTAGTGTAGGAGGACAGCTGAAATTCAGTAATGCAGTATTACTCGTTAAGAAACATTTTTATTTGGGTGAAAGTTGGTTTTGATTTGGCAGGGGTAGAAGGCTTTGTTTAAAGAAATAAAATAGTATATAAGTGTGTGTTTGTGGCTTGCTTTATTTGGGCATTTGGATATAGCCTTCTACAGACCTTGGTACTTCAGAAGATCCAGGCTCAGGTAAAAACAGCTTATTTTCTCTGTATGTGGCATCATGTCATGTCTGCCCCAAAAGCGTGGGCTCTTAAATTCTTCTCTTTCAATAGAGTATGATTCCAAAATGCTAGAAAATTCTGTATATTAAATGAAGAGTAAAGTCTTCCAATAAAAGCTGCAAAATGCCAAAGGTAAGTTTAAATGAAAACTCAGCTTTTTTTCCCTGTAAAAATGTTCTGTAATTGCATAGTTGCATCCTATTTGTCAGTGGAACTTTTGTAGTTATGTTTTATTTTGAGAGCTCAGCGGAATTAGTGTCCATGAAATTAATTTATATCTTAGATGCCTTTTAGAAGGTTGTAGAAAAAATGTTGCCTTCATATTGCTGTGAAATCATTCTAAATAATTGTGCTAAATTGTATTAAAAAGCTCCAGGATAGAGAAGACTGAGCATAAGGATAAAGGTCGTATACAATTTCTCCTCTGCAATTCAAGTGAGGCAATTTGACATTGCACAGTCAACTGAAAGGCATCTTTTGCAATGGAATAGTTGGAGGGTGAATAACATCATTTTGACTGCTTATTCTAGGTCATACTTCGAATGGTAGTTTGTCTAGAGAGGCGGTCCTGTCCCTCCTTCTACCAATTTACCTAGGGAGTGGAGTGGAAGATAATAAAAGGAAACACTGCAATATGTAGTCATTGAGAGATGTAGTATATCTATGAAACTGCTTTTGAAACACGTGCTGAATGATTTGCTCCTGACTGGACCAGTGAGATATCTACTGCTCTCATACAGTTAGCTTTCTTGGCACATCATTTGTCTCTTCGTAGTTTTTCCAGCACACTGAAATTGTTGTGATGAGTGCTTTAGACTTTCACCTGGATTACTGAGAAAGAAGGTGTTTACATACCAGTGGAGTGACCTGCATGGGACTACAGAAGGAGAACAGACAATGCAAGACTATGGAAGCACCCAGAAATCAGGCTGAAATGCGATGCCTCTTTGACTAATTTTCTTGATAAATCATTCTGTGTTAGAAACATGGAGCCTTCTGCCTGTGCAGCATGTCAAGCATAGTGGCAGAAATCAGTCCAGCACAATCCACTGCCAAGAAAGGATAGCCTGAACGTGCAGATAAAACAATATCTAGAAGCGAAACAAGCTGTGTGCTGACTTTAGGGATTTTTGAGGTTATTGGATTGCAAGACAACTGACAAATGGCAAAAGCAGTGGAACTACGGCTAGATCATGCACTCAGACCTGGAAAGGAAAGAGGGTGATGCAAATAACAAGCTCTTTCCCTTTGTCTCTAAAGCAAAAGGAGGAGTCAAAGAAACAATATTGCCTGGAATATTTCAAATAATTAGAATAGCTAACAGATTCTGGGGTATTGTCTCAGCAATTTGGAACAGAAAAACAGTGATGACTAATTATTATAGAGGAACTCTATAGGACCAAGCTAAAGAGAGACAAACATGAGAGACGTGGGAATCCAGGCATCACAGCACAAGAGAAATTGAAATGCCCAGCTCTGGGTGACCTTGTCAGGGGTCAGAATCCTGTTTTGCCATAGAAGGAAGAAAAGCAGTTGTAACATGCAGTAATTGAAAGAGGTTTCTGGTGGTGGAGGAGGAGGGTAAATGTTTTGTCATATCCCAAACATTTAAATGACCATGTATCACAAAAGGATGCCAAAGTTCCAGCTGTCCTATCTGCAACCAGACCACTGGTTCAAATACCGACCTGCTGCCAGCTGGCCTCTGGGCTGCGATTGCAGAGGGAGCCCAGCAGCACTTGTATGCAGAATTATTAGGCTTGAAAAATGTGATCTCTTAGGAATGCATGGCAAAATCATTCCAAGGTCAGTGCATAGATAAAGCATAGTTATTACAAAAGCCCAAGTGATTCTCCAGGGTAAGCAAAGTTGGAAAACTTCTGAGACTTAAATGGGAAACGTCTTCTATTTCAGAGTAACAGAGGGGAGTGGTCAGCTTTCTGGAGCAAAGAGTTCAGCCTGCAATGATACATAAAGAATGTGAAGGTTCGTTAGACAGTATGTGGTGCATACAGACCTTTGCAAGATAGGTATTTATAAAATGCTTAGGGGGGGAGAGCAGCAGAACTGATCTGGATAAACTGTAAAACTAAGACCCAGGCTCTAACTTTCAGACTGGTGTATATCTTTGTTTTAACAGTGATTACAACCCTGGTGTATATCTTTGTTTTAACAGTGATTCCTACCTTGTTGTTTTTATCCTTAATCATTTTTTCCGGTGTATACTTAAGGCAATTATACTCACAGGTTTACTTTTTTATTTGCAAAAAGGGGTTGAATATACACTGTGCATAACAAACAGTCACCACAGCGTGTTTTTATCAAAACAGATGATTATGAACATCATACAACATGTTTTTCAGCTCACTTATGTTGGATTAGGAGCTTAATATCTTTTCTCTTCATGATTATTTTAAGATTTGTTCTTTAATCCCATTTTCATGGAGTTAAAGACTCTTTTTTGCAGCTTTTTCCGGTTTCTCTGCATGTCACCTTTACTGGATATCTGAACTGCATGTTTAATATTTCTGCTTAGATTGACTCTTATTAGTTCAAAGTAGAGCTACATATTTTAAATTGATCAAGGATTCTGAAGCAATTATAACAACTGCTTTTGGAAGACACAGTTGCAGTTTTCATTTTGAACTATATGAAACAGTTGCAGTTTTCATTTTGATACTATATGAAAGCGTAAGTTTCTTCAAAGCTGCAAATGTAAACCAGTAAAAGGTAGCTGGTAATTATTCTCTAATAAATATAGTAGAAAGCACATGAAAAACCTTAGGGAATATATATATTGCCTGTAGAGAGATTAATAAAAATCTCAGGACACTTAAAAGAAAATTCAGCCTGAAAATAAATGTGTATTTATCTATGTATTTGAGTCCATTCCAGATTAACAGGTCTGTTGTGATCAAATTTGCTATTTGTTACTAACTCTCCTTTGCTTATTATCTTTCAACAGACTATTGCAATTTAGGGAAAAATTGTTATTCTTTATCAACTCTGAATTTCATTGATAAAAAACTTTAAGCTTCAAATATCTGCTTTTTCTCAATCCCAAATAATTAAAGTTTTAATATCTTAATTCTTTTATTTTAATTTGTTTTGCTTGTAAACATTTGAGCATAGGTAAAACTTAATGAATCTCCATGCAATAACCAAATCGCTCACAAACAACTGGCCAAAATTCTATCCTCATGAATGATTTGTACAGCATTCTGCCTCTTAGTTTTTCTGGTATATTATCATCTTTCCTGAATGCATTTTGCTAAATCAAAGGTGTTTATTGAGAGATGCGAGCAGAAGAGACAAAAGCATGACAGCTGGAATCCTTGAGGAAAGAGCAGAGAGTCTATTTATTGTGGAAGAGCCACGTTCATGGTTGCGCTCAGGCTACAAGTGGTTTGCTTTTGCAAGGATAAGGCCTGGTTCAAAAGAGAACATTAAACCAGAACTGGACCCTGAGGGGGAGAAAGGGAGAGGGAGTTTGTGAGCTAAGTAGTTTTATTCAGGGATAGTAAAAAACCCGACAAGCATGCAAGGTTACAATGTCAAAGAAGCATGCATACTGTGGATAGCAGTCTTGTAAGCCAGAGATGGAGGTAATTGGATTAGGAGAGATGCATTCCAAATGCAGGAAAAGACTGAGTGGAAGGAGGAAAAATATAAACTCAAACTTCTGTAAATTTTAGCTTTGTGTGTGGATGGAATAGTAACAAGTTTGCTTTGAAGAATTTATTTTTGTGACATCCATGACCATATGCTGTCATGACTTTTTGAATGGAGAATTGTTATGAATCCTCAAATGAGTTGTCGTCTTGTTACTGCCCAAATGCTGAACTCTGGAATACTTGCTTAAAAGGAGCAAAAGACATTAAATATGCAGTTTATGTTCAGCCTCTGATGAAACAAAGTTGTGTTTTTGTCATTAAAAATGTGTCGTGGTTTTGTCATTTAAATCCAACTCCTTCATGTTGCAGCTTGCCGTAGTTTCGTATTAATGCTCTTTTACGATCAGCCCAATTGTTTGTGGTAGGCTATCTCGCCTGAGACTGTCTATGTTGTATCCTTTTGTAAGACAGTACATCGCAGCCACTAAAATTGTGATAAATCATGAGAGGTTATATTTTTTGGAAGGCTGCTAAATCTCTTCTAGTTGAGACATAAGCTTCCCAGCACCTGGGAAGCTTATAATTTCTGCACCTGAAAGCATGGCTAGACTTTAGCCATTGGTACTGGGGAAATAATGAGCAAATAAAATAAGTGTACAGATGCATACATTTATCCCACCTGTTTCTAGCACTTATTTGAGATACCAAAGTAAGATGTATCAGGACTCTAGTCAGTGATTGCGTTATCAATGGAGAGAAAACAGGTACCATCAGAGAGTCATCATCTCCGGAGGTGACCCATCTATCCACTGACTGTGGAGGGACCTTAAGCTGACTCAGCCCCTGTTGAAGGTGTTTTATAAGCCTGAATTAAGTGGAAGAAGTCTACGTTTCTGTGCATTTACTTTGGTTGTTTACTTGAGTCTCATTAGGAGACTGGATTCCCCCAGTGTTTCAAGCTGGATTGCATCAGTTTCTTCTAGGTATGAACACAGTAATCCCCTGCTGACTGCACCACTGGCTTGTGGGTGCTTTCTTCTTGGCAAAAGGGACAGTTAAGGTTATTAAACACAGCTGGTAGAGCTAGATATAAACCAGTGTCTGCTAATGTACCATAAATTATGCTGCCCCCAAGACAGTAAAAATGGCATGCCATGGCCTACACCCAGCAAGCCCTCCGTTGTTTTCCCTTTTTAATGCAAACCATCCCATTATGAAATACATTGCAGTTTATCATGTACTGGTGCTCTTGCACCATGCCAAGTATGCTGGCATGAAAATCAAGGGAACACCACTAATACTCTGGTTTCTGTAGTTGCTCTGTGAGCTAGATAACCAGTTGAAAATTGCCGCACACTCTATTTAGTTTTTGTGACTTTTATTTTTACAAATAACTGGCATTTTAAAATAAACTGATAAAAAGCCTGTTCCCTGCTGATACAGTAGTCACATTTGTTATTGCATCGTGTGTTGGGTGGTGGAGAGTGTTCTGTTACTAATGGTTTAAGTCATGACTAATGCTATGTGCCAGCAACAGAGATACAGATTCAAATTTAAATAAACTACCCAGGCAGTGTTTTACAGGATGTGTTTCTTGTTGGCAATTTGTCGTTCCTGACAGCCTAGGATCGTCAGGCCGCTGTTACGCCAGCCACTGGGATTAGAACGCGCACAGGCTGATATTATAAATGTTTCAAAACTGCTACAATGGAACAGCAGAATTTTTAAATGTGGGATTTTTTTAATGTAATCAGATATTCTTGTGGAAGTGGTTAATGTGAAAGAAGCCAGATTTGGTGGGTTTTTATTTCTGATGCAGCATCAGTGTTAACACTTCAGTATCCAGAATTCTAATGACAGATGCTGGGACAAAGTGAGCTTTGGTGTAATGAGGCACAACATTATGCTACTAAGCCAGGTTCCTGTGTTAAATTTGAAACGTTTTATTAATCCATGTAAACAGACCTGGTTTGTGCAACTATCTCCAATTAGTGGGGAGTATTCTCAAAGCACTGAGCACTTTTGACCACTTTCTGGTCACAAAAGCTGTGACTCTGTTGTCAGTTCAAAATAGTTCTGAAAGGTATGTGGATATTTAAGCCAGGTCTTACAGAAACAGTTGCTTTTACATACAAATGTTCTAATTTAATCCGAGTCCTGCTTCAGTTAAGTCATATTGTCTACATATCTTTCAGAAGTTTTAGGACAAATATTATTTTATAGCTATGGTGGTCTTGGAATATTAGTAGGATGAAATTTTCAGGTGCAAGCATATTATAAAAATGGATCTAATTGGAAGAAACAGATAAGCTTCTGGCGTCATAAGCTAGTCTTCAGCTCTGAAGCAGAGGGAGCAAGATTTGCTGCACAAGTAGATCTAGAAACAGTTGTTTTCAGTTCAGTTTAGCTTCGTTACCTTTGTAAAGAGCTGACTAATCACAAAAGTTTATCATTCTCTTGTACTATCTGTATTTATTACATTCTAGTGACCTAGATTATGATTTGGTGCATATGGTAATACACAAAAATAAGCTAAAGCTGCTGTGTGCTGGATGCAATGTGAAGATAAATATCAAGGTAGCTCCTGATTCAACTGTTTACAGCTGCCAGATAATGTGGTGTTTTTCTTATGCTGCTCCCTACAATCCATCAACTTCTTTTGTCCACTAGACATGAGAATGCTAAGGCAAACCTGGGAAGCTACAGGAAGAAAAACTTTTGATGCTAGAAGACTCTTCTACTTCAGGTCCATAAAGCAGTAGATTTTGTGGGATTGATCTCTTTGAGATAGACATGCTTACAACACTTCTTCACAGCATCGTTCAACTATTGAGGGATTTCTTTTTGAATATGCTACAGAAGCATTCAGTATTTCTCATTGGACTTTAATGACAAGGAAGCATGTTTTAAACTTTAGGATGCTAGAAGCATTCAGTATTTCTCATTGGACTTTATCTAATGACGAGGAAGCATGTTTTAAACTTTAGGATGCTGGGTTTTGTCAGTCTAGCTTTTTTGTTTATTTTTTTAATTAGAGCAATTCTGTATAACAAGATTAGCATATGGAATGTGGCTGTTTGAGATGTACTCCATTGGGGCCTTCACCTTTATCACACCAGTGCTTCAGAAGTTCCCCCAACAGCTTCTCTCAGACTCTTTTGTAAAGTATACCCTATTTCCTTACCTTTCACTGGTAACGCTTTGCAAGTGTCTGTCCACAGACATTCAATACCAGATCTCCAAATTAAAAACTGTTCTAAAGAAACACATGATAGACTGGTGCTTTTTTTTTGTCTCCTGTATCAGTTCATGAAGTGAGATTCGGTAAAAGGTGTTTATATACAAAATGGGGTCTCCATTTTTTATCTCTGCATTTATCTAAAATGTTGAAGTTAAATTTATCAGACACAAATGCTTTGTGGTAGAGTAACAAACAGTTTATCAATCTCGTTATGATTTCATTAAATCCTTTGATACTCCTGATGCTGCTGCTTACTTTAATACCCAATATCATTGATATAAGGTGGTTTTTTTTTCATTTAGGAGTCAAATATATGTTAGACTTGGTGTTTCAGAATAAGAACATAGCATATATTTGTAACATGATTATAGCTTTTGTTTACCCATGTGTTTTAAACAATATAATTATCGAGTTAGTTTAATAGTCCAACATGTCATGGAACTAATACATTGTTAATGTGACTATTGCAAAATACCAGAAACTTGTGATATTTACCACCCTATTCCAGTCCCTTTTTATAGAGAAGCTGTATGCTCCAGTTGGTAGAAAAAAACCACCCTGATCTTGTTCAGATGGTATAATTGAAACATATTGCTTTGGGATGCAAATTCTACCAGTATTTATGAAGTTACACTCTTACGTTCATTTGCCCTAGCAAATTATTCAGAATCATGATTTTTTTTATAATTATTGAAAATGTTTTTTGTTATTGCTGCAGAAATACTGTTTTGAGGCTATCTGTCTCAAAAGAATCAGGATTAGAATGTTTTCTTAAAATATCTTTTTTGCTTTTTATTCAGTATTTTTATTTCTGCCCATACAAAGGTTCAGGATAGAATTAGTCACGCTTTAATTATTGTTTCTTTTTTATAGTGATGAACTCATTTCACACACCCCACCCCACCCCGCCCTTCTGAACCCCTACCAAACCATGTGTTTTGTAAGGCATATCCCTAGCTGTTATAAAGTGATGGCATTGCACTGGCTTATAACAACTGGGGTTCTTGTCCTCTCATTTTAGAGGTCTTGGATAATTCTTACACAGGCTTTCATATTAGTAATTGTGTTTCTAAGACTCTAATCCTGTTCCCCTGGAAAAAATGGCAAAAGTCCGGTTAAATTCTGTAAAGTCCAGAATAAGGTGGCAGCTCAGAATTGGGTAACAAGAATCCAATGGTTCTTTGTGTCACGATTCCCTTAATGTAATTTCTTGCACACAGTCATCTCTGAAAAGATGCACTAAAAAAGTGCAAGTTATTGTTTTCGTAGTTATTACTTCAAATTTGATCTGTCCCAAAACTTGTTTGGAAGATCGCTAAATGGAAAGGGATTTCCTGTGTCTGTCAGTGTTAGACTTTGGTAAAAGTTTCTTACTGTAATTTGGCAGCAAGCCTAACCTCGCTGACCATGGGCCACATCCCCCACGGCTTAGTGTTTGAGCAGCCCCCGTGAAGCCAGAGGGAACAGCTGGCCTTTTGGAGGGAGCATTTCAATACGCGCTGAGTTCAGAATTAACTTCCGATAAACCCAGCTTGTGAGAGATCTATTCTTAGCTTTGGTTGAGTGTGAAAGGTTTAGCTCTTCCTAAACCAGAATTGACCACTAAAAATCTCTATTATGGGATGGAGCAAGTGTTTTTAAATAAAGGCATGAACCAAAAGCAAATTCCACACCATGAAACAAGTACCCCAGCGATGTGCAATTCTACAGTCTTCAGTCTCCTGACCCCTGGAAACTTGGATGTAAATATCTATGGCGCTGGAATCATTGCGGTGAAGTATGATTTATCCCTTAGACCTATAAGGGAGCAGTTCATTACCTAACCATGATTTAATTCATTATAATCATTAGAGCAGAGGATAATATGCTTATTAGATCTCACAGAAGCAATGACAGTCCTTACCTTTTTTCCCAATGCACTGAGTGGTGAGCCTGCTAAAGCATTACTCTTTATCTTAGTATACAGTATCTAACTCCTGCTGCTGCATAAGAGATCTTTCTGTGTAGCTTTTAGTGATGAATGGAGGATTGCGGTACAACATGCAGACCAGTGCTCTTTTTCTCACACGGTTTTGAATGCCTCATGCTCTCATGAATTTTGTTTTATCTGGAAACAAAGTGTCGGTCACTCAATTATATTGCCTAATAACAATAATGTAAGATAAAGCCAAAGTTAGCTTAGCTTCCACATGGAGCTACCTGAAATACTTATTCTCTTTGCATCTCAATGCGGAATTATGTTTTTATGCATGCTGAGCCCTAGCTGGAATAGTCACATTAATTAATTGCTCATAACAGAGAAGTATATTAGTCAATAAACATCTTTTGTGGGTAATTAAACTGTAAAATGAAGTTGAGGGACTTAATATTCCCTATATATAGAAATATTTGTGAATATATTGCAATCATTGTGTTTCTTTCCTACTGGATGACAAAAGAAAGGGACATTCTGTGTACCACAAGGTAAAAATAATGGGGAAAAAGCTCGTTTTCTGTTGCTCTGGAGCACTTGCTGCTTGCTCAGTTGTTTTCTTAATCCTCTGGGGTTACCCCTGGCAGATACAGCTTAACCCTCAAAACTGTACAACAAAAGTAATGTTATCTACTTGTACTTCAGAGTTAACCAGACATGAATTTATTTGAGGCGTTTAAACAAATCCAACAGACAGGAGGCTGAGAAAAATATCTTTCACCAAAGCTGTTGTACATACATTTCAACCTGCTTGTGTTAAAAAGCTCTGCTATAATACCTACATTTAATGCAATTTTCAGGAAGAAGGCATAATCTGTAACAGATTACAAAAAAAAAAAAGAAAGCCAAAACCAACATAACAGCTTTATGGTAATTTATTTTCCTGCAGGTAGTACCTTACTGTTTAGATGTGTTTCTGAGAACTTATGAATTCATGCAAGGAAAAAAATGTTGTGTTTTCCTCCATCATTAGGCTTTCCTCTAAGAATGCCTTATTACAACTTTGGCAGCACAGCAGGATTTATAATATTGAATACATTGTGTCAGCTCTCTTGTTTGCAGAAGGATAAAGTTCCATTATTCAGAGCTTTGCTTCAAATCCTTCCATTGTCGTACAATTAAACACAGTCCTTTTTTAGTATTAAACCTCATACTTCAAGAAAATAAGCTTTCAAGATGAAGTACATAGGGTTTATGTATTACAGGTAATATACTGAGCTCCTACTATGAAACACACCAAGCCTATGAGAATAGCACATGGCTGAGGAGTCAAGATTGGACACAATTTCTGTTCATTTGGGCCCTTTATTCTTTGCTGTGGCTGAAGACTATGTTCAGGTTGTAGAAAGCATGTTGACTGTCTGGATTGGGAGGATTCCCCCCCCCCCTTCTGTATTTAATCATCACACTAAAAACATAACATGAGCCAGATTTTATGATGTAGATAAGTGTTAGTGAGGTGAATTATGCCAGTGTACTCAAGCTATTTACTTGGGCCTTGTGGAAATATAGGACTAATTCTGAGGGGATACAGAGGACTTACAGGTCTTAGTGTTTTCTATTTTTCTCTTTTCCTTATTGAGGACACAAATAAACATGGTATATGCCTGTAGGGCTTTTGAGTACAGTCATGTGTCCCAGGAGGCCTGCAAGGATTTGGGTAGTGTACGAAGGAGATATGGGATTATTATTCGTATCGTTTTAAATCAGGATTAGTCACCTCAAAGGCAAAATCTGTATATTCACTGAAGTTTCTGCTTTGGTCTGATATTTTTTTGCATCATCGCATTAAGCAAGAGGATGAATCTCAAACAGGAACGGTCCAGGTCTCACCCAGAGCTGGAACATTTGGTTTTCCTTGTTCTCAGTCACTCAAACTCAACTCAAACTTGAAAACTTGCAGTTCCATTTTTGATCTATTTGAAAATTATTGTCTTTGGACAATGGGCAGTCTACATGGATGATGTTTTCTTGTCCATGTGGAATTTGCAATCTTAACAGTGTTTTTTTTAAGTGGACCTATGACTTAGTCCTGTGACATCCAGAGCACCAAATTTCTGTAAAATTCAAGGAATTGGAATTTTGTAAATACATTTTTTAAATACTTTTTATTTTCCTCCTGAGCTCCAGGAGCTCTTTGATCATACTTTATTTCTTCTTATGACTTGAAAATAAACAAGTTCTGAAATATTTCAGAAACTAGAAAAAGTATAAATGTTCCATCTGACAAAATCTTTGCCTAATGTAAGTCCCACAACTCAGGCCTAAAGCCCATCTGTCACCGTATATAGCTAAAAACAAGCTTGGAAATAAGTGGATTTTCACAGTACCATAAGTTTTGGAGTGCAATGGGAAAGCAGCAATTTTTCTGTGTTGTGATTCTGGTGGTGTTTATTGTATTAGCATTGCTCATGTTCAGTTCATATAAACCTTTTATTTTGTAGTAACTTAAAATATACCTTGGATATTGTATCAAGTGATAAGAATGAACACTGGAAAACTTACTTTGTAGTATTTAATATTGTCATGATTTCATAACTTAAATTCCCCTCGTAGTTTAGAAATATGAAGAAACATGTTGGTTTTCTTGAAGGCGGCTATTTAGTGAACTCTTTTTGTCGTTGCTTTTCTTCCACTAATATTCTTGCTGCAAGGGAATTTGCATGATTGGAGGGTTTACAGATTGCTAGTACAGTAGTAAAACAGATGTTCATATAGATTTCAAAAAGTCTCCAAATTAGACTTTCTCTATACTAGATCCCTAATGTTACAGCTCTGCTGTGTTGGAGTTTGCTCTTATATACAGGCAAAACTCCACTGCAGTTACATGCTTCCAGCCTAAAGCTTTCTAACAAGTTAAGTCTGTTGTTAACTAGCTTAGTGCATTACTTATCTTAACTGATATTCTGGTCACAAAGACTCCACTACGCTGTGCCCTGCCTAGAAGAGTTTTCAGCCTAATTACAAAGTCAAGTGGTTTTTGCAAACAAGGAAAAAGCCGTAGGGCAGGTCAGTGCATGGCCAAGTCGGTTCTCGGTCAGTTATTTGTTAGCTACCACTGAGTTTTCTCCTGCATTCTCTGTGCACAAACTTCTGCTAATCAAAGAGGAGTAGATTTGTGTTTGAAAGGAATGAGATGAGGGTGCCACCCTGCCTTTTTTCCCATTACTGCTGCTGATTCTTCTGTGAAAGACCCTAAATAATTCCTCTTTCTTTCCAAAAGCTGCCCTTTTCATGTGTTTGTACACAGTTATCAGATCCCACCTTTTGTTTTCGCTTAGCCAAGCTTGATGTGTTTGGCGCTGTCAATCATTACCTTAGATCAATATTTCTAGCCCCTTGATTATTTGTATTTCTCTTCAGTGACTGGTCGATATTTTTGTGCAGGGGAGTGCAATATCCCAGATGCCATCGCATCAGAGCTATAAAAAGCATGATTGCTGTGTTCCTGCGTCAAGAGTGTGATACTGCTTGTAACTATTGTCTAAATATGTATAATCTCTCCCTTTGCCGTGTCATAATGTGTGTTTTGCCCCTGTGTTGGTTGAATTCAGGACACTATTCCCTGTGCCCCCGAACACACTGAGCAGCTGTATTGTTGAGAGTATTTTATTTATATTTATTGCTCATCATTACAAGTGATGCCTAAACAGGATTCTTCAGAAAACAAAGCAAAGACCTAACCCAAATTTTCCTTGGAATAATAGAAGAAATTCCCTTTGACTTCAGAGATTTTCAGTCAGGCCCTTACTGTAACATTTCAGATGCTATTGTCAAGTAATTGTTTTGTAAATTGTTGTCTTTCTCTTGGTAGCAATTGCTCTTCCGTTTTGGATTAAGATGCATATTTTGGGTCTTACATGTTAAGCTTTCAAAAATGGCATATACAGAAGTTACATCTATTTTTGGCTTTTATTTGTGTTATTGGGTATAATATAGCCAGAAAAATAAATTTATACGTTATCCTTGGGGAAGAAGTATTTCTAGACAAAACAAATCATTATTTCAGGGCTCTTCAAAGATCAAAGGCATGGAAAACTTTGAGGAAGAGTGATGGTGGTAGGAATTTTTTTTTTAATCAAAATGTAGATTTTATTTTGAAAGACAGGAGAGAGAAAAAGAATGCCTAAAAGGTGATCTTAGGATATATCATTAAGAGAAAGTTCATTAATGACCTCCGCACATAGGATTGCTATTATTTTGGCTTGTGTCAAATGTTAGTTTGATACAGCATCCACCCTTTTTTGCCAAAGTCTTTCTTGAAATAATTTGGTAGCCAACTGTAGTGATCCTAAAGAATGTAGGATTTTAATTAAAGCAGTATATAATGATGACCTAATTAATATTGTTTATTACTGTGAATAGATGATGAAATCCAATAGAAAATTGCAAAGTAAGTAGGGTTTGTAATTGAATAATTAAAACTGAGTAATATCTCCAATGTGGAATCATCATGTGCCAGAAGTACTACTTTTTAAATAAGAGAAAACATAATATTTGGAAAGTCAGCTAATGATGATAGTATGCACAACAAGCCAAACTAAGCATAAATTTACCCTGTTTTCATAAATTAGTGTCTATAAAAGATTAGGACCATAAAATTGGAAGGCTGGATACTTGGCTTGGAACAAGTGCTTACTCCATCATTCAATTTACCCAAATAACCAAGCTAATGAGTAGTCCTTTTTAGATTCTATGGGGACCTGTGCATTTAATGTTATATATGTGCTCGAGTACCTCACTTGATGTTAAATAATCAATGCGTGGATAGATCCTTTGAAGTCAGAAGGAATATTAGTGTACTTTATATAATACACAGATTTGAGCATTCTATTAAATTGGGCAAATAATACTTGATAACCTCTGAGAGGATCAGGTCCAAATCTGGCACTTCACTTGCAAAATGTCATTTTTGACAGTAGCATAGTTCAGTGAGCCTAAAACATATCCCTTATTCCTTTCTGGACAGGTTTGTAGTCTGACAATTTTTTAGTTTTAGCTGGAGGACAATTTGGTTAAAATGCTTTGTTATCATTTTTCCCAGCTCTATTTATGAGGAATTTTCTAATGAAAAAGAGGGCTTTTTGTTTTCTAATTTATTGAAATGAATATTTGATGGTTACACTCGTTACATACACAGAAATAAGGTGCAACAGTTTAGTATTTACTTGCAGTATTCTCAGCCAGTAAGAAAGTACTGAACAAATTGGCTATTATGAGGGGACCATGCTCTGATAGAGGAAATCAGCTGTTACTTTAGGATGAGATGTTCCTTTTCCTCTTTTTTTTAATTATGCAAATTTGATGCAATAATTATTGTCCTCAATAAATAAAGTAATTTTAGGGTGACTAAAAGGGTGTTGTGCATCAGATATGCCATGAATGTGCAGGAGATAATTAGCTCATCTTAAATTGTGTTATCCTTTATCTATTTAGCTAGATGAATAGCAAAGGATCATGGTTTTAGTGGATGGGTTCAAGTACAACATTATCATTTTCACTTAACTGTGTATGCATTTGTGTTTCTGGGGCCTCTCTTCAGACAATCAGTACTTATTATTTACATGACAATAATCTAGAGATACCCAAGCAAAGACCACGCTTCCTTTATGTTCCAAATGAAAGTAGAAGCAGATTTGACCCCTTCCTAGATTAATTTAAAGTCCAAGTCCTCACTCACCAATTGCTCGGACTTTTTGTCAATATGTTTTAAATTATGCATGTGGGAAAATATCCTGTTAAAGTGGTCTAGATGCTGGATACAGCAAAGTCATGGTAATAGACTGACAAAATCAAATAAAATAGTAAAACCATGAATATTTTTAATTGCATTTTTCCTTCTGATTTTTATCTCTCATTCAGAAGCTTGGAAAAATCTGTTATCTCAATAGAGATCTGAATCAGATCTCTTTGAATCAGAATATAAAAGAAGCAGGGATATGCTGCTGTTGAATACTTTAAATATAACATTATATTGACTAGTTATTTTTAATTAAAATCTATTTTTCTACCTGAGAGATGAGATTATGTAGTCCTGATAACCTTGTTCAAGGGTGAAATTTAACATTAAAATAAGAAACAAAGATGTGAAATCTCCCAATGGTAAATCAATAATCAATCAGTAACACTCCCTAATTAAGTGCCAATCAGTTCTAATCGTTGTATAATGTACTGTAAAACCGTTTAGCCTAGAGAAGGCTCCACTATCTCTTTCAAACTGGGACTTGTAATATCACAGAATGCATTTAAAGAATATCTTAAAAAGCTGCTGGGACAGTTGTGAGTTTTTTCTGAAGAAGTAGAAAATTAATTCTAATATTTTCCAATATAATTAATTTTCTAAATAAGTCTCAAAATAATTTAAAATTCAATTTTCCTTTCACATATATTGACCACCTTTAAAAACAAAAGAAAAAACCCTGCCTGTTTACTTTAGTAACTTGAATTTCCATTTGCACCCAAATTCTTTTCTCGTGGGTATGACATCATCTGCTGGAATTGAGTTGATTGTGATTTTAAAAACTGATACAGATTTGGCATTTATTTTGGTTATATCTCATTATCTGTAAGATGTTGATCTCTTCAATCTGGAACCTTTCTTGAAGACTAATCAGTCTGTGGCAGAATTGTTATTGCCCTTATCTAATTCAATGGTATATGAGAAGGTATCTTACATGTTTCTGGACAGCATGGATTGTGTTAACTAACTGTATACCCCTATTTTACTTATTGAGACAGTTAATGCTAAGTTGAAGTGTAGCATAACTTAGTACATTTGGAAAATGCACTTTTAGAAGATGAATGTAAGTATATCAAGTATTTTAAAATTGCTGTAGATAATAAACGCATTTATTTTCTTTGTATCTTAGCTTTAATATACAGAATCTTCTGACTTAAAGTGAATTATGACACAAGCTTTTACTCAGACTGTTGTTATGATTTTGAAAATACCATCACGTTTTTTTACCCAGATTGAAATTAGTTGTTTCTGCCACTGCCTTCACTCTGAAGCAAAGGTGAGCCCTTGGCAAGAAGCATACCCTGTACCGTCTCTTACAACCGACCTGAAAATTCCATTAAACTATGAAATCAGAACACTCCTTAGGTAGTTTAGTAGCAGGCATTTAATTCCAGTGAGATTCACGTCTTCACTGTAGCAGTAAACTTACAACTGGCCTCGTGCTTCACCTTCTGTCTTTTGAGATGCCCTGAACTTCTGTGAGTTGCTGAAGATGAGTGTCTATTGCACTTCTCCTGCAATGTAAAATAAAGACAGCTATCGCTGAAGGTCATAAAAACAAGTGAGCTTGACTACTAGACTCATGCAAGGAATTAGATTCTTGATTAGAGATTAAAGGTGTTGTCTTGATCAATCTGTCAAAGTCTTTCTCGCTTCAAAGCAGAAACCACTCATTTTCCAAGACCATGGTACGCATCTGTTCAGTTTATCAAAGCCTGCTAAGAAATAACGTTCATTCTTGTTGCAGTGAAGTGGTAGGGATTTATGAAGAGTTTGAATGGTGATCAGAGAATAAGCATCTGGCTATCATATTTGAGATTTCGGTGAAGACTCAGTGAGATATTGTCGGGGGTGAGGGGGGAGGATTGCAGTGAACTGTGGAACATGATGCTAGGAAATTTTTGTGAAAGTTCACTTTAAGGTGCCTTTTCACATGAGAGAGTTCTTACCAAATTTCTATCAAATGGACCAACATTACTGTTACAGTTCTTGATGAACCATTTAATTCCTATTTTACGTTTTGCTTGGGGGAGGGCACATTCCTCTTGTTACATCGACATGCTCCTTGGAAAATAGGATGAAGTTATTTTAAAGTGGAAATTTCAGGTTCGGGTTAAACTTCATGTTTTGTGTTTTAAAATAAGATGTATATTGATAATAAAACTTTAACTTTTGTTTAAATAAGCGTTAAGTTGGAGGAAATAGATTTGTTTGGAATTCTGCTTACCTCTCATGTTTTATGGAAATTTGTATTTCTAATTTATAATTGGAAATTAATTTCTTTCATAACATTGTGAGGTCAACAAACATGTTTATCTTTTCACTAATTAACATCTTACTCTGGAGGAAACTTAAAAGCTATATATCCATAGAGGACCCCTAAGATCACTTGATTTTACCCTCAGTATTCACAGGTCAGGTGATTTCCCTGAACTGAAAAATGTCTTTACTGAAAGAGTGGTTAAACATTGGCACAGGCTGCCCAGGGAAGTGGTTGAGTCCCCATCCCTGGAGGTATTTAAAAGACGTGTAGATGAGGTGCTTAGGGACATGGTTTAGTGGGCATGGTGGTGTTGGGTCGACGGTTGGACTCGAAGATCTTAGAGGTCTTTTCCAACCTTAATAATGATTCTGCGGTTCTTGTTTGACCCTGAGCATTTCTGTTTTGGGGGGGAGGGAGGGGGAATTACCAGTATTTGGAGACCTGAGAAGCAATTCAATTTCAACCACTGCACGTAGTGTCTTAATCTATTTGTCTTCTAAAGCAAAGTGGAGTGTCCATTGTACTCCCTGTATTGCTTGCTTACAGCTTGTGATCAAGTTAACCTGTAAACATTTCTTTGGCAAACTCTATAAGCTAAACTGACTGCTCTTCTTGAGTCTGTCCCTACAAGGCATGCCTTGCAGTCCTTTAGTCATTCGTTTGCTCCTCACTTACTACCACATTTTATCAATATCTTCCTGGAAGTTAAAATGGTCTAAACATAAAGCTAGAGTGGAGTCTGTGTGGGACAGAACCTCTTCAGAATGAACTGAATCTAATGGGAAAACGTCCATTGCAGGGTTTAACTACAATGTGTGACGCATACGGTATAGTCACATCCTTGATTGTTTGTCATTTCCATTCTTTTCCTTCGATGCACATATTCTTCTGTGTTGAGACAAAACAAAGTGCTTAAGTAGCATGCATATATTCTGATAATAAATGCTTTTCTTACTAAAGGAGATATAAATTAAGCCTAGTTTATTCTGCTTTAGTTAAATTTGGTTAAAGGTACTTGAGTCATAATTTTTTTCAGCACTGTATTAGCAGCAGGTAAAGTTGAAAAATAGGAAACTGAACATATGTTGCTCTGCCGTTCTGATCACAAACAGACTTGTAAAATCATGTCAGATAAAATCAACATGTAAGCAAGCAACCACAGTGACAGCTTTACATAAAGTTTTTTGAAAAGGCAACTTTCATTTGTTGTTAATTTAGCTTAGAAGCAAATTCTCTTCTGCAGCAATGGCTTACCTGCTGACATTTGAATAATGCAATCTCAGAATTTGTTTCTGTTCTACATCATACTTCTGTAGCACATACAAATGATTTCCATCAGCTTTTAAAAGCCAAATTTTCAGCTAAAGTAAGTCAGGATATGTCTATTATAATCAGTGTTGCTCTGATTTACATCAGCTGGCCCTAAATATAGCAGGCATGCTGTAGCCTTTTATTTTCAAGCAGAACTCCTCTGTTGAATTAAATGGAGACTTCTGCTAAAAAAATCAATGGCACAGCAGACCTCACTGACATTATTTTAAAACACAAATGATTTTTAGTTTTAAATCTATATATCAAAATAGATTCCCTTTGCATTTTTTCCCGCTTACTCATAGCATTAGTGATGCTGTATTTACATAAATGTATTGGAGTGCATCTCCAGCTCCATTTACAAGAGTTAAACTTGAAGTTTTGTAGCGTGTTTTTGTTGCTGCTTGGTTGCTTAATAGAAGGGCATGGTAAAAGCACAGTTATGATAGGATTGTTAAAGGTTTTTCAGATGTGCTGCAATATATTAACATATATTCAAATACAAGTTTAGGCTAGGTTCTTTTCAGTTATACTTAGCAAACAGTAGAATAGTTATGTATTTACATACACTGCACTTTATTTTGAAAATTCAAAATTCATGTAGGTGTGTTGTAGTCTGTATGGGACAGATGATTTATCCTTTGCAAAATTGTTTTATTTAAAATAAAAATGTATATTAAGAAACAAATTGTTTTCTGTAAATTGGCTTTAAATATGGCATTCAATGAACCACTGATAAAATCCTAGCCTTTTAGCAGTGATCACTTGTCCCGCTTAAGAAAAACATTTTAGAAAGTGTCCATTGACATAGTTCTTTGCATGTGGCAATGCTTTGAGTCCATTGAATTTACAGCTGAGAACCTGCTCCAGGTATTGAATTTATGACCAAGATGAAATAAAGCAGCTGGTGATGGTTTTCTTTCACGTGGGTTGGTTTGATTAAGTTAATCTAAAATAAACAGGATCAACTAATATTATGTGCCATTTATTAGGAAAAAACAGGTAGGATTTCATCTTTCAAGGACAGTTCTGAAATCCTGTGTAAAGTTCCTCATATGCCAATAAGGTTGAATTAAGCTAAATTTACACTGGTTTACTCAAGCTGTATATTCTAAAGGATTTTCCAGACTTCTCATTGGGAGTTTCTTGTGCTTGATACCATGCAGAAACACCCAGATTTTAAGAATTTAATAGAAAGAAGACCTTGATCCTCAGTGTTGGAAGTTTAGCTGAGGTCCAGTAAGACCGAGTTTCTTCCTGGTCAAATACAGTTTCTACTTGAATGTACTTGAGGCTTGCATCAGACTTCCGAAGAAATACTCAGGTACATGGCAACAACATAAACATGAACAATTTAATTTCTTCTTGAAAACGTGTATTTCTCTAGAAAGATATCATGTTTGTTTCATTTACTGCAAATCTTAGGTGATTGCACACATTTTGACAAATAAAAAACTGCAAATAAAGACTGCAGAGCAGAGTTGCACACAAAACCTGCCAATTTTTCATTTTCAGTCAGGTTACACTTACGTGAAAGTTAATATATTAGAAGTTGATGACATCAATTCTCTTGCATGCTGATAATTCCGTTCTTTTGAATTGAGAAGAAATTATATTTAAGAGCATAAAAAGAGCCTAGGGCTTTTTGTGACTCGTAGGTCAATTAGGAAACTGTTAAACAGATAATTCAGTCTATGAACCTGTCTTTTCCCCATTTAAAAATGAGCCCTACAATAATTCAAAACAAAACAGGCATTTTTTTAAAAAACAGTTATTTTTGCTAGGATTATACAATTAAAGCCAGTGAGAGAAAAACACCTAAAATAGGCACAACTCATAATGACATTAAGGCTAATTTAATTTCCATTCCCTATGAAATGGTGTATTTCCAGTATCATAACAAAATCAAGAAAAGATGTCATGTTTTGCAAACTCATTCTAGTTTCTAAAATACCTAAAATGACATTTATAGGGACATAATATTTCATTGGCTTATGTATATTAAAAAAAATTCACGTTCATGTACTTATCTTTTGGCTAGTATCGTATTGTTGAAGGCAATACTGCAATATCCGTTAACTATATCTCATGTATACATATTTTAGTGTAAACACAAAATTCCAAACTATATATTTGCCATTTGCTGTTCCCACTTTCACTTACCTAACGCATTGTCTGTACCCCAGAACACATTCTGGAATTAAGTGGTAGAAGGGGAACGCACGCAGTAGAAATTACAGGTTACTGTAATTGAAAGATGTTCAGTGGTGGATGAATTTTAAAAGTCTGTCATTTGGCTAGTAACAGCAGGAGAGAAAACTTTAAAAGGAGTTGAGAAAAGGAAATTTTTTTAAAAAGATTTGGGGTAGAGGGAAAGAGTGCCTAATGTAAGAGAAAGGAAAAGTGGTACGGGATGAGAGTAGCTCCAGCTGTGGGGAAACAAGGCTTTGGAACAAACATCTTTGGAAGAGCTCAGAGAGATATAACAGGAGGCTGTCAGGAGAAAGCTAGAAAAGAACAAAGGGCTATGTCCATGTGATAAGATTTATATCCATTAAAATATGTAGAGGCACAAGAAAAATCTGCATGAATCCTGAATTTGATGAGGCGAGAATATCATTGCGTTATATCCAAAGGTACTTCTGGAGCTTAAAGGCTACTGTGGTTTTTCACCTCCTTCTGGCTGTTCTGTCAGCTGGACAGTCTTTGCTGGAGCACAAGAACCAATTAGGAAAATGGGATCAACCAGAAGAAACAATAGACCAGAGTGGTTTGGGGTTTTTTTCCACTTCAAAATAAACCAGAACAATACATTGCGCTAAATAATACCAAAATAATATTCTCCCTCTGAACAGGATGTTCTACTATTATGCTCATGTTACTAATTACGGGAGACACTAGGTTTTTTGCTGTAACACAAAATTGGAGCTACACAAGCCAACAGTTTTGTGAGGTTTTCAGTGTTTGAGATGCATTTTAACATCTGCCAAATAGGAGACAGGGATTGAAAGCACCTTGTGAGCTTATGTTTGCTTTGCTACTTGTTAATTCTCAGAATCACAAATTAATAGTTCCTAGATGAGGGAGCTCTCTTGGGAAATTCAGCTGGGACAATTGGATGAAAAAGGAACAAGAGCTGGTTGAAGCGCCATTTACTAGAGGTGAATGCCAGAAGATAGTGCTTTGCTTTCAGAAAATAGGATTTACTACAGTCTCAGAACCAGGCTGTTCTTAGGTGTCTTGGCAGGAAATCAGTTTGAATACAGCCTCATTGATAACACACGTAAGGTTTCCTTTAAGCCTCATATGAAATACTTTGGGGGCTTCAAAGCCTTATGTTTGTATCACACAACTGCCCAGTGTTACAAAGCAGCTCAATAACTGGCTGTTATGGCTGCTACAAAATACAGTCTTAACAGTGCTGATGCCTACATTGCAGTCAGTATCCTCTTGTGTGTCTTTGTATATGTATTTTCATTCTGCTTTAATCGTGGAGCCTTAGAGAGGAATTGTTAGTCTAATCAGCTCTCTGTACTTGTATAGTCTGATTAATGCCTACCAGGGAAGGTTGTTTGTGTTATACTAAAGATCTTCATGCTCTGGTCTCAGTTGTGGTGTTTTTAGTGTTCCCTGGCTAGTGATAAAAGGGCCAACTGCTGAACAACTGCATTAACCGTTGTTCCTCATTAATGATGCTTCAGCTTGCTGTGGTGGAGTTGCAGCAAGCTGCTGCTGTGTCTGGGTCTTCCTTCAGGGTTGCAGGAAGGTCTGGAAGCTGTGATGGGTTCTCAGCTATGGAGAGGCTATGTTAGACATAGGTTATGGATGCTGAAGATATGTTACTATAGGCAACAATTTTCCTAATATAACTGCAATCCTGTCATACTTGGATGACAAAATGACTGGATTGAAGTAATGTGTTTCTCTTGTGTATCTTTTGATGTTGTAACCACTTCCATGTGTAATTTGTAAAACCAGGTGTTTGTTTTTTTCCTGCATTTATGCAGATTGGGGAAAGTCCTGTTTGGTTGCACAAAGCATTAAGGAAACTGAAGTTCTTGATGAAATCTGTAACTCAACAAACTGGCCAGCAGCGGTGAAATCTAGTGCTCTCTCATGCTGGCTGTCAGAAGGGTTTTGTCTGGTGAAAGCAGTAGTCATTCCACTTATCCCACCAATAGCTGTCCTCTTGCCCCAGCTCCCATTACCCCTATGGAGCTCCAAAGAACACGGCCCCGCAGTACTCCGCTCCCAGCTTGTGGGTCATCCTGTACCCCGATATCTTTGCCAAGGAACTTTCTGACTTTGGATAACACGGAGTCCCCAAAGAATGGCAGTGAGAGTAAAGTAAGAGCTGCTCCTTGGTGAATGCTCCTCGATGAAAGGTTAGCAAGGATATTCCACAGTTACCTTGGAAGCTATACCTGATGTATAGCTCTCTTTGCGGGAAGGTATAGGTAAAGGCCATGGTAACATCAAAGGATTTTGAAAGTATGACCAGAAAATGAGCAAAGCCTTTGAAGCTTTTTGTATTACTTTTGCTTTCTTTGTTTCAAACCCGTATGATTAAATGGTGCAGCTGCTATGTAAAACTTATGGGAAAAGTATAACGTCAGGCATCATTGAATCCATGCTAATATACTGCTTTTTAAGGAAATCACTGTCAACTGCAACACTTGCATCACTGTGCAGATCAGGTGTTAGTCAGGCTTGAAGCAAGAGGTAAGAATGTTTCCTGACGTATAACATGTCCTTTGTCATTTGGTTCCTGACCTAACTGTGAACGTAAAATCATTTCTTCACTGAAAGATCTATTAATCTAGGCTGTTTGATACTATGTCCGTTATTTAGGACCTTATAGGCTGAGCAGGGCAGAGAACGTGCTTAATGGACCTTTGTGAATCATTTTGTTGTCATCTTGGAGGGTGGGTCTGTACAGAATTTCTTGTACCTATATTTTGCCTTCAGTTTTAAAAGGTCCTCAAGTGTATGTAGGCAAATGTATAAGTAATTACCAGGATTTCAAAGATTAACTGCCTCGATACACTGTCTTGTAGAAGAAATACTTTGCCTCAGCAAGTGTTGTAGTTCAGGCATATCCTGGTTTAAATTTAAATATCTCTAAAACATTGAGCTAGCTGTATTTTGTCTAATTCAAATGTAGGAGGCTTTAAAGATTGGCCACTGGAGCAATCTCATTTTAATAGAATATCTTCAATTCTATTTCTGCTTAGCACTGTCTCTTTTAGTATTGCAGCCCTGGGAACTGTACTTAGCAAAATACTGAGTGGGGTAATGGCTGCATTCAAGTACTACCATATCAATTCCAGCAATTTTTTTTTTTTTTTTGAGCTACAGGGTGGGATTTGTTTAGGGTTCTCAAGCATTTCAAGTCATTTACGTGTTAACTTTTGCAGATTTTCTCCTGATTTGTGGACTAGGTTGCAGAGCTGGTGCTGTACCTCAATGTAGCTATGCTACCTGTGTAACTATTCTTATGGAATCTAGTCTTGTACTTCTAAATCGTGGTTATTGGAAAGCTTTCTTCAGAAGACTACAGATACTACAGTTATGCCTAACTTTAGCCGAAACTGTTGGACTTCTATATGGAAGAGGGAGAGTTAAATCAATCTCTTTCTTTTAAATTACTTGCATTGTTTTCTTTTAATTTGGTTCTACTCCAGAGATTTTATAGACCTGAATGGCATGTGCTCACACTTTCTGTGCCAGAATCTAAGGGGTTTTAATGAGTTTGTTTGGAATAGTTGTTCTGGAATCCAAAATGAAAGATGGTTCAAGTCTGAGAAGTCCTTAAAACTTTGTTCTTGGCACTGCCTAGTAGCCAAGAGTAGACGACCATCACAATACTGCATGCAGTTCCTTAAAACACTAATTGTTCTGCTCCTTAACACCAAGGTTTACTGTAAATGGTGCTTTTTTCCCTTCTGGATGCTCATATGTTTATAAATCTGCTTTCAAACTTATTCATATTAAAGTTGTTCTTGAAATGAAAAAAAAAAAGGAAAGAAACCAAACACCAAAACCCAAAGTATTTTTAAAGGAAATTGGAATTGAGTTGTTTGCATTAACTTAAGGCTTTCTTAAATAAGAAGTAAAAGTTGAGAAGATATGCCTTCATGAACACATATACCTTTGTATCAGTTCTTTAGACTGAGCTAGAGAAATAAGATAAGATTTTATGTTACTGTAAACCTTGTGGTTGATCATACAAGCAGACCAGCCTTTTTGCTACAAAGTTTCCTGCACTGAGAATGACCACTTTTTTTTTTTTATATTGAGATGTAAAATAAGTCCAAGGCTTGAAAAAAGGAAAAGTCTGGGAAGATAGTCGATTTTGCTTGATAAAATGAAACATTCATGGAGAGAAACAGTGATGGAAATCATAGGGGTTTTTTTGTTGGCGTTTTTTGTTTGTGGTTTTTGTTTTTAATCAGAAACAGTGGTGTAAATCATAGGGGGTTTTTTGTTGGCGTTTTTTGTTTGTGGTTTTTGTTTTTAATCTCACATAGGTATAAAGACCTTAAGTTAATGGAAAATGCTAGGTAGGAAGTTGGGGTGAGTACAGTTCCTCCAGCTGTGCTTAAGCTGTTGCACATCTGTCTGCAGGCTGAATCAACACCTCCCACCATACACTTGCTTTCAGTCCTTTTAAGATGGTTCAACTGTGTTGTCCCATAAACCTAAAACAAACAAACAAGCTCCCACTATCTTCTATTTCAAGTCACTGTATGTATTTACTGTAAATGATGAGGGCTTTGGCAGAAGGCAGTAGAATTATGAGCTAATATAAATGATGGGGGGGTGGGAGGAATCTTTTAAATGTGTGTCTTTCTGCCTGTTTCACAACAGAAGTATGTCTTAAATTGTGTGTGATAGTGACTAACTTGGTCAAAGCTGACAAGTAAATTCTCAGAGAGAAAACCATTCTTTTAGCCTCATGTTACGGTACCTTCAAGATGCAGAGTTAGAGGCTCTCACATTTTCTGGTTCAGTTCTAGGGAAATACTGACTCTTGTCAAAATTTTAGGGGACTTGCCCGAGTACAAGACAGCCTTACACTAATGTGTCAACAGATAGTTAAAAAGCTACTGAGCAAAACTTCGTTTGGTCAGGTGTATCTGGCAGATGAAAGCACGGGATGGTGAAGTGTCTTTGATCTGCATGTGCAGGTACAACTAAGTAGTTGTGTGCAGAAGTGAATATACCAGGAACCGGCAAATGAAATCAGTTACATTATGTAATGCTGCAGTTGATTAAGATTTTGATCTCTTCCTGCGTGCATATGCTGATTACTGTACGAAAGGAATATGCTTTTGTTAGTGAAGCCAATGCAGAGCCTGATATCAAAGCCAATGGAAAGAGTCCAACTGAATGGCACAGAAACAGGCCATTATATGTTTATAGTTCTCTTTCAAAGGTGAGTTAGTCATCAAGGTGACTGTTTTCTAAAACTAATAAGCAGCTTTTCTCTACTAAAAATGCACAAAACAGTACACTTACGATCTTCCTCACTACCCCCTCCCTTCATTTGGCAGAATCTTCTAGTCAGTCCAGTTTAAATATCTACAGCAAAAATAATAATGCTAATAAAGGGACCCGTTAGCAGTTACGTGCTTATTTATAGATATTTTGTGCTATTTTTTGCAGAAGAACGTTGATATTTTGTGCTCTTCTATAGCAATATATTTTATGGAATAATTGCTTGGGGCAGAATGAAATTAACTGTTCAAATATTTGACTTTGTTTTCTCGCTCTACTTTATAACGCACGGTCTTGCATTCTTTCCCATCAAGAATTCCTAAAAGACAGAATTGTTCTTCCTCCAAGATTATAAAAGTCGGATGGAGGGATTTATTTTCCTAGTTGTATCATTTTGTAGAGGAAGAGAGGAGCTGAGAATCCTAACCTTCATATCTCTGATGTTAAGAGAAGGATTTGCCTTATAAAGGACAGGAGGATTTGACCCTAAGGTTATTTCTCAAGGGATAAAAGTTTATTTTATTTCCTATTCTTTGTCCTAATAGCTGCTATTACTTCAAAACTATCCTGCTATTTTGCAGTCTATAAAAAAAGGCCAAAACCACCCTTTTTCTGCAAATCGGGTAAATTGAAGCTAGCAGGGAAATAGAAGTTTGCAAAAGCCTATGTTCCCACAGTCTGGTAGTGATTCACCCAAATACATGCAAATAAGAGCCAGAGGCAACCCCTCGATATGTGGGGAGAGCCTTGAAACCATTGGCACACTTTGTAAAGCAAGGTTTTAAATTTTATTTTCACTACATTTGCAGTGTGTCTGAGTTAATAAAATAATGGGATGATATAGGATGTTGTGACAGCTAGAGGTCCCCTCCTGTTGTCATCTCTGGCCAACTCCTCTCTTTGTGGATGGTGGTGCAGTGCTATGCATGTATTTTCAGAGATTTCTGTCCCTTGCCGGAGCTGTCCAAGCCTGAGGGAGAAGCTAACAGTGCCACTAGGTGAACTGTTTGCAGTTAAATTTGAAAGTGAAGAAGCAGGAGTGTGAAGTCTGAATATGCATTGAGACTTAAGGGAATTAAGCCTTAAGAGACCGTGCCAAAAACCGTTTAAGGCCCATAGCTGGCTCTTGGTACTGAGGAGGGTTTGTGAGTGCTCAAGCCTGATATTATGATTCATTATGAGCTTCTGGTCTTATTCCTTTGACTTAGTTTCTGTTTTCATAATTGTTAAGTTTCTCTCTTCTCCCTCTGTTTTGCCTACAGTGACTCCCAAAGTTCTGTTTTGTTCTCCTGTGTCTTAAATCGTTATTCACAGTGTATAAGGAACAGAAGGAAAGTTATAATGTCTTTTTAGACTTTTTTGAAAACTCTGCATTGAATAATTTATTGTTCGGTTGTGATAATACTTCAAGGGAAAAGTGGCCTTGGTGTTGCTCAGAAGTTTCACATACGTGTGACCTTGATAGTAGCATAATCAGTGAAATTATGCTATAACTTATGTAATGTGTTGTTAACACATAAAATGTCTTGTTTCTGAACTTGTACTTTTTTCTTAGTTTGTGATGAAGTCAGGATATAGTATGCAGTGCTGTATAAAACTTTGTGTGCCCTGTGCCTCAGTGGATAAGAATTACACCTCAGAATTCTCCTTTGGTATTTGCCGAGATGTCCCTCCCCTTTACACAAAATTTTCCATCAGAATAAAAACAAGCATGACACATAGCAGTTACCGAGGCAGCCCTCAGTAGCCGTCCTTTCATGTCTCAGAGGGCTGGAGGAGTGGAAGAGCCTGTGAATTCACTTTCAACCATTCCTTGAAGGACGGTCAGTGGAAAAGCTTGCTGAGCAGGCTGAGCCATTTTTCTGTGTATTGAAGTGCTGCTGCCTCAGTCCCACCAGAGGTAGTTTGATGAGAGCTTTCCTTTTCTCTCCTTTGCAAGGATTGCCTCTTTCTGGAAGAATGATGCTGTGGATGGGTGACTTTCTGACTGTATGGTGCATTAGGAGTGTTTTGCTGAATGCTCCGTGTCAAATAAATCTCTCTCACTTTTCAGCACAGTTATTGAGATGCTTAGCTCTATTCCATGTGCGGCAAGCTCCTTTTGAATTCTGCTGTAATAATGCACGTTTCTGCTGCTGAGACCAAAATCATGTTGCTTTTGGGGAGTATTTTTTACAGCCACCAACCATGATTCTTCGGTCAGCTTACTGGGTATGAGGAACAGCTAACAAAGCAAGTATTAGCTGATAAAGCCTAAACTATCGGTGAAGAACAGTCGGCAAGGAAAGAAAGGTGTTGAACAAAGACGGACTATAGTGTGCTGCTCACAATAATATAGAAAGGAGACTTTATTAAATGCAAGTTCAAGTTAACAACACTGTGTTGAAAGCAGCTGTTAAGTTTATAGAAAATATAGTAATGAAGCTATTATTTACATTTTCTTAACGCATAACCTGCAGAAAAGCTCACAATGGAAGAGCACAATAACTAACTGACAGCTCAGAGGTTGGGATTTTTTGTTTTGCTTCAGTTTTGCAGAATCTGTGATAAAAGTCCATAAGTGTTCACTTTTTCTTTTGTGATCTGAGATAGAAATTAACACAAGATATTTGCTGCTTTAGTTATCATTAATTAGGTGGATTTGTATGAATCTTTTTACCTGGTCCTTAACATCCGAATTGGGTCTGTTTCCTAGGTTTTAATGACACCTGATCAACTGTTGAAAGCGTTACCTAAAATTACCTAAATGTAATGAGCTGGTGTTTTTAACTCCCCAAATTAACACTTACAGCAGCATTCTTGGATGATAAATATCTTTCAGCCTTATCTGAAGTCCTAGTTGCTTGCATGCAACGCTACGATTAAACTAGGGAAGAGAAAAGGTGGTCTCTTTTTGTTACAAACAAAAAGGCCCCGGTTTTCAGAACTTCACACACTCCCAAGTGCATGCAATTCTCAAAAGTACACAAGTAATTATGGTAAGTAAATACATAGATGATCTATTAGGTACGCAAATATACATTTGTACCTGTGACTGAGGGGCATGCATGCATAACTGCTGCAGTATTACTTGAATATATTAGGATTTTACACAAGATCTTGTCAGTTGGTTCAAGTTTTTCCAGTGAGTGCCAGAGGAAACGTGGAGGACATGTATTTTGTAAAAGCGTTCAGACTAGGGAAAGATAGCTATCACTTTTTGCAATTGGTAATCAGAGCACGTAACATGACTCATATTCATGCATTCAGACAGTGGTCACTGGGTTAGAGTCACGGAGAACTAGACAAGAAAAATGTGACTGCCAGTCTTTCTGACCACAGATTCATGGGCACATCACAAACTCTTTACTCAAAATTCATTAAATATTTAATAACCATGGGGAAAAGTTTCAAGTGGAGCCTACATTGTTAATATTTATTATAAAGGAGATATTTGCAGAAATGCTCCATGTTTGGCATCATCTCTATTGAATATTTTTTCTGCAAAATTATATGAGATCACATAACTAATGGCAGAACACAGAATAACTAGTGTAAGAGAGCTTTAAAAATTGTACATTTGAATGTTTATGCAGAAGAGGTTTCAAAGTGATCCAAACACAGGAAGATGGAAAAATGTTTCAGAAACTTATTGTGATTATTGATATTCATAATTGGTTATGTGGTTTACACATTACTTTAAAAGTCTGCTTAATGTTCCACCAATGGGAGTTCAACCTACAGTTTCCAACAAACTTTTATAAAAGCGTAGTTCAAAATCATACTCTTTTAATATTGACAAGGTCTTTTCAAAAGGACTACTCGGCTAAATAAAGTGAGCAGAATCTGACCTGAAAAGCACATATTAATAACGTATTCCTTAAGGGTTCTCCATAGATGCAGATCCTGATGTTATGCAAAGCCTTGCCGCAATCAAATGCGCAATGTAGGTGGGATGTATTGTCAAGTTGGGATGGCTGATGACAACTCTGTATTTGTATCAATTTTTCATCTTTAAATCACAAAGCATTTTTAAGCAAACACCAAATGAAATGGAGTTCCTTCATGTGAAGGAAGTATTTATGTATAATTTTAAGCACCTGCTAATGGGAAAAATATGCTTACTGGAGGTAGGACCGCAACTGCTTCGATAGCAGCCACTTGTTTTGAATGAGCAAGTTGCAATAATGAGGGAGTAATCCCAGTTTCACTAATTCACTGGGTTAATCTGAGAGAATTTCACCTCTGATGCCATAATCTGGGTCCCCAGAACTAGTGAGGTGATATTGAAAATCTGGAATGAGATAGCTTCCCTGTAGTCTCTGCATGGAAGGTTAGATCTTAAACCTGGATCTGACATCTTTACAGATGTTCTTGTGAACCTGGGTGTACAGTTCCTGCGATCTTACTTTCACCAGTTCATATAATACTCCCTGTAACATTGCAGAAAGTGTAATACGTAATACCGTAGATCGGGTCCCGTTAAACCAGATGTGTGAAACCAAATGTGATAAACTCTGATTTTGAGTTTCCCCAGTTTTATTGCTAATGCCTTTAGTATCACATCAAATACTTAAATGGACACAGCTGAAGTGCCCCTCATTTTTCTAGGGAATCCAACAGTTGTACTATTTAGTGAATAAATTTGTTAATGGCCAGAAGAATGTATTGTCTATACCTCAGCATTAGCAAAATAACCATTTGTTTTCTTTACCTAAGATGTCAACCTAAGTTGTATTATGAAGTTAGCTTTTATAATGTTGTCGGTGCTATTATGGATGCCAGATTTAAAGGCTAAGAAACTGCTTTGTTGTGTAACATTCATTTTTGTCACTTTTTCTGCACACATCGGTGCTTATTCTTCATATTTCACCCTGTGAAATAGCCTTGCAGTGCTCTAAGAAGCCATAATACAAACTGAATCTGGTTTTGAAAAAATCTTTGTCTAATAGAAATTTGCACATTTTGTAAGAACAAAAAAACCCCCAAACAACAACAAACTAATTTCTTTTAGATCTGGACAAAAATTAAAAGCTGTGAAAAAATGTTGACGTAGAAACATTACTGTAAACATGGCAAAATATTTAATGGTTCTAATGACAAAACATTTTGTTTGCATATTTACCAGATTCTAAATAACATCAGTATTGGATAAGATTATGAAAGCTATATCTAGGACCCCAAAGAGCTTGTTGAAATGAATTGAAGAGGAGATTGAAATGAAGCTGTGCAATCAAAAAAGAGGGAAACAAAACACTCTTCCGAATTTTCAAAGTAAACATAACATGCATCTGTAAAATGTTTTTAGTTTGATATTGAAAGAAAATAAAATTCTTGGATTTTATTTTAGGTTTCTTTCAATTATATTACAGAGCTTTAGGTAAGGCAGGTAAGGAAGCATTGCCTTATTAGTTTTGCAGAGACATGAATATTTTCTTTACCCTGTTGAGTCCAAATGCAAGATCTAAACGTGTTGATGCAGGAAAATCAATTCATTTAGTGAAAAAAGTATTATTTTCTATTACCTTGCTAGATTCTTTATTTCTGATGGAAATAATTTGTTTTCCTCAATAAGTGTCAGGAGTCATCAGTGTATTTGGAATGGAGTTTATTCTAGGACTAAAATGAACAGCGCTCTCAAATGAGAGATAGTTGAGAGATGTGAGAAAAACAAATCATTTTAATGCCATTCAGAACAGGGCCTGACTAATCAGTGTGTTGTTCATGGCTCCTTGCTGTTTGGAGGACAGAATAGTATAATTTAGTGAAAGATTTGCACTACAATGCTTGCAAATTTGGGGAAATGGAATTTGGATTAAGCCAGGATTATTTTTGATCTTATCCCTCTCCGCTTTTTTTTTTTTGGTGAATGCGAACAGTGCTGATGTACGTGCATAAAGAAAATGGCTTATTTTCTTTGAAGTGTCAATAACATTGTCAGGCATTTATCTAAGTAAACACACAGCAGAATGATTAAGTCGGGGTGAAGCTGAATGCATGAGATAGAAATTAATTTTAGCATTGTTTATAATCTGTACACTACACAAAATACGGAATGCTTAGCACAGGGGAAAAGTACCAAGCTATGTAAAAAATGTCAAAATGAGATACGAGAAATTAGTTATGTAATGAGTTTTGGAAAGAAGCCCTGGTTTGAATCAGTAAAATCATTAGCAAAGACATTTCTTTACACCGGAATGATGTAGTCTAAGTTTGAAGAATGGCATTTCCACTGCTTCACAAAGCTCTGAAGAATCTGTATGATGTTGTGGCCAAGGCAGAAATGTCATCTACTGTATGTGTGTCTCACACCTGGCACTGAAAGGCTCTCCATTTTCTCCAGCACCTCTGGGCACTACCAATACATAATTGTGAAAAATGAAGAAAGGTGAGAAGGAAGAATATTTCTGTGAAGACTGGTATGTTAGTACAGTTACATATCAATTCAACAAAATATTTTCTAATTACAAGCTAATCAAAACCTTCTGAGACCAATGCAGAAATCCCTTTGACAGTATGGATCTGAGCTCAAGTCTGTTAATCAGTTCTGTCAGTGGGTACAAAAGAACTTACAGCAGGCAAGAATTAGTATCTTCTTTATGTGAGGAAGCAAAAGCTGAAATATTCAGGTTAACAGATAAAGCCAAACAAAGAACCATATGTCCCGAATCTCCCCTCCGAAGCAAACAAGTAAACAAAAAATCCAGGCTGTGTTTACGACAGCAAAGAAAAGGTTTCCTAGAAAGGACATAGAGAAGCTAAACTTCAGACTCTACTTAAAAAACCTCTTATAATGTCATCTGGTTAAATGACACAACAATTTTCTGTTTTATTGAATAACTAGTTAATGTCTTTTTAAACTTCAGCACATGTTGTATGGTTAATGTGCAAGTTGTGTTTGTACATAGGATGGTTACAGCTATTTTGATACTGCTCATTAAAAAGAAAATCTATATATAAAATGCAATGTAGGGATCTATTTTTAGTTTCATGTTTACACCATTTATTTAAAAACACACAGCAAAAACAATTTACAAAAATAGAGGAGAAAAATTACTTCTTCAAGGAGGCATGATCCTCTATTTATAGTTTGGTAAACATAACATTAATCAGCTAGAAAATGTTCAGCAAAATATAAAACCGTTATGGGCTCTAGTTCAGGGAAAAATACGTAGCAAAATATAGCTAGCTTCTGTACTTCAAAAGGCAGTGCAAAGCTGCAGAACCTGTGGGAAAATCAATTTTCTGCAGCATCAGTGGCTTGCACAAAATTTTGCAGTGCACCATCTAGATTTTTTTTTTTAACTGATTTCCTTCTGCTCCTCTATCTAGTATCTGGGCTGCAAAAGCATTCAGGTTGATCCTTCAAGTACTGTTGAAGTACTTGTTTGAAAATAAAAAAGAAAAGCTTGGTGCTGCTGAAAGAAGTTGAATGAAACGCACGTTTCGTCCTCCATTTTGCCTTCATATGTTATGGCTGAAGCTGTCTTTTCACTAAAAATCAGGAGGCAGTGATTTGAGAATCTACACCTACTCCAAATGGTCCCAGTAAGATGGCTCACTGGGTAATTCTCTGAGCGACATACCGTGTTCCTGTGTGTGTTTTTGAAGAGAGATGACTAATTCCCCAGCTCGGTAGCATGTGTGCTGTTCTTTGTACCAAAAGGTAATTATCAGACAGCTGCGATTTGATCAAACCTTCATTGAAGGTAATAGACAGAACTTGCCTACGCACATTTGTTCTGCTGAGAGGAGTGACAAAATGTGTCCCCAATACAGTTTTTATGGGTCCCTGTTCTGCAGCAGGATGATTTTTTAAGAATCATCCCTAGAGAATAAGCATGCTATATTCCCTTCTTTGATGTGCTGCCCAGGGACTTCAAAGAAAAACTTATACAAAATACATCCTCTTAAAAAATGCTTTGTTTATAAATCCCAGTTGCAATTACTAATGTAATTTTAGGTTGACTTTTTAGATTACATTAGATTTAATTTTAGATTATATTACTATTGCTTTGTTTTTTGTCTGTACCATTACAAAGGTGCATTTCTTATGTAAACTTCACTCCTGAAATAAGCAATCTGAATATAGTACATAATCTATCCTTATTTCACATGACGATACTTTCTTATTTGGATCTTTTCAATTGAGTGCCTTCGCCATCACTGCTGGAGCTTACCGTTTTGAGGAAAGAGGAATGTATTACAGTAAGCGGTGTGGCTTTACTGGCTTGCAAACACTGTTCAACCTTGTGAAGCAAGATCAGGCTCCCTAATGTAAAATGCATTACTGCTAACCCTGGGAGATTCAATTATAATCTTTCTCTTCCAAGACATATCTTCTGAAAAAGTGACAGGAAAAAGTAAACTGTTGAAAGTTTGAAAGAATGGTGAATTACTATTTTGCAACTTGCAATATTTTCTGCAGCTCTGTGTTTTTTCTGCCTGTCCCTCCTTCTGATCTGCGTTTAACCACATGGTTAGTCAGGTCATTTGACTGTCGACAATGTGCATGAGATACACCGTGTACAAAACAATGTTTCAATAATAAAGGTGCAAATGTAGATTTACACGTAGCTTTAGAGATTTTTGAGATGAAAATGTGATGATCTTCAGTAATGCTAATACTGAAGTGAAAAACTTTTTACGTTCACCCTTCCACTTGAGTTTGAAGCGGGTGCAGTGAAACACTTGGGAGAAAACCCAGAAACAAAACACAATAAGGGAACTGAAGAACAGGAACCCCTTGGACTTGCCTTACATCAGGGGAAGTCTGTTTTTGGTTTGGTACTGAACTGTCTCTGTCCTTAAGTTTCACCACCTCTTTTTTGTCAGAGAAGATTTGCAGGGGCAGTAGTGAGGGCTTCCTGCTGTGCACGTGCATGAGCTCCAGGTGCTGGAGAAGGACAGGGACTTCTGGCCGGGGGTGGCCTGGTGGGATGCCAGGATGCTTTACCTAAAGTGATTAACAGCTCTGTATGGCAGAGTACTCCCTTCTGCGTGGAGGGAATCAATTGATGAGCCAAGGTCTGAACCTGCTGTTCAGAAGGACTGTTACTTGCCATGGACTTTTGGGATGTGATCTTTTGGACTCTTGGGATGTGATCTGTTGTGTTACCCCCTTAAGTGCTGGGTATACAGTTTAAGGACAGCTTGAGCAGCAATCAGCTGGGATTGTTAGCAAGAGCCCTACTGACACAGGCACAGACAGCACCTTTATAAATAGTAGAAAACACAGAGGCAGTTAATGTCAAAGAACTCTTCTGTCTGTCTAATGTATTTTGGTAATGGCTTTGGCACTGAAAATAACTGAAATAATGCCACTGAAACATCCATTGAAGCAAGATATAGCTGTGTCTACACTAGAGCTTTTGTCAGTATAGAAATGTCAGAAAACATTATATTCAGAGCACAAATTGCAAGTATAGACCTGACAAAGTAAATTTTGAACTGTGTACTCAAGTGTAATGCTTGAAACGTATTCCAAATTGGCAAGTTGCAACCAATCATGGAACAGAACCAGTGCTCCAAAAAACTGACAGAGCCAATGTTGAAATCTGAATAATTGCAACTACATTTTCATAGTAATTTAAATGGAAGAAGCATTGGCAGAAGTTCATGAATAATTTACATATAAGAATTTAGCAATCTGTGGTGAATAGAAAAATAAATGGCAAATCCAATAAATAAATGATTATTCTGAATTATTTGCTCTGCTCTGATGTTTGCTAAGAAGTGTCTTCTTTTGGGCTTTCTTAAAATGCTGCATTTGAACTCCTGCTTCTCAGATAAATGCTTTCTTAAAGGAATAGCAGAAATGTACATATCTGCCATGGAGAAAAACCCCAACAAACCAGAAACAAAACAATATGAATCGTAACGTAGGTTGTTTTATGGGGGCTGCATAAAAAAAGACCTTATTTGCCACGCAGCAGCTGCAATTGCAAAATCTGTAGCCTTAATGAGAAATGTTAACTGATATATATATAATGATAAGTTATACACTGCATCAGTCTTTAATTATGTACAAAGTTTTAAGATTTATGGAGGAGGTAAGGAGGTAACATCTGAAAAGAGAAATCCCTAATTCTCTTCTGTGCCTTTGGGAATGTGGTGATATTTTAATAAGCAAGAAACTAATTTACACAGCACCAATATTTGTTTCCACATAGAATGGATATTGGGTCTGTGTAAAAAAGTAATAGAAAAATTGTTTATCTGGTTTGCTTCACACAGTACTTCAAACAAGATAAAGAACACTAAATAGTTTTACTGGTTGGAAGGTGGTGTTTTTTTAATGGGGCACCAATGCTTTTGTATTTTTCATAAATCTATTTAATCTCATTGTTTATTTAAAAATACTGAAATTCTAATTAAGAGTTACATCAGAAACAGTATTACACATTAGTTTATTAGGGTAACGCCTCATAATGCACCTTACGGACCTGTAAGAACAATTGTTTTTTGGCCCAGAAATTCTTTTGAATTTGAAAATCTGGGTTTTCTTTTCTGTGGGTTTTTTTCCCCTTGCTTAAATTCAAAATAGAAATCTTCTTAATATTAAGAGATTATTTTGTTTGACCTGAAGTGAAAAATCGTGTTTGGAATAAGTGGTGGAGGCAGAATTTAAAAAAAAAAAAAAAAAAAAGTTGCTTTTACGAAAAGTATAGTGCTAGTGTTATCTTTCTCCGGGAGCTCAGCAATAGGAGCACTCATTTTGGATGCAGTTTTTCTGTCGCATAGAATCAAACGCTCTCACCATTAATGAAATCTCCATCTGTCCTATGGCCTAGGAATTAAAGAATTCACTCAAATGAACAGTAACACTTTCCTTTTGAATATGTGAATTCCTTTTCCATTTGTCTCTTAACCATAATGTTGTGTAACATTACAGAATCTAATCGCTGGTTCTTGATTTTTCCTACTGGTGTTATTCCATGTTGTACCATTTGTACTAACTGGAGAAGAACTGGTGTCGGCCTGTTAAAAGGCTGGTCCATGTTGTATACATAATGCCTAGCTGGGAATGGGAATAGAGCTATGGTATTTGAAGCTTCTTTGGTGAATTTAATTCCATTCTTAATAACAATTAAATGCACTAAGCTGAGTTTCTAAATATTAATGTCTAGTTACTGTCTATATTCAACATTTGGATGCTCATGTTGGTACTACTGAATTTTACTTATCCTTTTTAATCCTAACTACCAATTTGAGCATCCCTGTCTAACGTTTTCAATACTTTATATATGTGCTTGCCCTTGAGGTGAACTTTCTCAGGTAGTTTCTGTGCCTGTGCCTGATTTCTGTAGGTCATAGTATGCATTTTGAATAAATGAATTTTCAATACTAGTAGCCAAAACCTATTTCAGTGCAAATAAAAAAACTGTCGGCTTCTGTATAAGGAGACAATGAAATAAATTTAACATGCTTCTGCCTACAAAAAGCTTTGCTGTTTCTGAGAGTGACAGTCTTTGTAACGCTGTTTATTGTCAAATGGTGCTTTCAGGTGGTAGTTAACTTTCTTGAGCCTATTTTACAAGCGCTGATCAACTATCCTTGCAGTTCTGGATTTCTTCCCAAGCAAGCATTGATGCTTGTGTCAAAATGCCTGCTGTTCTTCTGGGGTGCATGCAACTTCACTTAGTGTGCTGATTCAGACCATTATATATGCGTAGTGCCCTACAGACCTATGGCCAATTGGCAGGTCCCTGCAGTGGAGAGAGCCAGCCTGGGTTCTTGCACTGGCTCTGGAACTGACTGGTTGTGTGACGTCAAATGAGCAATTTACAGTTACAGAACCTGGAACTCCCAATATGTTAAGTCAGGATAAAAGTTGGTTTATTTTCCACAGATATAAAGGAAGATATTCTAAATACTTTAAAAGAAAAAGAGAGAGAAATGCAGAGTCTCCTTCTGGAAGAGCAAGTGAATGCAGCAGTAAAATAATGTTTACTCCCCTGGTGTTTTGGAAAGCTGGAGGAGGAATGTAGAATTGGGAAACAACTCTGGAAAGGTAACTAAGTTGAGCAGTATAATTTATTGTCAGTTACTGTATAGGAACCTTCTATGGAAAGATAGTGTCAGCAGAAGAGCTGATGGAAGGCATGCATGTAAATTGTAAATCACTGTAAGAGAAACACTTCCTTGAAGAACTGAGCACATTCATCCTTGGTGTTTGTGCAGTCATGTGCTATCAAGACGTGAGCCATGTGGAGTAGACTAGAGACTGAGTACGCAAACAGTATAAAGGCTTGGTCTGCAAAGACAGGCAAAGATGTGGGTGAATGTAGAGAGTCCATATTTTATTCCTTGATTGCTTGTCATGATTGGTCAGGTAACCAAATTTCAGTAAGCCAGCGCTGCTGGACTCTGATTCGTTCTGCAAGGAAGTGTTCTCATATGTTGGGATTGGGATATATGTAAGGTAACTGTTCTGTGTGTAGGAATGGATAGCAGGGCCGTGTTGTTTATGCCAGTTGAGGATCCAGCTCTCTGTCTGTAATTTAGTCTTCTGTGAAAGCTTCCATGGTGAAGAATATACTCATTCTAGACTTGTCTCTGGCAGAACTTCCAAACGTTGATGGACATCTATCAGAGTTGTAATGCAGTCTGGTTTTGTTTAGCCTTCAGCTTTGCAAGGAAATGTTAATAAAGAGGTTTTCAAAACAAAGGTCTCGAAGGTGATGATTAAGAGTTGCATTCCTAAAATAATACGAGATGAACAACTTTAAAGTATGATGGTAACACTGCACCTATATCACTCTACATTGAAATACAATAGCAGGCATTGCCTATACAATAATATGTCTCATCAGTTTCAAGACAGCGGGAGTTTATAATAATAGAGTATTTATGCAAAACAGTGAGGGGAGAGAGAAGGGGAGGGAGGGAATGAAAGAAAGTTGTCTAGCAGGCTGAATACACAAAGCCTTTGGTACTTGAAAACTAATTTTATTTTTAGTTAATATTCATTGATGCAAGTTCTAGTCTATTGTTAAATGATTCTAGTGAATAATTACATCCATCACTTTGAAATGTTTAAGACAAGTGTGGAGTTGTAAAACCAGTCTTTTGTACTGGAATCATCACCAAAGTTGCATTGTGGAAACCATGTTGACACTACAGTTCGATCGTATTCTCGGAGTCTGCAGGGCTCTCAGCGTGTTCTCAGAATTGCTTCCGTGCATTGTATTTACATGCATTATGTAACCATTCTCGTTTTCTTGGGAACCGTAAGAAAGTATATGGCATTTCTGTTTTCTCATTTCCTTGGAATCTGTCAGCTTTTGAATGTGACCCATCTGTTGATGAGTCAATGGCAACTGTTTATTCCAGAATAAAGCATGTGCTAAAATGCAAACATACAGCCTACAGAAGCACTGAGATAGGTTTAATTAGCTGTAGAGTTCATTTAAACTTCAAACTACCAAGTTAACTCACGAGTCAGTGGAGTTTATAATATATTCCTTGCTAGATGTTTGCTAGACAGGGGAGCTGATGATATTATATTTGTTGCTAGGTGATGAATTCTGATAACCTTTCTGCTCCTAAATCTATAAATGTCCCATATGCGCCCTCTGGTATAAGCACGATTCTTTATTTACGCCTCAATTCCTGGATAGAACTACTACAAAGTTGCTAAGCAGCCATGGGTATAAATACATAACATTATCTCACTTGAAAACTTATGGCAAATCACATTTACCAAATTAATTCTCAGTTTGTTGTGATTGTAACCATTAGCAAAGTGCAACACAAATGAGGTATATCGGTGTACAGAAGGATGGTGCTTTATTTGTCACAAGAGATTAATGCTTTGGAAGGGGACATGAGCTGGAAAAATGCACAGATTTAGTGCTGGGTTTTTTAATGGGTTTATAACCACAAGCAAAGTAAAGAATGGCTGATTATTATCTTATCCCTTTAAACTTCATAAGCATTGTAATCATTATGGTTATTCTAATGTGAAAGAAGAGAGGCAGTTATTCAAACAGATATGCTAAGGTTTCTGCATTCTGATACTGCAAAGTCAGGTGATAGTGCAGGAAATCTATATCACTAGTCATCAGAGCAGTTGCAATCAATGGTACCTATACCAAGACTGAGGAAAGAGAGGGGAAGATGAGAAGTCATGCTTTTTCATCTATTTGACTTGGAAAAATGAAAGTAAATATTAGATTTTAAAAAATAAATGAAATGAGTGGATATAGATCTGCCACTGAACGACCAGCAGATTTTGTTGTGTTGGCAACTATGATGGTACATAGAATTCCAGTAGTTTTAGGAATAACTGTAACTTATTAATCTAAGAGAGTACTTGGTTATATATTGATTGCCAAGTCAGAATTGTAATTACTGTGTGGTAGGCCAGCATCTTGTCCGATCTGTCTCCAGTGTGATCACCATCTGAAAATAAATTATACTAACAAGAAATATAAGAAATAATATAAAACTGTATTACTTTAAAGAAATATTGTTCACTAGGGGTATTCTGGTGTCCTTAATCTCCACACTGGAGATGTTCTGTTTTAATTTTTCGTGTAATGCTTTTTTCTACAAACAGTCCCCGTTGTGGGTGTTCGTATCTGGGATGTTGGCTCAGGTAGCTTTTGTTGACTATGGAGTGTAATATAAGGAAAAATTCTATTCATTGGTGTCAGCTTTCTGCTGAAACAGTCAGTTATTGGCCTGATCTATATTCCTGAAGCTGACAAAAAGGCTTGGAATCAAACGCTGCATTGATCTCACCCTCAGCTTGTGGTTGCATTGATGCAAACTATAAGCTGGTAGCATCATGTACACAATGCTAAATGAAAGTGGATATCCACCTTTGGAAACCGGCAAGCAGCCACATGGCACTACCAACCATGGTGCATATTTGAAACAGATTGTGTTAAGTAATTGACACAACTTTTCGTTGTCATTTGCTTCATATGCAGTGCTACTTGTTTAAATGTGAGCATGCGTAGCAATGCAAACGTGAACAGCAGTGTCACCTGGCTCATCAAATAATCACTATTGGGCTGTACATGTTACCGGTTTTGGTTTTTTTTCATTGTTTCTTAGTTATTAAAAAGAGGCAGAAACTTCAGTAGCCTGATGTTCTTTCCTTGGTTTATCTATGTAAACAAATTTCAGGTTGCTTATAAATGATCCTGACTGACAGAATATACTTTCCCTCAGGTCAGTTCTTTTGTGGAAGATGCCAAAGCCCGTCTTTCTTTAAAGTATAAAAGCCTGTGTTTGATGTGAATAGAAACTGTTCTGGGAATGACTGTGCAGAGCAAGATTACATGGTGCAATTTTAATTACATTGTTCTCAGCAGTGCTACTTGTCTGATCTTAGTGTGAGAGTCAAAATTTAAACCAAGGTTATTTGGTTCTGTAACTGTTAGTCAAGCACTGATATTGCCTGAAAGAGATGACGATAAGTTGAGCAAGTTTAAAACCTAGCAGAGTTTTGAGAGGTGGCTTTCTTCATTAATCTCAGAAGTTTTGTACTTTAGGAGGCTGCAATTAAGCAGTTGATTTTCCGTGGTTTATAGAATGATCTGTGTGTTGGAATTGGCTTGATACTTGAGTAAAACAAAAGCTTAACTAATTTTGCAAATTTAAATGCAATTTAGATTTTTGAAGGCATTCTGAGAAGCTTTTCATAAACTGTGTCCAAGGGCTGTATTTCAAAAAACCAGTCTTTAGACTGAGGACTGCAAAGGTGTGTAGGTCTGTTTGTGTGTTTGTCGGATATGTCTGAAAAAATCAACTTTCTACTGGTGACTCTTAAAAAAAGGTTGAGGGAACTCACTTGAGAGAACTTTGTAAAAAGCACTAAGAGAAGTTGTTATTTCTCTGTTGGGTTCATTGATGGAGAAGATGAGAAGGCAAAAGATTTCCCCTGGAAACAGGAGGAACTTTGTTTCAGTTTTTCACTGGGAAAGTTGAACAATCCACTGAATAAATGGTTTGAGCAGATTTTCAGGCATGGCATTACTCATTCAGCAGCTGGGAAAATAGGCCAGCAACCTACAGTATCCATTTTGAAAGGAAAATATTACAGAGTGGATTTATTACTCACTCTCATTTCCTTTTATGTGTTGTAAATGATGCGTCATTCTCTATTTCTGAAACAAACTCCCACCGCTGAGTGCTGTTTGGAAATTAGTTGCACATGGCACAAGCTGAAAGCTTTATTCCTGGGGATGCCTTTTAAGAAAACATTATTGTACATCAGGAAAGACTTTTGTAATGATTATGATTCCAGAAGAAGGGCAGCTGTGTGTAGATGTCCATGTATTTGGGTTTTTTTAACATTTCCTAGCATGTCCTGACCAATAGTTTTGCTGCTTTATCAGAGTGTTGAGGTTAGGAAGCAGTCTATTCAACTCTCTGTTGAATTACAGATCAGTTGTAATTTCACACAGAAGGTGAAACCAAGACCCAAGATTGAGAAGATGGACGCAATATTGCTTCCATACGGTATCTGTGGGTAATGTGTAAAAAGCACTTTGTATTGATAGCTTATTTAATGAAAAGCTCCTGCACTTTGACTTCTTGTCTCAATGTACTGCTAGAGCAAGAGAGAGATATCAAGCAATATTTTTTCTCCCATCTCTGAAAAAAGCAAGTGTATAAGGGTGCGAGTGGCTGCCATGGATTTGGTGTAGGACAAAAGATATTTTTTTAGAATAGTAATTTCTTCTTCCATCCTCAGATCGCTGAGTTATTTGTACTTCCCTCTGAAGGAGTGGACAAAGCATCCATTCCTCCAGTGAGGCCAGATATTTCATTTCTGTCATTTAATAAGCTTTCTTACTAATGGCCCAAACTTCAGGCAAACGTAAATGTGTGCATAATTTAGTGAATCTTCTGTTCTTTTAATAGTATATCATAATTTCAATTAAATTAAGACTCATAGAAAACTGGTCTTAGTTGAGCGTTGACAGAAGCTTGTGCCATTAAAAAAAAGAAAAAAAAATTAAAAAGAAGGAAACAAGAAGTTATGACAGATCACGTTAAGAAATGACAGATCACTGTAATTTTAACAAACTGACCTTGAAGACAAACAGTTTTAATTGTGAACTTGAGGGAAAAAATCCCCATGACCTGTGGGTAAATTGTCTAGTTAACTGAAAACCCTTACTAAATAATTTTGTGGCTTTGGGGACATTTTAAAAACATACTGGCGTAAATAAGGTACTTTCTGTGCTGGTTGCACTGTAGTTATTTTCTGTGAGTGATTGCTTGTTGTTACTTTTTGACATCTGCTGGCAGCAATTTATTTACATAGTTAAATCTCCTGGGACACTGTTTCTTCTGCTGAATACAACCTCAACTGATTAGTTTTCAATAAATTACATATATCAAGAAATTTGGTTTGGGTAGCACTTAGGGTGACTGCTCAAAGATCAGATGTGTGCTTGTGCAGAAGCCAAGAAAATTCATGGTCAGTAGTGCCTCTTGATGCTTTATTCAGCCAGCATTCAAAGTAAATTATCCATGATATCCCACTGGGAATTCTTGTACAAACTCAGACTCCTGTCTCCTCTTCCTCTGCTATAGGACACAATTAATTTTATAACAACAAACTTCTCACAGCAATTTGCAGAGCCACAACATATTGAATACATTTGAATGTCTGATTCCGTCTGCTTGTGTCTTGGACTCAGCCAGTAAAGATTTTGTAAGAATCTAAAGTTAATTTCATCTTATGTTCTCCTGGGATTCATAGCAAAATGTTATGTAAATCTGCTAAAATGGAATAATATGGATCATTTGCATTGCAATGGGAAACCCTTTCATTGAAACTAACAAAGTTAAAAAGAGTCTTTTCTACATATTGCTTCTGGGTTTGAGGTCCTTTGGACTGTTCAGAATCAATGCAGTGTTATTAGTGAAATGTCATATTCCTCCACAGATGTGACAGTTCCTTTGAGACTGTAGCTCCACAAATGTATTACCAGTTTACTTGTCCTCTGCATTTACAAAGCTGCAACAGCTCCATTTAAACTGAATTATGTGTTGTGCTCAGAAGATCAATTATTGTGATATAACATCTAAAGTTTGATTTTTATATTTTTCTTCAGACACACTCACTGACATCATATTTTTGTTGAAATAGTAATTTTTCTCTAGGGCTTAGAGCAGAAGCTATAGTATTACCATGCCTTATAATGCAGCCACTGACCCAGGAGATCAGTCAATAATGTGTCTACATTGTAATGAATAAGTCAAGATAACTTCCAGCTGAGAACAATGTGTTACAACTCCTTCCACTTGATTAGATTTTTGCCCTAAATGAGGCAGCTGGCAGCAAAAGGATGTGTGAAGGTACCATGTAGTGTGAGCTGGTGAGTTCTGCTGGGGGGGGGGGGGGGGGGGGGGGGGGTGCTTT
>NW_008795126.1:2987779-3054633 GCF_000699145.1 Aptenodytes forsteri | reverse complement strand
CTTAAGTAGTGTTTGTAGTGTTTGTATTTTCCTGTAATTTCAAGCAGCCAGAGACTGCTGATGGAGCCCTGTTGGTAGAATAAACTTGCTGAAGAACATGAGATGCCATTGAGGGATCTTTCTTTCTAGGAGAAAGGAAAGAGGAAGCATGGTGGAAGAAGGCAAGAAGAAGCAGCGACATATCTGTGCTGAAAAAGGCAGGAGTCCTTGAGTTTGCTGATGGAGCTGTCTTGCTCACATAGTACTCTGTGCTCTGTGAAAATACTCGCTGGAATCCCAAAGAGCAACCCCGGTGCTGCAGGGCTAATACATTTTGTTTCAGTGCTGGGCTGATACAAGTTGTGATGCGTCCGGTTTTAGGGCAGGGTTGTTCAGCTCTAGCTCAGGGTACCCGATGCCATACTCGCATCTAGCCAAGCGGTGTTGTGATGTGCTAGGAGAAGAGAGGCAGAGAGCTTGGTGAGATGTGAAGAGATGCCCGAGTACAGTGTTGGGTATAGCAGAAGGCGAGGAGAGAGACAGAGCAGAGCATCACTAATGTGGGTCTTCAGTGGGGAGGGAGTCACTCATTCTGGAATCACACATCATACCCGTTACACAAAGGCAGCTAGTATCACTTATCGCTCAGATGAACTGCACTACAGAGTTTCAAATTGTTAGCAATTTTTCCAGCCCTGCTATGACTATTGGTGGTAGCCGGGTAATGCAGAAGAGGGACCAGCATGATTCTTCCAGTGAAAATGTTGCAGCTTTTATTGGCTGCAGCTGGTTTTCTGGGTGAAATGCTTTGTCTGTCTTGATCTGTAGGAAGCTTGTCTCCTATCTCTGATATATCCTTGCTATGCATTTTGTCAGCACAGAAAAAACCTGCGACTATTAATAGGTACCATTTATACTGTGGAAAGGGTATTCTCTGAAGGGCAGATACGTACCACCCTAGTGCCTGCTGGATGAACTGTTGGCCTGATTTTTGCATTTTAACAGGGGTATGCACAAATCTGGTCATTGCACACAAATTGCGTGGGGATGTTTGCCAGTTTAGGTAATCAGTTTGTTTTTGTAGACATCATAACTGTGTGGAAGGGTAAAGTATCTTATTTAGTACTTATTCTTTCAAAGAAGTCAAATATAGACGGGTATTTGTAGTAAACAATTCTTGTTATAGTTTGATTAACATTGTACTGTTGCTCATGTTTCCTCAGTTTTTGACTATCTGGATGCTAAATAAGTCATCATTATAATTTACTTCAGGGGCACATAAAGAAATTATAGATACAAGAGAATCATTAACATGCAGTGGGAGATAACCTACTATTGATTTTTTTTTTTTTAAATCCAACAAGCATTCTGTAGCAATTCTGCTGCAGAGCTAGAATTTAGCATTAAACTGTTTTAAAAACCCTTCAAAAAAGATTTTAATAAAATTAATTTTGTTCATTTTCTTAAATGTTCAATAAATTTTTTTTGTGTAAAGAAAGACGTTATTCACGTTTGTAGCTTTTCTAAGCTATGAATCCATTATTTCCAGAGCACATTTAGATATGAAATACTGATAACCTCATATCTTAAAGAACAACCTGTCTGACTTAACTCTTGACAGTGTCTTGTCTGGACTTTAGTCTGCCCCCAAAAGTGTCATGGGGCAGCATTGTTCTCTTTCTATTTTTCCTTCTGCTGTTCAGGTACTCTTGCAGAAAACCAGCAGAAATAAACACACTGTGGGCTCCCTGCCAGAACCCATGTTTCAGAGATGATTTTGAAGGCATCTCAAAGGAAGGGAGAGAAGCTGTTTCTCCTAATTGACAATATTGGCCTGAAAAGCAGGATTTCTTTTGTTTCTCAGCTGCCTTTGTCATTTGCTGTTGTTTCCTCTTTTGTTCTTGGATGGATTTAGGTTGTCCAGATGTGTTGGTTCCAGGTAGATTTCATCCTCTCCACATTGACAGGATAATTCATCTCTTGAAGACTCATAACATTTTGCATTTCTATTAGTTTGTGTTGGGCTGCTGTGTGACACCCTGTACCGGAGTCAGGCGTTCAACAGTGCAACGAACGCTGCCACATGGTGGCCTGTTACCATCTCCTTCGTTACTTGCCTGCTGTTTTCAGTCAATGTCAATATTTATTGCTAATGAGAGCTTCGTTAGGTCACAGTACTTTTGAATTTTTATATACAACAGCAGCACTCAGAAGCATTTCCATTTGCTTCAACCATCACTTTTCTTTCTTTGTAGTTAATGAAGCTCAGCTTTGCCAGTTTCTGTCTAACTTCTGTATTTTGCTAATACCATTGAGCAGGGAGGACTTTTTAGCAGAGCTTGAGGGATCTCTGCTGGGCTGGAAAGTTAAATTGCCTTTGTGCAGCTGTAATGTACTTTTCTTGCATCTCTAGACCTCTCACAGGTACAGCTTCTGACTTGTGGTTTCAATATAATCTACAGTTACCTGTTAAAAAGGATAAGAAAAAATACACAGGATAATATTCACTCGATGTTGTAATTCCCACTGATTTGAACAAAGCTAGGTTGTATTTACAAAAACGATCCTAACCTTCATTGAATAAGTAATCAAGTCTGTGTGTGTGTTTGCTGTGTATTTTCAATGTGAAATTTCCTCACTGAGGAGCCATTTTGTTGCTATCTAGCATTAGCTAACATAAAAATACGAATACGTATACATAGAGACATACAGAGTAAGTTTTCGTGTGTTTATAGATAAATATGTATACTTAATTATTCAGAATACCTCTGTAGAGATTTTGTCAGAGAGAAAATTATGGATTTTGTATTTCTGTTCAAAACAGATTAAACTTCTGAGAATTAAACTTGGAAAAAAATTACTTTGTAAGAGGAATATATCAGCCTAATATACGCTTTTGAATTTAAGAAATCTATTTCAGCTTGTTTTCTTTCTATATAGTTTACAAGAAATCCAACTGCTAACCTTTCAATGTTTTAAAATAGTATTCTTTAAAATATCTGTGGTTCATTGTCATAAATATCACAGTTGTGTAGAAACCTCACATATGTGGCGTATCATAACAGTGAGAATGGGATGCACTGAAATGATGAATCCCAGGAACGTGAGATTTCTTGCCGAGATCTATAGAGGGTAATACTTCCAATCGCAGCTTCAGTTTCCCATCGCTACAGTAATGGACTTGAGATCTTGCACAAGAATCCTTTTTCCAACAGGTGCTTTGATGATAATCACTGACTTTGATCTTATTAAATCCTTGGGATGCATGCAGGTATTACTAATAATGAATATTGCTTGGTGGACAAAAATATCCCGTACAATTCACATGTGAATGAGCTTTCTTACAGAAAGGAGTAAAAGTCTAATATAGGAGGCTGAGAAATGAACAGAGGGCGATGAGTGACATGCATTTTGTTTTTCATTGGGAGATGCTTGGCAGTATTTTCATTTTGCTTGCGTGGAGTTTTGGAGCCTGTCTCATACCATATGGCATATTAAGCGCAATAAAGATGTTCACTTGGCAGCTGGAGCATGACTAGGAACATCAAAAGAGTCATACATGCATCAATAAATGAAGAACTCTGCCTTCATGTAAATAAATATTAGATCATTGTTTTAATTGCCCATTGAGTTCTTGACAATGAGACACAATCACTAGTCGTGTCTGGTGTAGCATTACCAAAATTTTAGTTTAGGGTTGTAGCTGAACAGTTACTTATTAATTTTTTGCACTTCTGTAGCACCTTGAGCACCAAACCTGAATCACTTTGATGCAAGTACTGTACAGATACAGACCAAACAAGTAGTCTTTGCTCTGAAGAGCTTAGAATCTAGTTAAACTCCTTAAGCTCTACCACAAAGTGAGTGTGCAGGAGGACATGAGAGGTTTTAATGTGTGTGGCCACTCTCATCAGGCTGCCATTTGTCCAATCTGTTATAATGCAGCTGGGTAGTATGAATAATGTCAATTATCCATCTCATGGCTTTCCTCACACCTCATCTCTGTGACAAATGCATGAACATCATCAACATCATCATACATCATGAGGATCATACGTCATCATGGTTGCCAAGCAGCGAAGCGTTATATATTGGGAGACCACCTTTTCATTTTAGGCAGACTGCCAGGAGGTTTGGTCTCTTCTCTCCATGAACCTTGGCAGACTCCTTAGAGCATGTGCTATCCATCCAACTGACAGATTTGGGTAACAACTTTTATTTTTTTAGTATCTGGGGATTGTTTAAATACTAATCTGAAAAGACCTTATTGGAAGAACTCTGTAATGTTTTATTCCTGAAAAGATACATCCGTACTTTCTTGAAACCTGGCACTTTTGATCATTTAGACAGCTTCTCAGTGGAACAGTCTGAGCTGTTTTACGTTTTCTCGCGTGCGCTTGTTCATCTTATATTCAGAAGTTCTCAGTCCCATGCCCAGATTTCCTTCAGTCTTAGGAGAGAGTTCTGTGTTGAGGACTCAGCTAGATGAATAAGCTGTGTAGTAAGACACAGTGGTTAGTTCACTGCATTTTTGTAGTTTTTCTGTTCTTGAATGAACCCCACATATATAGGCCTAATGTAGACCTGAAAGGACAGGGAAATTAATTGAATCTAGAACTTTTACACGTGGAAAAGACTTTAAGGTGCCACCTAGTCCATCCTTTTGGTTTGAAGCAGGATCAGGTACTAAGAATGGTCTTGAGTGATTTTGGATTAAGCTGGTATTTGATTAACCTTGTGTTAAAACACTGCAATGGTACATATTCAGCATGTCCTCAGCACCCACTTTTAATGGTTAGCTGGAAAGCTTTCTTCAGTATCCGTCTGAACCTTCCCACACTGATATCCACAAAACCCTGTCTAGTTTCTTGTTATACTGGTTAGTACTTGGAGGACATGAGGAGTAATTAATCACCCTTTATAGTTTTTACATAGAGATTTGTACACGGGCTTTGTGTGCAGAGCAAGTTTTCTTCACCACAGAATAAGAACTAAAAATCCTATTTGCCCTATACTTAACGGGCTATGCTTTTTTAGAGCATCAGCAATGTGTAGGCCTGTTTAAGAGATAGATGTAGCGCCACAGGTGGGAAATCTGAGTAAGCTGATGAAGCTGAAACTCCTCAGATCTCTCCTGAGTGCCTGGTGGGGCAGGAAAGTGTGGTCAGTGCCAGGGCCAGCTCCTTAGGCTATGTAGCTGCTACTGGAGCCTGGTACAGGCAGCTCAAGTACCGTAAATTTTGGGTATCTTCGTTGGCTTTTCCCCAGAAGCTGTATGAGTTTAAGGAAGCAAATGTTCCCAGTGAGGGGCATTGTGAGAATGACTGGGAATGCAATGCAATCTTGTGCAACGTTCCCAGGTCGTCCCAGTCCAGGAGACATCATCATTCTGATAAAGTTCACATTTGCCCCTAACTACAGACTAGGGATTTTATCTAAGGCTACAGTTCTCTTCAACTGTCTTAACAATTGGCTTCAGTTTCATCTCTGTTGGCCCTTGGTCCGAATAATCTTCAATGTTCTCTATCCTTATGATCACTTCATCTCCTTCCACCCACTTCTAATTTCTCTCCTACATATCAGTATTTCTCAGAGCCTTTTCATTTTCTTTCCCTCTCCTTGCTATTAACCTCGTCAAATACTCTTGTTTCTGTGGTAGAATTGGGAATTGAAAGCATCAGTGCTTTTGGATGAGATATGGTAAGAAAACAGTTTCCCACTTTCAAACAACTCTGCTTCTGCCCTTGTTGGAAAAAGTTGCAGGGTTTCATAAAGCAAGGTCAACAGATGAGCAAACTATAAAAGGTCTAAAAGTATCAAATTCATAACTCCAAGGGAATACAGAATATAGTTCGAAGTACTTCTGATTCCATGTGTCGAATCTGCATGTGGTCTTTGAATTTCTGCAATGCACACAGGTGGCAGCAATGCAGGAATCTCAAGGTTTGTGAATGCTGAGCAGCAAGGTGGGAGAAGTCTACTCCCAGCCAGCTTATCCCCTCTTCTTGAAGCACAACACAGCGTGGCCTCTTTTTGAATGTGACCTATAGTGTTTGGGTGGGTGATGCTATAGCTCTGAACTATGACATTTGTTTTTAAGTGATTACTTTATCATAGTTTTGTTAGGATTTCTTTTTTTTTACTTTTTACTCCTGACACAATTTGAGTGATGCCAAATTTTTCCAGTTGTAAGCTATTAATAGACAGTAGATCACCAGCAGTTTTTGACTATGAGAAGCACATATTTATTCAATGTAACAAGGTACCTTCCTAAGACCCTGTTTCATTGTTTTGTTTGTTGGTTTGTTTTTTTTTTAAGGGAGGAAAAGAATAAGTTAAAAGAGAATCTACTCATAATTCAGTAAGGCTGCAATCTATACACTGATTAGTATAGAGAATTTCAACTTCCCACATTTGTGGTGACAGGAAAATGTTGTCTTTTTTGTGGGTTGATAGCTTTAGGAGATTGCAGTGAATCTGTTAAAACGCCTGTCATATCACCAACATAAATTGGGTGGTTTTACGCCAGGGAGGCCTTGCTAACAGAGAGCCTTCCATCAAAATCCTACCATAAGCACAAGACCCTTTCTGTGAGTGTTCCTGGCCTTGGAGAGCAGCATGGACACCAGCACAGTCTGAGCACTGTGAAATTGTTTTAAACTGCTACTGCTCCCAAATTCTGTGGTTTTTCCCCCCTGCTTCTACTGCAGTGTAAGACTTTGCAAGCAGGGGTCTGCGACATGACAGACCAAGATAGGTTTGTCTGGAGGGATTGGAGTATCTGAGGGTAAAGAGCTTTTTGTTTCTTTTTTATTTATAATCCCTCTTGCTTTCAGCAAAATTCAATGGAATGACAAATGAGCTGATGAAATTCTGGTTTGTTATCCCACTGTGAATCCAAGGATAGTTCTCTTGCCCTCAAGTAAAGCAGAGGAAATGAGAGCAGCTTTTCGTTAAAAATATGTAAGCAAGCCTAAAACTTGTGCAGAAGCAGATCCTTCCAGTGCTGGGATAATTTTTATGCAAGAGACTGTGGTGACTATAGAGTTTGGACCGTTCTCAGTAAGAGGATGGTCAGGCACAAATTCACAGGATCACAACGTTGTCCTTTTAAAATCCCACTTGAGGCTCCTAATGGCTTTGTCAACGTATGGGGTGTGCGGTGCTGGCGGGCGGGTGCTGCAGGGGCTCTGTGAGGCGAGGCGGGGCTGCCCCGTGCTGGACAGAGCCGGTTCCAGCTGGTTCCAGCCGGTTCCAGCCGGTTCCACAGCTGCCCCACCACAGGGCACGGCTGAGCCCGTCAGCGACGCTGGTGGTGCCTCTGTGGAAGCCTGTTTAAGAAAGGGGCAAAACGCTGCCTGGGCGTGAGGGGTGAGGGGAAAAAGTGTCAGAGAGCAGCGTGAACCCCAGGGGTGGAGGAGGAGGGGAGGGGACTTGTGCTGGAGCAGGGGAAAAGTGTGAGGAGGAAGGAGCTGCAGAGAGGATCTTCCATGTAAAGTGAAACAGGGTTGTTGACAGTTATTGTTTAATTAAAAGTTCTCATAATCCTTAGCTATACTGATAGCGCAGCTCATGCGCTATATCACAATCCTGGTAGTTAGTAAGAAATGTTACAGTTTGATTTTTCTGTTATGTAGCACTTTTGCAGTAGACAAAGCTGAATATTCTGTAAACAACCCTTTCCAAGCATAAGGATTTACGGGATATCTCAAACCACTTTGCCAGCAGAAGAGCCTTTAGACATCCCAGGTTTTGATGAGGAGGGTAACAAGGTCTCTACTGCTACTGCCCAATTTGTAGAACTAGGTGTGCATTTGATTTGAGTAATCACAGAATGTTCATGTCCAAAGTGTTAAGTTTATTTCCTACCTCCCCAATTAGCATGGTAAAAATCTCTTCATCCTTCTGAAAGTGCATATTCATAAGATTTGTCTATGAATTATAGTCACACAAATACAAAGCTTCTTTGAAAGTTTTTCCCTTTAGATCAGGAGACATTTCTTCCTGAGATCTGTAGACAAGGCAGTAACATAAAAATGTTTGAAGTTTATGTTCCGAAGTGGATACTTATAATTGTGTGTTTTCTTTTTTCTTTTTTCTCCCCCCCCCCTTCCCCCCCCAGTGGAATTTGATGACTGCAAGGGGAATAACAAATTGAACTTCGAAGTTTCTAACCCAGACTTTAAGGTGGAACGCGATGGGTCTTTAGTTGGGATAAAGAATATATCAGAAGCTGGCAGAGCCTTGTTTGTCCACGCGCGGTCTGAGCATGCTGAGGATATGGCAGAAATTTTGATTGTTGGAGCAAATGAAAAACATGGTGCATTAAAGGTAAGATAAATACAAAGAACTAGAAGAAAGTGCCACGGAGATGCTGCTAGATATTTACACGTGCTACCTAGGACTGTAAGCAGTTTTAATCTGTTAGCAGAGAGATCAAAATCAGTCTACAATCCAGATATTGCTGTAACGTTTTAGCACTTAGTTTAACTTAACATACAAGTTTTCCAGGTTTTGAATGATATATTACATCTTCAGGTGTAAATGCTAAAGATTCATAAAGAATTTATTCAAATGAAAGAGCCTGAGTATCAAAATAGGCTGGTTTTTCTGGTGTACATTATGCTGGATAACAACAATTCGGCTGTAACTGGAAATGGAAAATCATAGTCTGAACTTGCAATTTAGAATTTACAGTACCTTCATGTTTGCTCCAGGTCTAAGAATGTGGGAATGAATTCTATGCTGTGGCATTTAAATTTTCACGTAGGTCTGCTTATCCGATACTGTTATGGGTTAAACTACATAAACATCTTCATGCAAATAGCAACACATATTTACACTTTGTCTGCTTCTATGCACTAGTGATTTTTTGTTCCACTCTGTCCACTGAATGCTGTGTCCTTTCTTTTCCACTTCTGAATTTCAGTATAATACTAATGTCATACTATGAGGAAAAAGTGCTTCACAAATTGATTGAATTGTTTACTTCACACCCATGAAAGCAACAAAAGGAAATGTGAGAGCGCCTTCACTTCTGTGTCATGGCATTTAGGAGAGAGGCAGGCAAGACAGTGACTTACAAGACAATTAAACCTGGTACCTTTACAGACCTATAATTTCAAGAAAGTATAAAGAAGCCCTGATAAAAATGACTGATCAATTGTCTTATTTTGGTATTTAGACTTTCAGCTGTCAGCATTCTCATTATATTTCCAACACTAGCTTAGTATAATTTAAGTCTTCCATTAAAAAAAAAAAAATTAGCTTTAGGGGAAAGGTTGAACAAACTTCTGAAAGTCCGTGGTTGAGGAAAGGTTTTGATCTGCACTTTAAGCAGCAGATGATGTGAATATAGATTGCCAGTGGGAGAGAGTACCAGAATGTGTAACTGCAGAGCGCTGATCAGAACACTTAAATGGAATTTAATTTTATTTAAATACACTGTTTCTTCACAAAGTTAAATTTTAACAAGGTCATACTTGAGAGAGTCTCTTACATGGTGGAGCTGTGGATTTAGGACCAAGCACTGCCAAATTCAGAGTAGGAAAACTACACTTGCAGGAGCTGGGCACTTGGCTGTCTTGTGTCTCAAACTAGCAAGGCATGTTCCTTCTGGTGCATTCACAAGAACATTCAAACGATTTTGTTTTCACTCCAGGTTTTGAAATCTTAGGAGCAGTTTCAAAATGGGGATTCTCATTCTCCAGTTAGAAGTTACTGAAACCACAGAGGAATTTGAGACATCTCTGACAGGAGGTCTGGAGTTAAACTTCAGAGGATTGGCTTATGTGTGAAGATCTGACTCTCAGAATCGTATTCTGAAGTTTTATTCTGGTTTTCTTAGAGAAGCAGCCCTTCAATGTCTTTGAGGGGAAATATTCTATGGAAGTTAAAATTTGGGGATATCGTGTCTCATGAGTAGGAATTAACAGATGTGTATTTGCACTGACTATGACATCTTTGTCAGTGACCTTTTCTCTTTATGTCCTATTTGGGTTCTGGGTAGTCTCCCCTTAAAATGTTCCAGCAATATTAATTAATGCCTAGTGTTGAAATCTATCACCAGACTACATTCAAAAGCCAAGTCTAATTTGGCCCCACTCCTGGATTCTGTTCCAACCAATTTGTGCTGCTTCAGAGAGAGAAAACCAGTCTAAATCTGGCATATTCTGCCACTTGCCAGTCTTCCCTCATAGGTAACTCCTTAAAGCAATATCATAGCATCATCTCTATCTGCATTCATCACTTCTTTATGGATTTTGATATTCAGCTCATAACTAGAAAATTACCCTTTTAGTATGGTGATCCTTGGTGTCTGCAGTGCCATTGGGAGTTACGTGATGCATTAATGTGTTCTGGGAAATCCATCTAGCGAGGAGCATTCCCTTCTTCAAGGGAATATAAAGGTCTTTGGGGCTGGCTGTCCTACTCTGGACTCAGCCAGCACTCTGTAGCTGTTAAATCAATGGTTTTTACCAACCATTTCACCTAGTATTTGCCTATTTTAAATGCAACGCAGACAGTCTTGTCTTTCTGTTTGTCATACTTGAGAAGGATATAAAGATTACAATGTCCTATCTAAAGTGATTTTATGATAAATTTGAACTTAATCCTGTACTTTTACAGTCTGAATGTGTCAGTATGGAAACAGCAGAACTGCTCCATCTGTTTATGTAAGGAGTCTTGGCTAAGAAATGCTCAGATGGAGCCTTAGTAATTCAGTGTTAAGATGAGCACATGCTAGAGCACTGCTTAGCATTCAGTACTTAGAGTACAGCACCTTGTTTAATTAGGCGATAAGTAGTTCTTAAGTATTTCCCCACTGCCAGCAACTGCCGTTTCTTTTCTGAAAGCATGTAACCTACATCTGTGAAATCCCATTGTTAATGTTTCTAATTGCAGATTCCCAACATGTTTGGAAATGACTGACAACAATGATCTCTAATGTGCTGACTGGCAGTCTGAGCCTGGGAAGAGAGAGCATAATTCCTAAAACTTTGTGATTGCTACCAACCATACTTTAGACGAATATTGAAAATGTTTAGAGGTGAAATCTGGAGTGCGCAGAAATGCTTTTGGTATTGTAATGGTGGATGGGTGTGGTTCTTTCCTGCTGAAGATGTGGGAAGATTCCAGGTGGCCTCACTGATCAGTCCTAAGTGATTAACTTCATGGCCATAGTATAGTCAGTGGCTGTTAGAAGAATACCACTTACTATTTAACTCTGCTTTTTGAGTCTGAAGGGCATGTTTTCTTACTCTTCTGCCTGTAGCATATTAGATCTGCGGAGCCTGCAGCTTTCTATCGAAGGTTGGCCAGGACTACAATATAAGATAAATGGTTCCTCAACATCATCAGCCAACTTGGCTGTTGCTCTCTGATCACAGAATCTTTTGCAGGGTCTAGTGATAGAAGAGCAGATATACAGCACTGCTGCTTTTCCAGATGTCTGGATGTTTCTGCAAAATACCCTAAACCCCATGAATGTCTATACCTACAGATTTGCGTACATGCTATTGAAAGCAGAAGTCTGTACATCAGATTACAGTCAGATTGCTTTCTGCAACCTGCTGTTAGTGCCCCTTGCCTCCTATGGTTTTGGCTATATATATTGCTTTCTGTCTGTCTTGACAGAGAGGAGTAGTCACAAAAAAGCTAACGTCATTTTTGAGAGGCATGTGGAATATAAGTGCACAGAGGAGTTGCCATGGGCCTATGGAAGGTGTAACATTACAGTGTGTCATCTTTTTAATAGTTATGTGTGTGTACACACTTGTACCCTCAGGCAATCAGAGTGCTCAGTGAAAGAAATGAAGTTCACTTGCATTCACCATGGGGTAGTGCTGGTGAGGCACGCACATCTGTGCTCGTACTCTGCTTTGCCCAATGTTTGCTTAATACCCTTTCACACGGTCAGGACTTGAGTGCTTGGTGATATTAAAAAAAAGATATGGAAATGTTTTTATTCACCCAGGATTCCCAAAATGAACTTTGGGTTCATTCTGAATAATTCATAGAATTGCTAAGGTTCAGATCCCTAATGGAAAAATAAATCACTCGCAAACCCTAGTTGGGAACAAACTGCCTGAGCTGATGATTGGCAATAACTATTTTTTAAACTTATGTCTTATCTAACGCTTGGTCCTTGTTTTGTTTTATGGAAATAGTACGACAACCGAAAGTTGGAAATTTCATCACATCTGAGCATTTGAGCAGACGTTAGTGGATTTATTTACTTAGTTAAAGAGTCTGGTTTTGTGGAAGACAGAAAGTATAGTCAATCTCTTGTAAAGTCTCGTAACAGATTGTGAGTTGCAAAATGCAGCAAGCTGTATTCTCCAAGGCTAAATAAAATGGTTGCCTGCTAGTCCTTCTACCCCTCTGTAATCTAATCCTGGTTTTAATGAATATACCCTTAATGCACTGGGAGCTAAAAGAAAACCTGGGGAAACAATCTTTCTCTGCCTTTTTTTGTGTGTTGGCAAAATGCAGCCTTCTGTGCGCGCCCCCCCCCCAGCAAAAGGAGAGTTGTTTAGCACTTTTATTTGTTACAGCATCACAGACACAGGGTGAGGGGTAGGGGGGAGTTAGATATCAAGAGTCTGACACCAAAGCAGATAAGAGGGCAGGCAGATATTCAGAAATTCCAGGCTGGTAGTAACTTCACTGTATGGTGCTCAGCAGCCTTCCATAGAGAAGGATGAAATGATTAAATAGAAACTGTCAAACCCTCAGGACACTTTTCAGGCATTAGATAGAAAAGGAATAGGAGAAAGAAAAGAAGAGATAGGAGGGAGGAGCACACCCTGAGACAGCATGTTGTAGACAAAGTTTAAAATAATCTCCAGCAGTAGCTCAGATTGAAGGAAATGAAGTTGCTCTAGTCCTGCTACTCTGTCCAGTCCACTTTATAACAGCTAGGGGCTAGTCAGATACGCTGCTTCTACTTTTCCCATTGTCAAACCATTGCTTTTCCTGGCATCAGTACCCCACTATGTTTATTATAGCAGGGACAGGAGAGGCAGCCTGGTTGAAAACTTTCCCAGCTGCTTTGCAGGCCTGAATTCTGTTTCCGACTAAGTCACTGCCTGGATGTATAAGTTTGTGCAAGTTGCTTTATGCCTGTGTCTCTGTTTCCTAAAGTATCAAACAGAAATAATGAAACTAAGCTCCTTGGATTTAAATGTTAGCATTTCTTGTTTGTGTCTTACTCTCTGCTTTATCGCTGCAGGATAGAGATTGCAAATTTTATTGATATGAGATAAAAAGTGCCTAGAGCCTTAAATCCTACATGTATGGCTTTCTGCCTTAGAACAGATGATAAAGGATCAATAATCTTATTATGAATCAGGATTCTCTCACAGAAAAAATATTCACGCAAGGAAGTGAATAGTTGAGTTTAGTCATCTGGCAGTTCAATAATTTATTTGGAAAATAAGATCAAGAATCAGCCTCTCTGATATAATTAAGCAATCATTCCCATTAACGTATATTAGCATTTTTTCAGTTTAGAATAGAATTCCAAATAGGCTGAAAATGACTGTGCAAAAGTATGAAGATGGACTCTCATATGAGATATTGATAAACAGGCTAGAAGGGTTTCATATTATTAGATTTTGCATCTAGCAGTTGCTGCAAAAAGTAGTGCACTGCATAAATAAAATACCATGTTTTGCATTTAATTTTAAGGCACAAAATAGAGTAAGTCACAGGGGTACATCAATATCTATGATGCGCTTATGAGTTGTTATACTGATCAAAACAGTATGTAGAATACCATTTCTTTCAGAAAAGCTGTGGAGATATTTTACCTTTGGATATGAAGGTGTCCTTCAGGCATATAAAGATGGGTTTTCTTAAAGAACAAACAAAAGAAAATTCATCTTCTCAATTTTGCATTCAGTTTGGCAGAAAGCTTAACATAGTAACGTTCTTCTGCTAGCCGTTAAAAGATTAACTTTTTATTGCTTCTTTTACTTTTGTTCGTTATCACACTGCAAACGCCTATTGACTTTGAATTAATGCATAAAAAGCTGAGGTATAAGTGATTTTAGAATTTAATACCTGTGTGTTGGTGGTATTTTGGTAAATTACTTTTCCCTGCTTTAATCACCAGTGAAAGGACGTAACTTTTTTTAAAGTCTGCAATGCTACATTGCAGGTTTCACAGAATACATCTTAATTAATGTCAATGAAAGCAAGAGCTTGTTCTCTTCAATGGGTCATTCTGTAGCATCATTTAGCTGCCTTTTTGGCTATATTTTTATAAAAATCCTCTGTGCAGACCACTTGCTGTTGGGGAAACAACAAAGAGCTCCTTTTATATAAGAAGTCTCCTTAACCACTGAAATAAGCTATTTTCCATAGAAATTCCAGTCACCTACTTTCCCTTTTTATCCTTCAGCCTAATCCAGAACCTGCTGAAATAATCAGATTCCAGCAGACTTTAGATCAAACCCTCGAAGCAGTAGTTTTGTTTGACAGTGCTGTACAGACGTGACTCCCGTACCTCTTTGCTGGACTGTTTCTGAGTGACCCTGCAAGTCCCATGGCAGTGCACAGCGGTTATGTTTTTTCATATATAGCCACGCTCCCCCTTTTACTGAGCTCTGCAGCAGAGCCTCACCTCTATTGATAGGCTTGTGCTTTCCCTCAGGCCTGGACTGAATTTATACTTCTAACTTAACTCTGCAGATTCCCACCACCAAAGAAATGCAGGTTTCATATACACTGGCTTTGGAGTTTGCCCTGACAAAGATCTATTTATCTGAGAATTATTATGGTGCCAAGAGATGTGGCAGTTGCCATAGCAACAATTACATATTGTGTTGAATACCAGAGTAAATACTATAAAGAACATGAGCCACTGGTGGTTTTCATTAATTTAACGTTCCTTTTTTGGGCAAAACGTGTCTTGTAAGTTTATTCACTGTATGTATAAATGCTTAGATCAAACGTGTGGGCTAGCATTCCTTCTATTTCCCTCAGCACGCAACTTCAGCATGTAAATGAGAAGTACTTGGTTATTTAAGGAGCAAAAAGTGGTCGCATAGACTGGAAACATGGATAATTGACTGAAAGAAGAAGATGTTAGCTTCTGTGAATGTTCAGTGCTTTTCTCTGAGTAATCTACATTCAAATTTTATGTGAACTAGGGATGTATTTATCCAGGAAAAGGGACTTTGTGCTTTTCAGTAGCAAGCAGAGCTAAGACAAGTATAGAATATGTTTAACAGTGATTCAAAGGTGAAATGAGATGATTTTTGAAACAAATGCAAACCTTGTTAATTGTTCTAAATTATTAACAGGCTAATGAAAAATGACAGGCAAAAATATTCTAAATGAATGCATTTTATTAAAAACATCTAAAATCATAATTCCTTTCAGCCCTGAACTGCATTTAGACTTCTCGGTTAGTTCTCCCTGCGGTAACAGGTATCATCCACGGGACATTTTCACTATGGCTTGGTGTGCTTCTGGTGTAAACTTAAGGTTTTAGTGGATGCTCAGAACCAAATGCAGTTCTGGAATGCAACCAATTTTATTCTACTTTCTTTTAAAACACCCTTAGGTCTTATCCTTCATCCATAAGACTTAATGGCAAAGCTCCCATAAATCTCAGTGAGAGAGATTATTCAAAGATTGCTGAAGTCTTTTATCTGAACTAAAATTCAACCTGGCACAGAGTGCCAAGAAAATACCTATTTACCTCTTGCCCCTAAAACATTTTTATGAGAGTTTGAATGGCAGATGAGTTGTGTGAAGACATTTTGAATTGAATGAGCTTCTTTTTATGATCTAGGATGCTAACTGTTCTTTATCCATTAAAAAAAACCACTAAATTTTGTGGATGAGTGATAAACCATCATGCATTGACATATAATTTTTTTTCAAGTTGTTATTGTTCTGAGTCCAGCCTGAAAGTATTCTGATGATATAGAGAAAACAATGCCAATCCTATGTGTTAATCTCCAGAGACTGATGGAGTTGTGTGGAAATGTGTGCCAGAGGTGTGGGGAACATTTAAAGGAACCATTTGGAAAAGGTTTAAATTTAAAATTCATTGTAGTAAATGAGGATATAAGTGGGAAAGCAACAGGCTAAGCATGATTTAGTAGAACATTAAGCAAGATCGTAAAGGATAAGTAGAAGTCTCTTAGGATATGTAATATCTTTCATTTATAAAGTGGCTTTCATCCTGTAAGATCCTTAAAGTGCAACTATTAAGTACACAGAGAAAGAATGTGTGTGCATGTCTATATATCTGTAAAAAGAAGTATTTGCATAGATATCTTTATTGTTGATACCTATTTCACAATACTTTTTCACATCAGGATAGGAACAGAGTCACTTTTAAATAAGGGGTTTAGGAAAAGGATGTGGTGATTTCTATATGGTATTAAAATTGCCATGACATCCTTAATGTCCTCAAATCCATAATGAACAAGAGATGTTACAGAAACCAGAAGAACCTGTGAGACTTCTGGTACAGAATTTCTTCCATAGTCGTTCTCTCATCCAGCATGCAGGAATGATGGCAGTCAATGTATGACAGCTACCCCTGTTTCACCAGTGATACCTCAGATTTATTAAGGAACAGAGACAATTCCAAGAGGAGATCAAACTAAGTTGTGTTCAAAACTAAAATCAAGGTTCTTTTTTGTGCCAGAGACACAAGATATTGCTGGTGTTTTCCCACTATAAGCTTTTCCATCAGCTTCCAGAAACAGGGTAGATTTGAGAGAGTGCCATAATAGGAGAAGTTATTCACGTGAAAAGATGATTTCCTGAGTAAGAGTTTAGTCATTTCTCTCCATCAGAGACATCAATAATCATCTTTAATGATAGCCCCAAAAGTTCCATGCTGGTTTTCACAAACCTGAAGGAGCATTTATTATGGTTATTATAGTAACACCTATCTCAGCACACATCTTAAGCATTTAATGGAGCATCACAGGATAAAAATCTACATTTGTCCTCCCCCAAGAATTGATTCTGCCACTGCAAGGACAGATGGCTCCTTCTGGACCTAAAATTCCTTATTTGTTGATCATCAGAATTCTGTTGCTCTTAAGAGTATTCCTTTGCATCTTATTTTACAGCTAGTTTTCTTAAGTACCTAGAATAAGTTGGCAAGTTGAAGAAATATTCAGCATAAGAATGACAGAGTTAAAGCTTAATATAATTTGCTATCTCCATAATAAACATCTCTGCTAATATTTACAGTAACCTTGGAGTTACTAATCATCCAGCTCCTCACTTCTTATTTCACCACCAAATCAAACGGAATAATCTTTGCATTAGCCAGTTGATGTATCTTAGAAAAAATAGTTTTACTAGTTGCTTGTGTACCTCCCCCTCTTACTGAGAGGGCATCTAGGGATAGTGATTACACAGGAAGAGAGTGGAGGGGCAGCAGGTCGATTTGAACTGACCAGTAGTCCTGCTATGTACAGTAATTTGCTGCTGCTAATACTTTTGGTACCACTAAAATTCCTCAGTGTCCTTCATTACTATGGAAAAGAGAGATTCTTCTTTAAGGTGACTGGCAAACAAATGTACTAGCAGGAAAGGAGAGACTGAATTTTGCCTCTAGTTTCTTAACAACCTCACTATGACTGTAGTTTGGTGCATAGCAGTAAACAAGAAGTTTCCTGGTAAGTAGGAATAGATGTGTTAAAATATTTATTGTAATTGTTCTGGTAACTGGTTTGATTCGAGTTCTAGCAACAGAAAGTCATTTAGTCAGCAACTGTTCAAACTACCGTGAACAGATACACTTTACCTGCAAGTCAGCAAACGCTCTTGTGGTTGATGGTGTTCAATACTTGTTGAACCATTTGGCATATGTTTGAACTCAGCAGGAAATTATCTTGAAATCGTTTTGTCTTTCATTTCTTTTGTATCTCTAGAATTACTTTGTGGTTTTGAGATAAATGAATCATGGATCTAGTATATGCAGCTTTTTAAGATAAGGAATAGACTATAATCCTTTTAAAATGAGAGCTGGATCTAGCTCTTGGCGTACTGGCCTTCTTGTGGACTAAATCGTATGATCTTAGTACTATACTGTAGCTTCTACTGCTGAAGAAGGTCCTTTTCTGCATCGTCAATCAGAAATGGGTTAAATGCTTAACTTTATTTAAAGTACATTTGTCTCTATAACGGTACTAATCACCCTGGAGAACTACTGAATGTTTTATGTAACCAAGTACCCTGTTCTGCAGTTAATGTCAAGGCAGTATTGATGACTTGTTTGTTTTTGGTTTTGTTTTGTTTTTTTTTTAAATGGTCTCTGTCAGACATGTTGTGACATGACCTGTGTATTCACAAATGGAAATTTGGAGTCTTTTTGTGTGTGTGTGAACTTTGTCTTCAGATTACTCATCTCTCGTATGAGTATAAATGGCAAGATTTTCTGGAGCTTTGAGGATTTTGATAATAAGAAACAACACAGAGTTAAGCATTTTCATATCCTCCTGATGTTTGCCCAATGTCTTTTCAGAGTTACTAGAACAAGCATGCAAAATACATCCATCAGATGAAGATTTATACACTTTGCAGACTTAATGTTCATAATTTACAAGCTATTAAGAAAAATCCAATTTCTTTAATTCTTCTGGATCCCATTTGATGCTGTATGTTAACATGTTGAATGTTTGTGGGGTTTTTTTTTTGCTCTTTGGCTTTTTTTCCACAGTATTGAACACTGTTGTGCTGTATAAAGATTTATCCTCTAATCACCTGGAAGAAAGGTGACAGTACAAATTTTTTAAAATCTGGAAGACTGTACCAAACTTTCATTCTCTGATGTTGATGTAGAAATTTTTTATATAGGGATTTCTAGGGTGTGATCCTGTGAAGTACTGGACTATCCTAGGAGATGCTGAAGACTTTATATGTGCACTGATATTAGCACACATTAGTATCACCTGATTTTTTTGACCTCCCCAAAAAAGAAATGCTAATAAGAAATCTGTTCATGTTTGTACTATTAATAGTTTAAAAGGCTGCATCAAAATGCAGAGGGTTTTCTTCAAGCACAGCAGTGTGGTGATAAAACAGCATGTCAGCCCCTATGAAATAGGGCACTTGAAGCTCTCATGAGGCATATCATTTTGATTTGGATATTGTTGAACTCACTAACAAAAATTCCAGCAAATTCAAAATTCCTGATTGGCTGACAAATACTACGTTTTGCAGTTTCTTCTCTGCGCAGGAAGAATATTCTCATACATGTGACATTTTCTTTTCCCTGAAGATGAAATAAAAAGTCAGCCACTTCTGTTTGATAGGAAATTCATGACTGCTGAAAGACAGTGTTGGTAGACAAAACCCCTAGTGGGACCAGGTGTACTCAGTCGTTGTGCTCCAGAGTGGCAGCATCTGGCAACAAGAATATTCAGACTAGATCTTCTGTTCTTATTGCTGTTCTTGCTGCAAACTATAAACTCATGCCTTAGATTAGGATGATTTAGACTAGTATTCTGTATTTGATTTGGCATGCGCTAATCCTACCAGCCTGTTGCAGCAGAATTGCCTGCTAGAAATAAAAACACTTAGACTGAATTCCTGATTTAGGAAATGGGGATTTCATTATTTGTTTTGGTACTGGCTCAGTCAACGGACATCAGTTATAGACTCATTCATTTACTGTCATTAATTACATCAAAAACTGAACCTCCATACTGAGAGGTTTATTGGAACTGTTCACATGTATTAAATTTCCAGCTATGTCCATAGAAACATCACTAATATATTAGTGTGGGATATCTTGCAAGAGAGACTTTAAAACATGTTCTTTTCAATGCATACATTGTAGTTTTGTGTTGAGAAACATAATATAGGAATATATATAGGTTGGGGTTTTTTAATAAAACAGAGGAACAATATGTGACAATTTTTCAACAAAGTCATGTTTCTGCTACTTAATTAAAATGATAATCTTAAAATTGATACAATTGCCTGTTCTATCCACTCTGTTTCAGTGCCTGTAATTTGATGCTGAGCAATTTTTATTTGTTTGCCCCTCTCTTGGTTTTCAGCAGAGGTGAATTGTTTCAGTAGCAGGTCAAGGGAAAAATTGTCCACTCTTCTGTGCGATCAACTTAATGTGATGCAAAGTTCTACCCATTTCCTGTCCTTTTTGGTTATTCTATTGCCATGCAAATTAGCGAAGGGCGAAGATTTCTCCCATCTATGTCAAAAGAACTATTGGTAGTTTAAACTATGTGTCCTTAAATGCTTATGTAGCTGTGCAAGGCAGGTTAAGTAACTTTCTGACTTTATCTGCAGACAACTTTATTTTCTCTGTGCCTCTGTATTGTGTTTTCCTTATGTGCTTCGCTCCCTTCCCCCCGCTCCCAACAACCATCCTTTTGAAGCTGATAAAGTCATTAAAGTCAGAAAAGTCTGTCATGCTTCATATTGACCCTCAAATCAGGAATTAAGGTGGAGGTCAGGGGAGGGGATGTTAAAACTTCAGTTTAAAGATTAGAAGTCGAAGCTGTGGAAGATTTGACTCTGAATTTGGCTCACATCTATAACACTCAAACTCATTGCTGACAAAGTTACATGTATATGTGAGGTAAGGCTTGAAGCTTTAAGTTACAGGGTTGATTTTAGGCATGATTATTCACAAAACCATGTAATTAATCTGTCATAGGAAAACATAGAAAGCAGTACACCAAATGCAATCTCCATTAAGTCAACAGGAGTCGTTCCACCAACTTTAATGAGCTTTGAATCTACTTATAAATCTGCTGTGAGGAGTGTCCAAATCAAAATTTACTTGAGGGTGACCTTGATGTTAATTGTTAGTGCTTCCATGTTGTTTAATTGCCGGGAATACTGAATGTATTAGTGGGACTATCATATGGCATAGTCCTTTCTATTGGATACTATTAGCATCATGTTGATAGATATAATATTAATTGTGTGTAGTGTTAGTGGGCAGTCACAGTATGCCAGTTATATTTTGTGTCTATGAAACAGGGGAAAAAAAATTCTTCCCTTATTTTAAATGTTGTTTGTGCTTTCAGCTGAATGCCTGCAAAATTAATGCTTTTTCGATCAAGTAGCTCTTTAGAGGATCTCAGAAGTTTCAAACTTATTCAGTGGCTTTTAATCCCAGATTTTGTGTATTGACTATAATTACCTTAAAATTATATCTCAAATTTGTAATTACCATAAGGCAGATTCTGTTCAGTCTTGTGATGTTTAATAAATTTAACATCTGCCAGAAAAGTTAATCATCTGTATCCCAAATGGAAATGTTTCCTGCTTTAACATGTCATATTTAATTCAATTAGAGGAAAAATATGGGAAATACATTAGAAGTATAAAAGGGAAAGAGTTCCTTTAATATTTGTCTACTAAACAGAAATGTAGCTGGTTTACTTGAGGGACATAATTACTGTATCTTCTAGTGGTACAAAAATATGGGATATTTAGAGGGTTGGGAGGGAGAAATTATTTTGGTTTTATTTAATGGCTTTCCCAATTCCTTGTCACTGCTGGTAATTATTGTGTCTTTTCTTTTAGTTGGCGCTCAGTGCATTAGGCTCTATTTAGGAGCATTTTATTAATTGAAAATGTGTTTCAGAACAATTGTGAATTAGATAAGTGACTTGATTAAGACTCAGTCTTTAAAACTATAAAATGAGAAAATAAGGTGAGGGAAATTAATCTTGACTCTAGACAATAAGAAGGTAAGACTCTGGTATCCAGTGTAAGAGTGTGTGTTTAGGAGAATCAAGGGAGAGAGCAAAAACATTTTGCATTTGCACTATTTCTCCTTCATTTTACTGTAGTAGTATAGAAGCACTAACAAAGATTGCGGCTTTTGAGACTTTGTTCATACATGTAGTAAAAGATAGCATTTGCCCAAAGAGCTTCCAGGCAAAACAGAGATCGGACAAAAGGAAAAATGTGTTATAATACTGACAATCTTCAATTTTCTATCTCTCTGCCTCAGATTTCTGTGTATAAAATGGAGATACTCTATAAGTATATTAAAGGTAAGGTATTCAGACACAGGGTAATGGGGACCTTTTACCTTTTGCTGGCTGAGACCTAGCAATTTTGAAATTAAGGCTATTACAGTTGGTTGTTCGATTGAACTCTATTCCAAGCCATCTACTCAGTTGGTTACATCTGACCTCAACTTCAGGGGACACATGCAGTGGCTTCTTGGAGGTCTTTATGTGGCCTACAGTTTCCCAGGTAGAGCTTGCTGACTTTGTTTCTCTCTAGAAAGGTAACAGGCAATTCAGTGTCTATCAGCATATACAAACAGATCTTTGCCTTTACCTTATGCTCATCTCCAAGAAATTTCCTCTGGCCTTTGACACCCCATTATTATCACTTCACATGTCCATGAAGACTAATTTGTAGTCCTTTCTGATAATAGTGTGATTTACACATGTGAAATGTCTGTTCCAAAAAAATGTCTGTGGACTTGTGGTGTAATGCTGAGTTATGTGGAAGTGCATTTAATGGATGCCTCTCTCTAGATATATATGGATGTGCTACACAGCTTTTGTGCCAATTAGTGAGCATGAATTATATATTTTTAAATGTTTCTCCCATTTATTAAGCTTAATATAATTTTTAAAAATACCTGAAAACAAAAACAGGGTTTAGAAGATATTCTTTAACTTTTAGCATGCTGTAACTTTTTATCATGGGACGACAACTAGCTTAATTCACTGTAGTTATTCTTATTAAAAAAAAAGGCATACTAAGCATGTTTTTCCACCAGAAAGTTTCTTTTTAATTCTCAGTATTTCATATCTGACACTGTGCTAAATGAGAACATGACTTAACAGTTGATACTGATTTGCACGTCATTTTTTCATATCACTTTCCTATTCAAAAGGAATCAGTGCTGACAAGTTAATGAACTCCAGCTACAAATACATAGATAAGCCAAGGGATAGGTTTAGTACCTGCCTTGTTCTAATTATGAAAGGTTTTCCTTAGGTGACTGTTTCATGTTCACTACAGGGAAACTGGAATGCTCTGTTCTTACAGTAACTGTCGTCAAAGCAGCCTATCTGGAGAAGTGACATAATAGGGGGCTATTTATAGAAACCTTTTAGCAAGTCTAAATTCATTTATCCCAGTGTATTTAAGTCTTTAATATTTACATGTGGAATACAATTACTCAGAATGAAAGTACACTGAGCCCTAGGGCTCTACATTTAGTAAGCATTCATACCTGCATTATATCTTCTATTTTTAAATTAACTTCTTGTAAAGATTAATAGCTTTGGACAGTAGTAGTGGAGATCAGGACTGTAGAACTACATCTCAGCAGATTTTTCACTAAACTTGTTTGTAAATCTTTTGCCCCTGCTACACTGTCAAAAAACATATCTGGTATCTAAGAAGTTTTTCATTTGTGTGTTGGATTTTTTTTGTATATATATTATTCCAATTTCTGTTTTGCTGTTGTTTAACACAGATAAATTGGTGAATCTGATGCAATTGATCTCTTGGCTGGTATCTGGTCAAATCTGGTTCAGCATCAGAAAAAGCTGAAAATCCTAGGGTCTATTTCTTAGTCTTATGGGTAGGTTTTTTGTCCATACAGCTTGAAGATGCTTCCAGAAAGGAAGAACTGTAAAACAGGTTAAAATTGAGCTCCACATTAATCTATGCCAATCTATAGTGTGTGCAACCCTGATGTACTTGCTGTGCTTGTAGAGGATGAGGAGACCACAGTACTCTTCTGTGCTGTGGATTTACTAGAAGGTAATTCTCCACCACCTGGAAATTTTCTGCTCACCAGCAGTGATGCAGATAGTTAATCTGATCAGGGAGTTTGGCCACCAAAGTCACTTGTGGACTTTTGGAATTAAAGACGTGCTTTCCAAATGTTTGCACGGGTTACAAGACCATGAAGAAGTGGAGTGATTGAAGAACAAGAAGCTGTGTATATTAGCTAGCTTGTGAAGTAAATTTCTGTGGTGACCTTAAAAGGCAGGGAACAGTATGTTTCATACTTTCCATCATAATTTCTCTTTTCAGAAGAACAGGGTGGAGATGGTTGTGGCATGCTGCCCTGAATTCCATATGCACGCCTTGCCAGGCGTTGCTCTGGCAATGGGAATAAACTGTTGCCCCTGAGGAATACACTAATGGTATTTGGCCAGCCAGACAAGTGGCATAAACAAAAGTTTAAAACTGTATCTTCGGAGTTATGCCTGCACAGTATTAGAAGCCTGTTCTGCTTCCCTGTCGTGCTGATGATGCTGACAGGCAAAGTCAAGGTGCACTGGTTTATTGACTTTAGAGGGAGCTCTGATTTTTCAGGAGGAGGGAGATGTGGAGCAGAAGAAAATACCTTTTTTTTCTCCCTCCTACCCCAAAACAAACAGAACTCAAAACACAGCTAAGGAGCACCAGCAGCAATAATATTATTTATCGAGGATGCCAGGATGAGAAGTTGAAAAGGGTATTTTTAAAAATTTTTCCAAAAATTATTATCCCAGTCTTGAAACTGGATATGCATGGGGATAAGTCTGACGCAGGATTCAGTTCTTTGTCATTTTAGTACTGTTCATATTTTCCTAACACGAGAAAAAGAGGAAATAACAAAAAGATTGATCTTTATTTCAAGATTACAGTTTCAAAATCTTATGGTTTGAACTTTACTTAAATCTTTTGAAGAGGCTTGAAAAGCTATTATGTAATCATATCTTTCAGCTGTAGTTGGAAACAATACTATCAACATAGCTTAAAAATATTGTTTTTATCATGTTTCTATTTGTATTGCAAGAGTAAATGTGTCTCAGGACTTCTAACCTAAATTTCCAGGCTCAAGAAGTTTGTGATTATTCAAGATAAGCTTCAGACAAGCCTATAAAAACCCTGCTATGTGTTTTGTGTAAATGCAGACCTCCCCATATTTTTGAAGTGTAGCCATATCTGACATGAGCAGTGGGGTCACTGAAAGTCTTTGTTGTTTTTAAAGGTAATGCTAGTTTCAGTGTATTTCTTATATTTTCTTGGAAAGTTTAAATGTATTTGTGGTGTAAGTACACAGGTTTAGTAACACAGAATTAATCTATATCCCTTCATTATTTCATACAAAAATTGAAGTGCTTGTGATTCAGAGAAAAAGAAAGGGGGGGGGGGGGAAGACCTGTCTGAGAGTGATCTGGTTGTAATCCCTGTATCTGTGTAGTAAACAAAATAGTCTGAAACTGCAGACTTCAACTGAAGTCTCATGTGGACCCAGTGCCTGAAGAAGGACATGGCTCCCTCAGACTTCGGTGAGATGTCACTGAGATGCCTGCCTGCTGGTTCTGCTTCCTTACCCAGATGTTCAGATCAGCAGCTTTAATCTGAGCTCTTCCCTGTACTTAACTGCTGTAAAGATTCTTAATAGCGTTGATAAACTCTGTTTTCATGCTGTCCTCTGGACATCTTGCTTTAGAAGTACATGCCAAAGTTTCAAGGTCTACCTTATTGGCTCTTCACACTGGTTTTGCAGTCAGCTACAGTGCAGTGGCTTTGAATAATTTCCCTGCCAGGGAAAGCCTATTGCCTCAAGGAGGTGAAAGTAAATGGAAACAATGTTGCCAGAATTAAAAAAGAATAACAGGAAGGAATCCTGTTTGTAGAAATTTTCTAGGAGAGAAACTGGGAAGGCAGGTAAGGGACAGAGAAGAGGAGAGGTGGAGAATAATAATGAGGTAAAAGCTGTGGCAGACAGAAGGGGTCATGAAGAGCACTAAAATAAAATTAAAAAAAAAAGGAAAAGTAGATGTGAAATCGGAGCTCAGAAAAAAAGGAAAAGAATGTTGGGTTGTTTGTTTTTTTTTTTAAAAAAAGCTATATCTATTCTTACAGATTTCCTCAAATTGTTCATGCTCCTTCCCTCTGTTTTAGTTTCTCTTTGCAGAGAGTAGCATGAGTATCATAAAACTTTGCTAAGATTATAATGCAATACCTTGGCACCAATCTCTCTTGTTTATGTGTCCATTAGTTCAAAGCCACAGACAGGCAATTTATTGGGTATGAAAAATGTCACCTATGGCACCCTCATTTGCATCTGAAAATTGATTTTTGTCACACTGGGATTTTAGGACAACCTTTTTTGGCAGCCAGCATTGCCACAAAGCATAATAAAAATAATTATGTGACCACAAAAGCAGGTAAGGTTCACTGTAAATTTTAAGTCTCTACAGATTTGTAGTTGGCAAGGCATTATTGGTGAGACAGTGAAAGAGTTACCTGTGGTAATCCTTCTTGATGATTTAATATCGACACCTAAACTTAAAACATAACTTGTGATTACTAGCAAAGTGTATAACAACATAATGGTACTTGATTATGTTTAGTCAAACATTCCAGCATGATAGCAGAATATTAGAAATGTCAGTTGGACAATTGATGAACTATTAATTTTTTTAAAGTGATAATTACTGAGCTATGGAATGTTTTTTAAGAAAGCACTATAAAACACCTTTTGATGATCAGTTAAAACATGTCACCTACTTAGCATTTTTGCAAGTGCTCAGTTAATTAATTTTCCACTTTCTGATGTATTTGGCTTTTGGAGTCTGCCAAGTTTTTGTCTCTTCACTGGTGAGACGGTTAATGTACATGGGAAGGCATCATTGTCCATTGTGATACTGAAAAATCCTATTAATTGTCAGTGTTAAGTTGCTCAAACACTTTCATTAGTTATTTTGGCAAAACAATCCCCCAGGGAGAGATATATTTATATAACAAACCTCTAAAGCTCTCTTTGCAGAGAGTAGCATGAGTATCATAAAACTTTGCTAAGATTATAATGCAATACCTTGGCACCAATCTCTCTTGTTTATGTGTCCATTAGTTCAAAGCCACAGACAGGCAATTTATTGGGTATGAAAAATGTCACCTATGGCACCCTCATTTGCATCTGAAAATTGATTTTTGTCACACTGGGATTTTAGGACAACCTTTTTTGGCAGCCAGCATTGCCACAAAGCATAATAAAAATAATTATGTGACCACAAAAGCAGGTAAGGTTCACTGTAAATTTTAAGTCTCTACAGATTTGTAGTTGGCAAGGCATTATTGGTGAGACAGTGAAAGAGTTACCTGTGGTAATCCTTCTTGATGATTTAATATCGACACCTAAACTTAAAACATAACTTGTGATTACTAGCAAAGTGTATAACAACATAATGGTACTTGATTATGTTTAGTCAAACATTCCAGCATGATAGCAGAATATTAGAAATGTCAGTTGGACAATTGATGAACTATTAATTTTTTTAAAGTGATAATTACTGAGCTATGGAATGTTTTTTAAGAAAGCACTATAAAACACCTTTTGATGATCAGTTAAAACATGTCACCTACTTAGCATTTTTGCAAGTGCTCAGTTAATTAATTTTCCACTTTCTGATGTATTTGGCTTTTGGAGTCTGCCAAGTTTTTGTCTCTTCACTGGTGAGACGGTTAATGTACATGGGAAGGCATCATTGTCCATTGTGATACTGAAAAATCCTATTAATTGTCAGTGTTAAGTTGCTCAAACACTTTCATTAGTTATTTTGGCAAAACAATCCCCCAGGGAGAGATATATTTATATAACAAATTCCTCTAAAGCTGAATCAACCGTAAATAGATTATGCAAACTTGTTTCCTTTCTTGTAGATAAATTGTTTTACAGCAGTGTTCATTATGAGAAAGTTCTTTGCCCACTGTAGTACTTTATCAGTGCAGAATAATCTACAGCTTCAGTTTCAACAGTAAAAAGACACCATTCTTTAATATGAATGCAGCTTTTAATCTTAGCTCAGGATGTTGGTTTTTTTTTTCCTACCTTATTTAAAAGACAGGCAAAGGATGGCAATTTATAAGTTCATACTCCTTAAACCAAGTTTCATATGCAGCTATGAAGGGAGCAACGTACTACTGAAAATGGATGAGCATGATCTGAGACGCATGTTAGAGAAAGGAGGGAGAAAAAAAAGTGATTCTTTGGTATTTAAGAAACGTGTAAGTTTCTATACAAACATTGAAAGTATGCAGTGGAGAAATTGGGGTTTGCTGAAGACTGTTTTTGCTAAAATCAAAATTTTTACCTTTGTTTTCTAATCAAATTCATATTCAGTGTTTTAATACTTCATTAATAACACTTTGGCATTTAACTGAATATTGAGAGAAGTGCTCAGAGTGTGACACTGCTTCTGGCTGGTTTTGTGGAATGCCTTTACTAGGAGTTACGAGGTAGGCCGTTAAACAGTAAGCAAGGACTGTGCATACTTATTTCACATTCATTCGATGTTGTTTCTGCTAGCAGAAGGATTTGATCTTAATCATGGGTTAGTCATAGTCCACCCAAAACTAAGCCTTTTTTAAATCGCGGGTGGCACAAATATTTTGCACTGATGTCCGGCTTCAGCTGCTAGGCACACTTGCTGTTGTTTAAGGCCCGCTGGCACTAGTTTCTAGCAGAGCTGCTGTCTTGAAAGGGAGTACCAGGAAAGTTAGTCAGACACTTTACCTAATTAGTAGTGGAATGAGATGTTGACTCATTCAATGAGTAGTGGAATGAGATGGATGAGTGGTGACTATCACAAATGTCACTAAAAATCAGACCCAATACCTTTATATTCCAATGTGGTATTACAATTCAGCAAAAACTCAGGTATGTTTTCTTCTTTGCAAATGGTTTTACTGTCCATCGGACCTTGTAGCATGGGTTTAAATATTTATTGGAAAAAAAAATGACTGTTGTTTCTTTCCATTGTTTTTAGCAGTATTTCCTCCTTCAGGGTTTGTTTGGGTTTGGCCTTCATGACTTTGGCTATATTTTGAATGTAGGCTTTATAGTTTGTAGAAGTAGCCTGGATCACACTCTGAGAGTGTGCTCAGTAACACAGTTTAACCATATTTGGTTCTCTTCAACTGAAAGAAGCAGCCTCTGCTAGTAAAATTCTATATTTAGTTTTGAACCAATGATTTCGCTGTTATAAATTGTTGCATCCAATAGAAAAGAAAAATCATTACTATCAGTGGAGAAACACTTAGGCAAATACAAGTGGTTCTTTTACAAAGTTAAAAAAAGCAAAAAGGTGTGAGTTTCAGTTCATGCTGATAGCATCAGCAGAAAAAAGTTTGTATTTCTATACAATGTACAATGAAATACTAGTGAATACTTTTTTCAACCTTATTGAATGAGACCTGGCTGTTGCTATCAATATCAACAAGACAAATTGCTTCCCTTTGTTTGCTCAAAACTCTGAAAAAGGCAAATAATTATTTACTTGAATCTCCATGATTTTTTTTCTGACCTAAATACCTATGCTTTAATCTAGGAAAGTACTAATCCCTGGAAAGTACTAATCAATAGAAGAGAAACCCATAACTTCTATGTAGAAAACTAGTAAAATGAATTACTGTACAGGTTCCATTTCATTCCATAGCAAGACTATTCCGAACTTCCATCCTGTTCTTTATCATCTTCATGTTTCTGTGAATGATCTTTTCAGCCAAATAAGCTCCCTAGGTAATGTTCTCCACTGATTCCATGCAATTCCCTTTTTTTAATGTTTTTTTTGTTTGTTTTTGCAATTTATGCCACTGGTTTTTCCGAGTGGCACAGGCATTACTTCCCCTGTCAAGTTATTCAGATCACAGAGATAACCTTTTTGTTTTCATCTTGTGCTGTAAATGTAATAAATCAAATCCTTGCCAAAAGCAAGTTTTGAATTTTATATCATGAAATTTGCATTTCATGCTCTGTTGCTTATTCACAGAAGCCATCCAATCTGAAAAGAAAAATAATACCACATGACTTGTGTAACTAATACAGACAAATGTTTCTAAGCAACTGCCTGAGCAATCTGAAGATCAAAAATTACTCATCTGAGAAACTTGCGTATAATGGTAGATAATGTATTTGTTCACAGATTTCAAGGTCTGTTAACGGACAGTTTATAAACTGAAACAGGGCCAAAAATGTATCAAATTATGAATGCTGCAATTTATTAACGTCTCTCTGATACGTTCAGCAAAATAAAGCTATTTTAAGCTAAGAAACTGATACTGTGTTTCACTCCGCTCTGAAATGGTCAGGCAATAGCAACCAGAACCTTAAGTGCTGAGCTGATAGTTTGATTTTGTTGCAGTGTTACATTCAGATACCAAAGAGAATGGTGCAAAGAAAGTTGAATAACACGGAGCAGAGTTAATTTTCTTACATTCCTTGGAAATTCTGCACTTCATAGAAGCAACATGCTGTGCATAATCTGATATACACAATGGGTCTTTGGTCACATTTTGAAGCAGAACATTTGTACTTGGCATGTGCGATGAGAACTGAAGAATTCATCTTAAAAATTCATAATGCTATTTAAATACAGTCCAGTCAAGATTCTTCTGGGGCTAGCTGCATGATGGATAATTATGAGGAGTAGAGAGATTTTGCTGATTTAGCTCAAGCTGTGAGAACTCAGGTTTTTAATTCTAGAATTCTCCTGTTTAAATTCCAATGTGTCAGTAAAGGCAGCAGACATCACAGGTCTGACTTTAATGACTTCAGTGACTTTGGGAGCAAGACAGTGCATATAGATAAAAATAAAACTTGTCTGACAGAACTGAACAAATATGAAATATGAACAAAAAAGTAAAGTGGAAACTAAGGGGTGGATAATATTCTCTTTTGGTCAGAGCTCAGGTTTTTGAATGCGTTTGAACGCATCACTTCTTTCTCAGAAAGACACCGGGTTACAAATCGAGAGACCCGTGTTGAGTTTTTAGATCTGTGGGGTGTAAGTGCTAAAATAATGTGATTCGCTGGAAAGTCTCTGGAAGCAATGATTAGAACAATACTGAATCTATATCTTCTCTATCCCCTGTGAATGCTTTGACCGCTGGACTATCTGTCCCTATTCAGTCACTCCATTGTAGTTAATAAGGAGCTATGGAGTGCTCCAACCCTGCTCTGACAGTTTTGAGAGTATTTTTTCTTGGATGCTGCTTCCCACTGACCGGAAACCCAGAGTAGGTAGCCCATAGGCAATGCTACAAAAACAAGGCAGTAGGAGTAGCAGTGGAGTTGCCAAACAGATGGCATGCAGGCTGGGAGTAAGGTTGGATCTGTCTTCTCTTGGCCAGGAAACTTGAATAAAACCTATTTACTTTATGTTTGTGTAGGTGGTGACTGTTCTCATCCCATGAAGACACTCAGGTGTGAAGTAGGGAATATAAATATTTCTATGCTACTATGGCTGGAGGTTGTTAGGTCAAAATGCTCAGATCCAAACATATGAATTTTAATGATATTCAGTATTGAACTATCAATGTCACATTTCATGTATTGTAAAGCTGTACTCGACTTTAGATTCAGCAGTTATAATCCAGAAAAAAAACCTTCAAAACATTGTAAACTATAACTCCTGCCATTTTAGGCTCTTCTTCCTGATGTATGTGGCAATTAATATTGTTAGCAGCTTGATGTTACAGCTCATGAATCATTGATCTGTTCCAGTATAGCAATTAATTTGCTTCTGATTCCTGACAGGTACACTCTTTGAATTTCCTGAATTAGACTTAATTGCCAGCATGTGATTAAGGAGAAATGTGAGAATCCACTGAGATCTCCAAGCCTATGTCTGGGTGTCCATCTTGCATGTTTCACTTTTCTTTTGGAAACGTTCTGCAAAAAGCTGAGCTTTGATTTCCCACCCCAAAATAGATAATGGCAAAAACAAAACAACGTTGCTATTTCTAACTAGCATGTTTTACAAGTTCTATAGAAGTTGGATCTCGAAGTAAAATTTGAGTGAATGACTGTTTTTTCTAAGTGTCTTGGTAGTCATACTTTTTAAAAAGTTGTTTTACTGCATGTGAATTTTTAGATACTTCTCATCTAAGTCAGAACTTCACCTACATGCTCTCTTCTTCAGTAATACTATGTAGGTCTTTGAGACTGTCCAGACTAATGAAAGGTTTAGAACTAAGGGGCATTGTCCTGTGAATTTAACTGGGTCGCTACTGTAGGAATAAATAACACAGGGCATGTTCAGGTCTTGTATTTTCATCTTTGACAAATACAGTCAAAGTCCAGTACCAACTCCAGTACCATTCAGGTAGTAATAAGAAGCTGTCCACAAGACACTACAACACTGTCTCTTTATTTGTATCACAGAATAGAATTAAGCTTCTGGTATCAGACAGTTACTGTCTGTTAATTTGTTTGTATTGAAGAATAAAAATACAGCCCAAGTTGTGAAGTGGATTAATACACTACGATTTCAGCACTTTGGACTCAGTTAATGCCTGTTAATTAATTTGTTCTGAGTAGCTGGACCAAGCAGTGAAGTGGATTAATGCTGTAACATTTCAGCTCTTTCGACCAAATTTCAAATCTAGCTTGGTGAATGAGGAGTTTTGCTGTAGCCTAGATCTAAGTGTGCATTTTGTCTTCATCACAGACTACCACTTCATTTGTCAGTCTGGCAGCTCCTGTATAGGAAAGCACAAGAATGCCAGCTCTGTAGAGTACCATGCATGCATAGTCAAGTCTAATAGAATATATCCAGACTTCTTTTGTTGTGCAGATCTATGATATAAACATAATGCATTCCTGCTTTGCAGCCTTATGTAACATTATTTTTGCTAGGAGTCAATACATGGAAAGGATCTAATGGAAAGGAGGAAGGAAGTGGTGCAGGCACATGACTGCAACATTACATTACATGCAAGGGTGTACCAGTACTAATGGAAAGAAAAGTAGTGCACATGACTGCAACATTACATTACATGCAATTACATGTACTAATGGAAAGAAAAGTAGTGAAACTCCTTCCCAGTTAAACTGTCCTTGATTACTGCAACAAGAAACAGACTTCTCAGACCCTTAATAAAAGGGGTCTTGTTTTTCAGCATGAGGTAACTGGCAATTTTTTTGCAATACCCATGACCAGGTCTCCTATATGTAATCTGTGCTGTGCAGAGTATGATTCATCTGGGTGTGCCCAGCTGACGGCACGTGCACTGTTCAGGTTGCCAGAACATACAAGGTGGGGTTGTAGGACATACAGTCAGTGTCTGCATTGTGATTTTTTTTTTTTTTTTTTTCCCCCCTGGCTTTTGTGAAATCTCAGGCCAAAGGCTGAATGCCTCATTTCTCCCCCTGAAAATTTTATGGGATGGGAAAATGTTTTTCTGGACAGTCAGGATTAGAGATATATTGTGAGAGAAGGAAGAGAGAACGTTTAAAGTGTGTACCTGTCCAACATGACATGAATTAATTCTCATTTTAAATAAAGACCTGCTTTTATTTAAAGTGAGAAACAATGGCCTGGAAGCTTTGGAACCCATGGGTCTGCTGGTAGCTTAACAAGGAGCTTCTCTTTCTGGTGTCCTGTTTCTTGAATTGCTGTTTACACCGTGCACACTGAGTTTAAAATGCCACTGTTGTGATTTGACAGAATTTATACATTCTTTGAATTGGCTTGGGTGGCTGTGCATTGGGAGAATGGCAGGGGAGGGAAGAACAGGGTCCTGGATGTGTTATGGTGGTATTTCTCCAGCTCTAGGCTGATCTACGGCATATACAAATCTATTTGCTGCAGTACTTCATGCATGTCATGTCAGCTTTCAATGAGGAAGTCAGGGGTTAAAAAATGGCATTATGAGGAATTGCTGTTACTTTTCTTGTCTTGAATGGGTTGAAGGATCTGTACCAGAAGTGTTCCCAAATCTACCAGGATTTCAGAAATTTTAACACTGGCTGTGCTTTTGGTGGGGGAATGGAACTGGTTATCTGATAAAGATGGGTGATAGGGAAGCTTTGGAGTTGTAATGCCAAGATGGATGTTGCTCAAAAATCCCCTAAGAATAGAAAAAAAAAATATAGGTATTTCTGGAAACAAAAACTGCAAATTTGAGATTACTTCAGTTTGGGTAGAGTTGTATCATCAGCGTTCAAGAGAAACAAATTCAAAATGAATGTTAAGGAATGAATGTTTTCCAAAGAAAAACAAGACTTGCAGACTTACACTGAGACCTGGAGCAAGAGAAAGTGAGGTGTTATTTGGGAATGCAGGAGGTGCACGGGAAGAACGGAAGGATCGTGCAGAGTTTAGAAAAGAATAGCAAGGTAAATAATCAATGTTTGGAATTAGATGAGGGGTTGTTTTGTTGAAGGAATGGAGATGATGAAGAAATTGAGGGATAACAAGGAATATGTGGCAATGGAGCTTTAAAAAAATTGTTGGGGAGCAGGACTGAGGAGGTTTTAATTGTAATCACAGCTTGGAGCCTTGTAGGGGGTAGGAAAAGGTGCGTTTTATGCATCCATTCAGACATGGGACTGGGACTGCAGCCACTAGATCTATTAAACAGTATACATTACTTGAACATACAGTATTATTGCTTTAGGGTATCATGAAATTGCTTTTGTGCAGCACTGTTACAATGCAATGAATTCCATAGCACTTGAGCAGTCCAGAACATGGGTATAAAATGTGTTAGTTTTCTTCTGTACACTTATAGCTGGCTGCCCTGCAGCAAGACATAGAAAGCTGTTCTTCCAAGGTAGGATGACTTCTGCTATGAATAGGATTTATTTTACATAAGAAATAAATTTTCTTTATTAAAAATTGTTCTTATAATCCCAGAGGTGAAACATGGAACAGCTTGTTCATGGCTGCTTGTGTTATTCCATGTTTGGAGTTGTCCATTGTCTGCTATTGATCCACAGATTTTGTGGCTTTATATAGGTTACTGCCCCACCAAAAGGGTTCATCTTTGATTCGTTTATCATGCCCTAAAATTGAGATATGTGTTCTATGTGTTCTTTCTCATTTTCACTCTGGAAATCAGGGTGTTTTCAACATGTGTGAAGCTTGCTGGGGGTTAAAGGGAAGCTCTCACATTTTGAGTTCCTCCCATGTAAGTGAAGAAAGGAGTCCAATGAGTTAATTCAGTAGAAATATTGAGTAAGAAGTTAAGGCTTTGTCTCCATGCTGTGCAATGAATTTTCCATGTGGCTTTGGTTAAGTCTCAAAAGGATCAGATTTGTGAAAGGTTTTAATTGCTTCAGAACTCCACTATGTGTCTAGTACTATTTTCAGTAGCAGTTTGGTGTCTAACCCAATGGGAGATGCTTTCATTAAAAGAAAAAACAAAGCCAAAAAAACCTGTTTTCACGGTAAATTTTTATTACCGGACACTTTTCTTAAGGCTGGTATGCCTTGGCAATTGTACCAGCGAGTGCTTTCCTTATTTACACTACGTTTACTTAAGGTGCTGAAGGTTTTGGGACATCTTTAACAATTTTGAATTTTTTCTGGCATGCTGTAAAAGCAGTCTGATTTTGTTTGCTTTGCAACCAGTGTAAGCACAGTGGAGATGGGGAAAAGGGTATTTTTAATGGCGATAAGTGATGTGTTGTTAGTGTATCCTGGTGAAGACAGAGGCATAAGGTCAGCTGCTGTCTTTTTTCCTTAAGCCCATATTTGCAATGCTGTCTGACAGATGCAGTCAGTCAGAGCATATTTGGTTGGTTGTGTATAAGGGATACCTCATTATATTTAATGAGCAGTGTGGAACCAATACAAGATTTCCTGAAAGAGGGGGTGATTCACATATGGTTCAAAATGAAAATAACACTCACTAAATGATGACAAGAAAAGTCTGAAATGATAATTTAAAAAAAGAAAAGGCACTTGGCTGTCATTTCTGTAGTATTCTCAGAACAGGTAACTCCCATGGTTAATGTGTACAAAAAGAAAGTTAATGGCATTTAGTCCATTATCATCTTAGAAAAACTTTTCCCTGACACAGAATAAGGCAGGTGTGAAGATAAATGAAACTTATACTTGAATAGAAACAGGACTTTTCCATCACAAAAGACACTGCAGAGGTTCAGGGCAATAATGGAACATATCATTTCACAAAGCAAAAGTTCAGATTTGTCTCCACGATAGTTGACATTGTCACATATGCATTACAGAAATACTTTGGAATAAATTAGCATTAAAATAGTTATGATTTACACATGGCTGAATGATTTGAACAAGAATTAAATTTTTCCTAATAGTTTCTTGACTACTCTAAAGATAAAAGGAACCTCCATCCTATAAAAATACATGTAGCGCAGCTAGCTGAATGGCACAGTAGCAAAGCTGTAGTCTGAGATTACCAAGTGTCTATGAAGTTAATGGGTATATCAGTTAGGCAGTGTAAGGATCTGCCTCTCTATTTATGTAACAATTATAATAATAGAAACACCCAGCATAAGTAAATCAAGATCCACCGGCAATTTCCATTACCCAGATGTTATATCTGACCATGCTGCACAAGCCTGGAAGCTTATGTGCTCTGATATACCTGATTCCCCTTAGCATGCTAGATTTTAGGTGGGTTTGTTCTTCTAAAGTATACAATGTGATTTTTAGGGTGACATTAACAGGCATTGAGGATGGACTACTTTTGAGCAGATGTTTGTGTGTATGCGACCTTTACAATTACAAACTTTATTCATTGAGTTAATTAATTGTTTAAACGGTTGTTCTTTAACTTACAAGTTCCAGCACATTTCTTAGATTTTCATATTATTAACAACATGAGAAAATATTTTTCTGTTTTGGCATGTTTTAGAAATCATTAACTATTAATACTGCTGATAATAAAAAATATTCTGATGATAGAAATAACATACATAAAGCAACTAAGTATTACAGCACAAATATGACATTTTAGCTGCGAATTATATAAAAATTGTTTTTTCTTAAGTTGATCTGCATGCAGTTTTAGTTTTTCAGTCTTATGTAGTGATGTTATTTTGTAGGAAGATTGATATACCACTGAATACCACATCCCACTTGCTATTTCAGAGGAATTTTTCTTGCAACAAGCATCCAATTAATTTTGGATTTTTTTTTTTTGTACTTGGGACTGACCCCATTTTATGCCATCAAGCTTAGTATATAAAAACAACTAAATGGCCAGAAACTCAACCACTTTTCTGGTCACCATAGTGGATTACAGATTGCCACTCCAGTGATGTTTCCAACCCTTATTGTGACAAATCGATATCAGTTTTCAGCCACCTTATTCCCGTGACAAGTTCTAATGAAATTTTCTTTGCCAAGAGTAATGGTGCCTGCTACTGGATAGTGACTAGGCCATTCGTTCAAATATTCAAGTACTGCAATGCTCCCAAGAACCCCTGGTAAAAAGAAAGAAAAACAAAACAGAGTGGAGAGTTCTCAAGGGACCTAGGGAAATTGCAACTTGCGTAGCATCATAGTTTGGGCAGACTGGCATCTTTCAATAAAAGCCTAACCTAAATGCTGGAAAAATGGGGAGGCTGTGTTTGTTGCTTGCTTTATGTGAATAGGGAATCAAGTTTTGTTGCCTGTGAATCAGCATATTGGGTGCTCAACCATTGCTGTACTGATTCCACGTCTAGAAAGGGAATTTAATGAAGTCAAAAATAGGATGTAAAAGCTGGTTATGAAATGGTGGACAGTGAAATGATAGTTGGATGCTGATCAGATAATCCACTGTTCATGAAAATAGCAGGTGAAAGATAGTGATCACAGATGTGATATTGCAGTTAAATACTAAAAATAAAGAACCTGGTAGGATTTATCTCTTACCATTTTGGTTTAAAAAAAAAAAATCAGAAAACCAGAATTTTTATTTTTGGTGCACTTTTCTTAGGAAGGTATATATTTATTATAACTTTTTTTTATTTTGCTTGTCGATGGATGTTTCTGGACACACATCTTAGGTTTCTGTTTGTTGTACAAAGCAGCAGACGTGGGAGAAGCAGATGGTAATCATGGCCATTGGCTCTCTGGGTGCTGGTTAAACACCACCGATCTGGGACATGCCATTCTAGGCTCTCAAGACTGCCAGCTCCAGACTCCTGGCACATAAATACTTGTCTGGAGTCATGGCTGCTACAAAGGCATGGTAGGTACTATAGTCTTTGATCAGCTGGTTCCAGCAAAGATGACGGAAAACTCCTTTGTGGGTTTCACTTGTGTCAAGGCGCAAAAGAATCCTGTTATAATGCTAGCCTGATATTGTATGAAAATTTGAAGCAAAATTACCAACTCTATCTGGAGTAATTTCATATCCCTTGTGAGTTGCTTCTTCAAGAAATTAAATAGGTGAATTAAGTAAAAATTATTATATATGCAATATATCCACCCATGAATGGGAATCTTTTCAGTGTTTTGACTGTTGAATCAGGTGCTAAGTGCACGTGTAATTTCAGATCCTTTGGCTTCTGTCTTATATACTGGTCAAGGATCAAACCATCAGTTGCAGCTGCTTGGCATTAAACAAAATGTTCGTTCTTTTTCCCTGTTCTTTACAAATGGGGAAATCATTATGATAACCACAAACAGCACTGAATTATTAAACCTGTTGGTGAAGTACTCTTGACCTTTTCTTCCTTTCTGTTTACCTGCACTCTATAGCAATGCTTTTGGCTACTCATTTAATCGGTCATGTTGCTGTTAGACACTAGGGGATGATGAGAGAGAGAAATCATCATGAAGAAATCGGTATTTAAAAACCAGCAGTGAGATTTGAAGAATAAACAGTGTGAAACATACTCAGAGAAGTGCTTACATTTCTGTGCCCAATCTGCTGAAGCTTTCTTCTCTACGCAACAGACCAATTGTGTTTAAAAACAAACAAACAAATAATACTATTTCTCCTTTTTTGTTCCAAAGTCCCGCTCAGAAATCTGGACTTGAAGGCCTCAAGTCTTACCACCCTTCTGCTTTCCTTTAGAGCTTTGCTGCTTTGTCTTAATGACTGCAGTGTTGATTCATTGAATATAATTTGTCTTTTTCTTCCATTTGAGGATCTTCTGGGAAAGTGTAAAGATAACCTGTCATGAGAAAGTGATGAATTAATTGCTTATGGGTCTATGACTACCAAAATTGGGAGATCTAGATATTGAACAATCTGAAAATTGCTTTTACTCCTCAAACTAGCATAGAAAGAAACATGCAACATTCAAGGTCAGGTTGGACGGGGCTCTAAGCAACCTGATCTAGTTGAAGTTGTCCTATTGCTCGTTGCAGGGGGGGTTGGACTAGATGACCTTTAAAGGTCCCTTCCAACCCAAACTATTCTATGATTCTGTTATACAAAGAGATGTAAATCTGAATAAATGTCTTGCTCATTTCCAAAGAGCATGCATCTGGGAGTTGTTCCTTACATTTTCATGAGCTGAAGGGTAACCATGAAGGTAGGAGTTAGCACGAGTGAAAACTGTGATCGGTTGAGCACTGCTGCTGTTGAGCTAAAGAACTGATATTTCCTTTTAGACACGCTGGTAGTCACTTTTACTCTCCTTAGGAACATCACAGACACATGCCAGCCAAACTGCTGTGTTTACAGCATAAGTGATTTTGAAAGCTTGCTGCTCTGTGCATTTGCCTTTGGACAGAATTCAGCTCTTTCCTCTTTATTTGATACTTCAAATGTTTTTATCTTGAACTTTCTCATGAATTTTTATTAGTGAAAATTCTTTTGGGAGAGGAATTGAAAGACAAAAATAGGGACCCAAGTGGCCTGCAGACTGAAAGATTAGAGAGAAGTGGCAAAGCCTTTGGGAGAGATGGGAACTCTGTGTCAGGGTGAGCCTCAAAAAGTTTTGAAAATTGGTAAAATTGTGAGAAACGATTCTCTGCATGGTTTCCACTGCTCTTTGACTTCAACAGTTGGCTTTAGACATGATAAAGTCTTGAGTTTCCCTTGCTGCTGTTTGTCGTCAAATTTGAAAAGTGATGCTAAAGTTAGTAGAGTACAGCAGTGTTTTGGTGATGACAGACTCATTAGAAGGGAAGCACCTATACAGATGGCAGCAGGAGCAGCCTATGGAGTTCTTGACTGATGGATGTCCAGATCGTGCCACCAAGAAAACTCATTCAGCTTTGCAGTTTTATAAAAATAGAGCCTAGGGATGGAGCTCTCCTTATATAATAAAGTAGCAGCTATTAAAACAAAAACATGGATTCCAGAACTGACTAAGAAACTTAGGTTTCTGGAGTTTCTGCATTAAGAAAGCAGAGAAAAGTGTTATCTGTAGGATTTATGTGTAGGATGTAACTACCTTATTGGAATTAGACATTTAATTCAACCTATGATTTCTTTTGTAAAACCGTCACGACAACTGGGATGAATAGTAGTGATCTAAATCTTTTCCAGTTTCACGATTCCCAACACAGTACAAATTTGTGCATTGTTTTTTTTGTTTGTTTGTGGGTTGTGGTTTGTTGTCTCGTGTGTCATCGTCCCCGTCCGTCCCGTCCCGTCCCCCCCCCCCCGAAAAAAAAAAGGGGGGGGGGGCCTGGATCAAGGGGAGAGCTTTGGGAGAGATGGGGAGAGGCTGTTTTTGACCTTGGTAGTAACTGTGCTTGGAGAAAAGAGTTGCAGAGACTGTAGGAGGAAGCAAAAGGAAAGGGGTGGTCTCTGGGAGACTGCAGCTCATGCAGAGAGAGCACTGAGAGGATGATCAGAGAACAGAAGGGAAGAGAAGGCAAAGGTGTGACGGACAGAGTTTTCTAGGGGCCAGAGGCCACTGTGAAGAGATTGGTGTAGCTCATAAAGTGCTGAATTGCCTGAAGCTCAGCTAGAACTAAATACTCCAGAAAACGCAGCAGGAAAAGGAAGGCTTATGTATAAACCACTTCTACTTTTGTTCTTTCTCATATAGTAGCATTGTTTTCTCTAAGAAAAAAAACCAAACCACCAAACAACCCAAAATACCCAACACAAAAAACCCCTACTAGCTGATATTCTAACTTACACCTGGGTTTTGGTGTCTATTTTTATTTTTAAGTTACAAGCTTTTGGTGTTTATTGAGAGTTCATTAGCTGGGGACAGTCTCAGCAAATTCACCTGTGAGTTCTGTTTGATTAAAAGCCTGGACTGAGAAGCAACCAAGTATAGATGTGACTTGAGATGTGAAAATTATGTCAGACATTTAAAGTGTGGCTTCTTACAGGTCTCATGCAAGTATTTGAGGTAAGCCACACCTTGTTTAAGATTTATGATTTAAGCAGTTGTCAGGTTAGCATGGTAGACACACTTGCTTAGGTTTAAAACTAGTCTACAGGAATACAAAATGAATATGGCCTGTCCACTGTCACTGTAATAAGTGGGGTAACCTGACAGATTTAAATAAATAGTTTGGTATGTTATCACTGATTGCTGGAAAACATATAATGCAAAATGTATAATATGGTAGTTCATGTTAATTTTGCCTAAAGATGCAGGGAATGGAAATAACAACTCTGAATATTATTTTGAAAGTCTTTGTAATTGGTCTTTTTCTTTTTTAGGAAATCTTTAAGATAGAAGGCAACCTTGGAATTCCACGACAAAAAAGGGCTATTTTGGCAACTCCAATATTAATTCCTGAAAATCAAAGACCACCATTCCCCAGATCTGTTGGCAAGGTAAGTCAACAAAGAACTGGATCAAATTTTGATATTAAGTAATTGATCTATTTCTCTTAAAATTTTGGAATGCCTGTCATGTTCGTAGTAATGTCCCAGACAAAATTAAGAAACATAAAACTGAACAGAGAAGACTGTTGTGCTGTCTATATTGTGTAGACAGATGAAAATGGCTTTGTATTCCTGGCAGACTTTAACAGCATACATTCTGGTAAAAAGCATTAATCAGAGACGTATGTTTTCATGCAGCTGCTATCTTCAGTAGATAGTACCTTCATAAGGCATTACATGTAAAACTGTCTTTTGTTCATTCCTTAGTTAATTTCTAGTGTCCAAAGACTTATTTTTGTCTTTGCAGGTGTTTTCATTTTTATTTTTTGTTGTTTGCAAAGGTCTGACAAAGAAGTGTAAAGTTTTTCTTGTATCTGCAGGCAACCAGACAGATGAGAGTTCTAAAAGACACTTGTCCAGAACTTCAGATATGCAGCTCGTATATACAAAAATCATTAAAAGTGAAATACCAATAATTGTTCAAATGGCCATTTAGGCATCAGAAGTTGTAATTAAATGAATATATTTTGCATGTTGGCAGTTTTGAAACAGGGACTGCTAGGCGTTGCTCTGACTTTAGTAGGTGTGTTAATGACATGATGGCCTGTACAGCTGTGGAGTCTATTCCTAATTCCCACTGATATGATTGCTGGAGCTAAATGCACAGCTCGAGGGCAGAATTTTACTCTACAATCGATGTGTAATTTAGCCAGCTGGCACCTAATCAGTTACTTTAATAATTAGGAAAAGTTGTTTTCCTATCAGTAAAAAGAAAGAATAATCTATGAAGATTTAATTTTCTCCCCTTTCCCCATCAATAATTTATATTGATCTCATAAATTTCCGTAAGTTTTTCTATCTTCCTGAAGTATTTTTTGATGTGTCCTAAACTTTCTAAGCCATTTATGAACTTTTCCCTCCACATTTCAGTGTTTGAGAATTAATGATCAATAACTAAAGTAAATATTGTTGGTTAACGTGTTAGTGATAAATAGTTAATTTTTAAGACTTCTGTTGTGCAATTTTAAAGCACTGAGAGAATTAAAAATGTTACTTATACACAGATCTATAGTCTGTCTTTTTTGTGTTGTTATTTCTCACTGCAACCTTCCACCTCTACTGCTCATGAACACTGAATTTTTAGATCTGAAGTAGTCTGAGTTGCTCTCTAGAAGTGCCTTCATTAAGTATTTTTATTGAGAGTTTAGAATGCTAGTCCTGGTAACTAAGGCTCCTTAAGCAGAATGAGATGAATTGGGTCCTATTTGTACTTAGACGTTTTCCTAGCATGTTGTCATCTTGATTTGTTATTGTCCCTGAAATGCTAGTCAGGGATTGCAAGTGCATTAGATGATGTACAAACACAAAAGTGTAAAAGTATCTGGCAGTCTGTTTTTCAAAGGCCCTAAGATACTTATCCTCAACTAATGTTTAAATTATAGGAACTGCAAATGATCAGCACCTTGAAATACTTGGAGCTGTAATCAGTTTTAAAAGTCTCTAAATACAATTTCTTTTCAGTATATTTCTAATCTAGGTATCTAGACATGAGTATTTTGGCTATTGCAAGTAGTAACATAGAGTGTATATATGTCAAGTGAGACAAAAATTTTAGAGATATTTAAAATAATGGAATGAAATATTCTAGGTCAACTGCAGTAATTTGCAGCTGAATACTTAACAAAGCATAAACAAAAAGGTTTGGAGCCTCAGACATACTGATGGTAGGGAAAAGAGTCTATTGTTCCCTAACTAAAAAAAATGAGTAGGAGTTAATGCTGAAAAGAAAAGCAATTCTTTTAGGTCTTTTTGACATGTCACAGATCTTCATAAGATAGGCCATGAAGTCTTCAGAAATAGAATAGTCTGTACTAATCTAGGGAGCCTTAGACACCTAATTCATGTACTTGTTTCAGATCCTGCACAAACTGTAGAAAAAGTTGATCATCTGTCTCATTTAACTTTAGATGTTTATTGTGAACTGTACGTGGCTTCATGAATTTGCAAAAAGTCATTTAGTTGACCATTTCTGTGAGGCGTAAGAAACACATTCATTTTCTCTGCTGCAACATTCTGGGGATTATCTTCAGAAGCCTCAGCAGGGCACTACATGGACTGATGAATTACAGCATCTGATGTGTATGAATTTCTCTTGAACTTAAACTTTGCCATCTCTGGTCTGTTGTAATCACTGTGAAGGGACATTGCAGATGTATTTAGTAGCTGTGGTTTCTATAGTGTTTTGGGGAAGAGAGAAAACATACAGAGAATGGATAATTTGCATGTTAGAATAGAATTTTAAAAATGAGAAGGAAGAAGAAAGGAAAGCAGATTCTGGATCAAGCTTTTGTCATGTAACTGCCAGCAGTCAGGGCTGAGGACTCGTGTAGGTTTGCTGTGATGGGAACAGCAGAGTTTGTCTCATACCACAGGGGCTCACAAGGGCTCACCCTGTCTGCCCCCCAACACCGTGAGCGGTGTCCTTCTGAGCTCCTCTGTAACGGGTGTTCCCGGTCAAATCTCTGTGAGATTGCACAGTGGGGCAGTTTATATTTTATTCAGACATAGCAATAAACATAGCAATAAAATCATTTAGGAACAAGGAATTCCAATACAATAAGGGGGGGGGAGGGGGATAACCACACATTTTCCTGTGTGAAAAAGAATTCCAACTTTTGTTTTGCTTTCATCTTTGTTACTGCAATGTTACATTTTCTTCTCATCAGGAATGTGAAGCTTTCCTGACTGAATGAAATATAGGATAGTGATAATTTCAGCTATGACTAGTTCTGTTTGATACCATCATGTGGTCCGGTTTGGAGGTCCACATAAAAGTTAGGTTTCCAGTTGCACCCTGAGTATGTTATTTTCCCTTTCTTTCATCTGCTTTAGCAAATTACCCGTGTAGTTTATTCATCTGTCCCGACTGCCTCTTGCTTTCCAACCCATGCTATGTTGCCTGGAAATGCACAAGGTTGTTTGGAAGTGATTGCAGCAGCCACCAACAGTTGAACTGCTTATTAGCACTTAGTTGGGAGCAGGGCAGATGTGCAAAAATAGGAGAGCAGGGGGAGAACAATTAATGACATTTTATTTCACCATTAGGAAACAATAGCATAAACAAAAAAACATGGGGATTTTAGAGGACTTTATTCATTAAGGTTTGGTAATAGAAGTCAGGAAGGAGATATTGCACTGGACAAGTGGAAAAAATTGGTTTGTTTTAATTAATAACAAATATTCAAATTAGTATTTATCTTAACAAGGAAATACATGTGTAGAGGCTGTTCTCTGTGCTGTTACTGGCTTTCCAGCATACTCATTTAGGAATGAGATTATTACCTTGCCATTTGCACATCCTTCATTAAGGTATCTCTTAATTAAATAACTATCATAGACGTGCTGTGCTTGTAGGTAGAGGAATCTCACCTTTTAGCAGAATTTAAGCTTTTGCATATTATCCTTCATTCCTGAGGGAAACTAGTAAGATTAAAATATTTTAATACAGTCTTGGTAATATGGGCCTTTGTGACCAGATGGCCCAAGCTACAACTGTTGACTGTTATTGATGTGTTTTGTTTAGCTCTTGCTGATATAGCACAGGGATATGATATTCAATTTTTAGTCTCTCTCCATATGTTACTTTTCCAGTTTATTTGTCCATATCAAGTCAAATGAAGTACAAAACAGTGGGATGCGGGATTACCTTGTAATTATGGTGATAGGTTATTCACCACTAAGCTATGGAAATGTTTTCTAAGACTAATTTGAGTGGTGGTTCTATGCATCTATTGGATGACAGTCTCCAGACACACTTTAACTGTGGTGATGAACTGCATGATGGTACTTTTTGAAGTTTAATCCTTACACTAATGCAGAGCTCAAAGTGTAGGAAGGTAATTGTGGAGATGGTCAACAAGTTCCAGCTCTTCTTCCAGACATTAGGAGAGAAGGACATCTGCAAGGTGAGAGTGTTTTAATATAGGCTGAAAGGATTTGCTGTGGATCTTATTGATGGACATATGATTAATCCATGGTTCTATTCTTTAATTTAAAGGAGTTGTCCTTCATAAGAATGAATATTTTAATTGTTCACACAAAAGATCTGGAAACCACGAGTGGCCTGATAAAAATTGGCAAGACTTTTTATGCTTAGAGAAGTGCAGAAGACACAGAGAGGTACACAGGAGACTTTGCAGGAAACTGCTGGATGACGAAAAAGCAAAACCTTATTTTTTTTGCCAGTAAGAGAATTTGTTTCTTTGTTACTTGGCTGTTTTGTCCTTTTGGAAGGAGGGTGTTTGTTCAGATATTTTGCATTAGATAGTGTATATATATACTCCCTGCCTTTGATCTGGGCTGATGAACAGTTAGCTGCCAAATGACAATTAGATGGCAGGACTGACCTAAACAAAAGCTCAAGAGAAAAAGTGGCGCAGGCTAGCAAACAGGATAGAAATCGTTAAGATCTATGAGGAGGTGTGGTGGTTTTTTTTTTTTCCTCTTCTGAGCTGTGAATTTAAGGCAAAGAGAAAACACAGCTTGTCTGTTAATACAGCAACAGAAAAAAACTGAAGAGGGGAGGAAACTGAAGATAACTGGATGGAAAAGCTGCTGGAAGCTTATTATTTTTGAGTGGCTATATGATTGAGGCTATTTATAGATGATAAATTATATGCTTCACAGAAGAGAAGTGTTAAGTACTAAAGATGCAGCTGTAAAAAATGCCAAATTTCAGGCAAAAGTTTGAAAAGAAGGTGATAGAAGTGTAAAGAGAGATGATCGTGATCCACCATCCTTTGAAGAGAACCTAGAGAGAAGGATTGTATATTAGAGGAGGACATGTGAAAGACAAAAGAAGAACAAGAACAACGGTGAAACAAAAGCTGAATTAAGAAGTGCATTTGTTCTACTGGAATATTAGGCAGAAAATGAGGGGATGGGGAGAGAGAGTCTGAAAAGAAATGGAGGAGGGAAAGCACCTACGTAGGATGGGTGTCCAAGTCTGGAAGATAATGGTGTGTGCTGACAGAGAACAGAATGATGTGCGGAACAGAGGAGATATACCTAAAAGCCTTTCCAACACCAAGAGAGAGATCTGTGTGACTCCTTACCAACTTCTCGGTTGGTAAAAGTCTGAATCTCAGTTCTTGGTCTGAATCTTCATGTCAGTTACTAAAAATAATGCAAAAGCAAGGGAATGTGTTTCTTACTGTGGAACTAGAAGTGGGTCTGAGGTCTACAGGAAAAATCCATTGGATTTTTTTTAAATTATTTTTTAATATCCATTTGTTTGTTTTCAAATCATCACCACATCAGATGTAATGATCAGGCTGTGCCAAAGAGTATGCTCAGAAAAGGGCAGGTGGTCATCAGCAAGAATTTTGACTTGTCCAGAAGGCAAGAATATTTCAGTGACAGCTGAAAAAGTGGTGCCATCAGGGAGATATTGGAATGATTGGCTCCTGGGAAACATTGCAGGGTGAGGACCTTTTTCAGAGAGTAGATGGAATTACTCAGGTACAAGGAGTTCTAGTTTCTTGCATCAAGGTCTGATGGCATATAAGGAGAGCACTCAGCTAAAGTATGCAGAAGTGTGTCTATCATTCTGTGTGGTAAAAGGCACATCCACAGATGAGGATCCATAAACAAGCAGCAAAAAAAGAGTGGTAGAAAGATGTACAGAAAGCTGGGGGAGGGATGGGGAAGGTGTTATTGATGAATAGCACTTAGGCAATAAAGACAATTGTAATAAATAAAGCTCTCTCTAATCCAGCAAGAAAAAAGATTGGGATTAGAGAAAAATCAAGTTATGGTACTAGTACAGTAAGATTGGGCAGAAATATATATGTCTGAGCTCAATTTGTTCAGCCTAGCACAGTAAGTGTTTTCTGTAAATCCAGACTGAGTGTAATGATTTAAGAGAAAGGAAAATACTGGCGTAATAACTAATGGATATAAATTTTGGCAGAAGATTAGGAGAAAAGTTTCTAGTCCCCAGAGAAGAGGAATTAATTTCCAACAGAAGTACTGAGGAGGGAATGCAAAATTTGATAAATATACGATCACAGCTGCATAATACGGCTGCTTCTGATCGTGAAAGAACAGATACCTAGAGGTTTCCTGCTATTCTAATGTTCTTGAAAATGTGTAATACCCTGCTGAGTTGGACCTGAACGGACTGTTGGAGATGTCAGAGTTTAACATCTGATCAGATTCATGGCTTGCATGAAGGAATGGCAAACTTCTGACCTTCATGGAAAAATACAAACCAACCTCAGCAATGAATGTAATGAAATGAACAGCACTCCATTAAATTAAAGGGCTTTCGATGCAAGTACATGAATTATTAAACTACAGCATATTAATTTTCATTAAAGGATATGTATTTGATGTCCTAACAAACCATTAAGTGAAAACAGCACTTCAAATTTATCTCTTTTTCTGAAAGGTCTTTCTTCAAACTTCCCTTTTTTTTTTTTTAAATATTGAGAGTCACATAAACAATTCCAACAGAATACATTTGTTCTCTTTAAGCTAACAGAATTTTAATGGAAAGCCTTGTGAAAATACTTATGTTTACTTAAGATCTTTCAGAAGAATCATACTTGAGCAGCAGATGCCTTGGAAAACTGGAAAATAATAAGAATTTACCATTATTTTTCAGGGTTTGGTGTTGTTAACAAGAATAAAAGAATTTTTAAACATTTGAGGAATAGTTTCTAATCTAGTTACTATGGTTACAAGTTTGTTGGAGATAAAGCAGTTCTATGGCAACAATGGAATTAAATTTTCTGCCCAATATTGAAATATCCAGTACCTAATTTCCTGTTTCATAATAAATCATACTAATGACCTTAAGGAGAGCACCAAACAGAAGAGATTTTATGCTTTGAAGCTGTTCAGCAAAGTATACTGCAGTTTAACTGTCACATTGTTTGTGTTAAATTTTATCTCAGAAGTTGATATCTTAAACTGTGCAGATGAAAGTAGAGGGGGGAAGCAAGTCTGTCCCTGCCAGTAAATTACCTATGTAAAGTAACTGAGGTGAAATAAAACCCTGGCAACTAATTTTTCATTGGCACACTAATTGAATTTTAGACTCAAGTTTAAGGAAAATGTTTGATTATTTTTAGATGCAACAGCTATTTCATCTAATGAGGGCCGATGTTAGACACATTTCCATAATGTTGTTTTTTTTTTTCTTAAATGGTTAATTATAGTCAGCTCTGCAAAAACAAACCCAAAGAATCTCCCCAAAACTCCAGGCCTGTTCCAGCTTCCTTGACCCAAGTAAACTCCCAGGTTCATGTTTTAAGAATCACATGTAGGGTGTGATTCTGTACCTGGTCTTACTGAGCATACTGTGAATGAAGAGTGCCATCAACAGCAGCAGCCAGAAAGCCCCTTCTAGGGACGTAGAATAATAGTTGTTAAATTGCCATTCCCTAACTCAGTTATCATAGAATACCAGGTTGGAAGGGATCTCAAGGATCATCTAGTCCAACCTTTCTTGGCAAAAGCACGGTCTAGACAAGATGATCCAGCACCCTGTCCAGCTGAATCTCAAAAGTATCCAATGTTGGGGAATCCACCAATTCCCTGGGGAGATTATTCCAATGGCTGATTGTTCTCATTGTGAAAAATTTTCCTCTTGTGTCCAATTGGAAACTCCCTAGAATTAACTTGTACCCATTACCCCTCATCTTTTTCATGTGACTCCTTGTAAAAAGGGGGTCTCCATCTTCCTTGTAGCCACCCTTTAAATACTGGAACATGGTGGTAAGGTCTCCCCTAAGCCTTCTTTTCTCAAGGCTGAACAGTGGCGGGTTCCCAGGTCCTTTGATCATCTTTGTGGCCCTTCTCTGCACCTTCTCCAGCCTGCCCACAACTTTTTTGTATAGCAGGGACCAAAACTGAACACAGTTGGTGATGCCCTTGTTGATGCAACCCAGCATCCTGTTGGCTTTCTTTGCCACAGTGGCACACTGTTCACTCTTACTGAACTGTTTGTCCACCAGTACCCGCAGGTCCCTTTCCACAGAGCTGCTCCCCAGCAGGGTAGCTCCCAGGCTGTGCTGCACTCCTGGATTATGTTTTCCCAGGTGCACTTGTCCTTGTTGAACTTCATAAGGTTCTTGTTAGCCCACTCTTCCAGCCTATCCAGGTCTTCCTGCAGGGAGGCTGTCCCTTCCAAAGTGTCCACTTCCCCACTCAGTTTGGTATCATTAGCAAACTTCATCAGGGTACACTTGATCCCATCATCCAGATCACTTATGAAGATATTAAACAGCATTGGGCCCAGCTGGGTTCTCCATGGTTTTCATGAAACTATACTGATTTTTTGTTAACTTTCATCTTTACAGTCTTCCAAGATGATTCTGTATCCTGACTTGACTAATGGAAAGGATTTTGGTATCCACCTTGACTTTTCTCTGTCTTGGTTTAATTCAGTTGTTTGAAATAACTATTCAATCTGTTCAGCTTGAAAAAGCTATTTTCTTATTGAATGTATACTTTTGAACAAACCCTTGATCTCTGCATTCTTATTAGGGCCAAATTTTAACCTTAACAAGATGTAGGGCCTGATTCTGTAATCTCAGATTGGTAAAACAGGACATTTGGATCCAGAATTTCTGTTTGCTTGGTACCTTTAATTTGTAAAATTTCTTCCTACAAATCTACACAAAGTAACAGTTTCTTTTAAGTAGGATGACAAATGCAACAGACTTATCCAGTGTTACTTAACAGTGTGCTGTGTTAATATATTACTACAAGAAGATGAGATCTGCAGAATATAGAAGTCAGTGGAGAGAACATGACCATAGAGCTTCCTTTAAATCAATTAAGATACTTATAGCTGTGAATAGATTCATACTGCTTTGGATATGATCTGTTATCTATATACAATCATTTTCCTGTTTCATTCCAAATTATTCCTTTGGTTTCCTATTATGCAAAGTCAGTTGTTAGCAAGTGTATAGTGTAATATAAAGCAATATCCAAATGAATGACGTTAGGAAGAAAAACAACTTATCCCTGCCAATTTAAAAACTAAATACTGTCATACTGTCAACCTTGGTACTTACATTAATGAAAGACTTTAATAAAGGCATTTTGTGGACTGGACTGGCAACAAATTTAATATTACTAGCTGTGGCTTGTTAAAATGGTATTAAGAAAAGATGGTTGGCAGAGTATTTTCAAAAGGAAAAATGATATGTATTGTATATGGCTCATCTGTAAGGTAGAGTAAATAACTGTCACTCCGGGAACAATACTCATTTTCTTCTGACTAACTGCTGGATCTCTTCAATGATTACTAACTAATTTTAACCTTTTTGTGTTTTGCTCTTCGTTTTATCATACGTGAATTATTCTTCTTTTGAATTTTTTCTCTTGCATTTTAGTGTGATGTATAGTAACAGATCAATAGGGTAGGTGAAGAAGTATGATGCTATTATCTGTAATGACAGCTGTGTTTTAATTCAATAAACACTTTTCCTTCTCCTTTCCAAAACATCTGTTGCTTTTTTCCAGCTGCCCTCTAAAGGCAACTTCCTTTTTTTAACTTTCTGGTTAATCACCTTTGCCACTTAGTTTGCAGCCCTGTTTGTGAAATTCAGAAGTGGACTCAGTCATTTGTAGTCTATAGGGCAGAATCATAGAATGGTTGAGGTTGGAAGGGATCTCTGGAGGTCATCTTGTCCAACCCCATTGTTTAAGCAGGGCCACCTAGAGTCAGTTGCCCAGGACCGTGTCCAGATGGCTTTTCAGTATCTGCAAGGTGGGAGACTCCACAGCCTCTCCGGGCAACCTGTTCCAGTGCTCAGTCACCCTCACACTAAAAAAGGGTTTTCTGATGTTCAGATGGAACCTTCCATGTTTGAGTTTGTGTCTATTGCCTCTTGTCCCATCACTGGGCACCACTGAAAACAGCCTGATTCAGCGGTCTTTGCTCCCTCCCTTTGGGTGTTTATATACATTCATGAGATCCACCCTGAGCCTTCTCTTCTCTAGGCTAAACAATCCCAGCTCTCTCAGCCTTTCCTCACAGAAGAGATGCTCCAGTCCCTTAATCATCCTGTGGCCCTTTGTTGGGCTCCAGAATGTCCATGCCTCTCTTGTACTGAAGAGCTCAGAACTGGACACAGTACTCCAGGTGTGGCCTCACCAGAACTGAGAAGAGGGGAAGGATCACCTCCCTTGACCTGCTGGCAATACTTTGCCTAATGCAGCCCAGGATACCATTAGCCTTCTTTGCAGCAAGGGCACATTGCTGGCTCATGTGCAACTTGGTGTCCACCAAGACCACCAGGTTCTTTTCTGCAAAGCTGCTTTCCAGCTGGGTGGCCCCCAGCATATATTGGTGCATGGGGGGGTTGTTCCTCCCCAGGTGCAGGACTTTGTAGTTCCCCTTGTTGAATTTCGTGAGGTTCCATGGAGCCCGTTTCTCCAGCCCGTCGAGGTCCCTCTGGCAGCATGACCCTCTGGTGTATCAGCTACTCCTCCCAGTTTTACGTCATCAGTAAACTTGCTGAGGGTACACTCTGCCTCATCATCCAGATCATTAATGAAGATGTTAAATAGGAGTGGACCCAGTGGACCCCCAGGGTACACTGCTAGTTACTGGCCTCCTACTAGACTTTGTGCCACTGATCACCAACCTCTGGCTTCAGCTGTTCAGCCAGTTTTTAATCTACTTCACTGTCTGCTCATCCAGTCTGTACATGAACAGCTTCTCTATGAGGCTTTTACGGGACACAGTGTCAAAGGCCTTACTGAAGTCCAGGTAGACAATATCCACTGCTCTCCCCTCATCTACCAGGCCAGTCATTTCATCATGGAAGTTTATCAAGTTGGTCAAGCATGACTTCCCCTTGGTGAATCCATGCTGACGACTCCTGATGATTTTCTTGTTGTTAATGTGCCTGGAATTGGTTTCCAAGGTTAGCTGCTCCATAACCTTCCCAGGGATTGAGGTGAGGCTGACTGGCCTGTAGTTCCCTGGGTCCTCCTCCTTGCCCTTTTTGAAGATAGGAGTGACATTTGCTTTCCTCCAGTCTTTGGATGCTTCTCCCATTTGTCATGATCCATCAAAGATTATTGAATGTGGCCTTGCAATGACATCTGCCAGCTCCCTCAGCACTTGTGGCTGTATCCCATCAGGGCTCATGGACTTATGTATGTCCAGTTTACTTAAGTATTTCCCCGACCTGATCCTCTTCCATCAAGGGTACATCTTCCTTGCTCTAGATTTTTCCCTCTGGTCTCTGGGTTTCCTGAAAGCCGGTCTTGCTAGTAAAGACTCTGGCAAAGAAGGCATTCAGTACCTCAGCCGTTTCCATGTCCTGTGTAACCCAGTCCCCCAACTCATTGAGCAATGGGTCCACATTTTCCCTAGTTGTTTTTTTGTCACCTTTGTACTTATGAAAGCCCTTCTTGTCTCTGAGATCCCTAGCCAGAGTCAATTCCATTTGTGCTTTAGCTTTCCTTTCTTCATCCCTGGATGCTCGGACAATGTCTCTGTAGTCCTCCCAGGTTACCCGTCCTAACTTACACCCTCTGTATGCTTCCTTTTTGTGTTTGAGTTTGGCCAGGAACCGCTTGTTCATCCTTGCAGGCCTGCTGGCATTTTTGTCTGACTTCCTATTCATTGGGATGGAGTGCTCTTGAGCTTCAGGAGGTGATCCTTGAATATTAACCAGCTTTCTTGGGCCCCTCTTCCCATGGGACTCAAGGATATCTTTAAAGTGGCAAAAGTCTGCTCTCCTTAAGTCTAGGGTTTAGTGAGCTTGCTTTTTACTCTCCTTCCTCTCCTCAGGATCCTGAACTCCACCATCTCATGGTCACTGCAGCCAAGGCTGCCTTTGACCTTTATATTCCAAACAAGTCCCTCATTGCTGGCAAGTTTGAGGTCCAGCAGAGCACCTCTTCCTCACTGGCTCCTCTATCACTTGGAAGAGTAAGATATCATCAATGCACTCCAGGAACCTCCTGGATTGCTTATGTCCTGCTGTTTTGTCCTTTCAGCAGGTATTGGGGTGGTTGAAGTCTCCCGTGAGGACCAGGGCCTGCGAACCTGAGGCTGCTCCTATCTGTCTGTAGAGGGCCTCATCCACTTGATGAAATGACTTTACGTATCTTTGCACCTTTAAGTGTATAATGAGGACATCTTCTTTTTGCCTTGTCTTATTTAAAGACAAGCTAATGTCTTTTATCATAGTTAATAACATGTCATTTTGAAGTAAATGTTGCTCTACTCTATTAAAGTATTTTTCTTTCAGGGTCAAATATATAAAAAAATGAATTATTTCATTGTAATCAATGATCCATTGTTGAACTAAAATTTTCAGTTACAAAAATCTCCAATTTCCTTTTTCTTATCTTTTGAAAAGAACATTCTAGTTTGACCACTCTACTTCCTTTAAAATCACTCAAAAAAAGAAAAATCACTTTCTGCCATTGAAACATTGCTTAAGTAAAGGCAAATAAATTCAGATAACTGTACTTTTGGATTAACCTGCTTTCCAATGTTCTGTAACTAAATTAGCAAGAGTGTTGATTTTTGGTTTAGCCATCATATTCTTTAAATTTTCGAAGACTGTTTATGAAGTCATGCCAATTATTGGATTTTATATATTTGGAATTTAAATACAGGAATCATGTCCTCTGTACTGTATTTATATACACATACATACCTAGAGGTGCATAACAATAAATGAGTACAGGCTCATACACACATATCCAGACTTTCATGTACTCTCTTCTTGATCAATGCTATTGACTTTTTATGTGCTTTTTCTCCCTTTTTAATCTATAAGATGCTGCTGTAAGTACATATTGCTTCTATTGGGAAGTCTCCCAATTTCATCTGCTCTTAGGTCAACAAGTATCAGTTGCATTGTTGTTCTTCCATATCTTATTTTCCTGCCATGTTACTATCTGTCTCATATTTCTGAAGAACAGGTGAACAACATGGAATAAATATTTATACAAATTCTATCTAAGAATTAAAATGACTGTTAAAATATTTGCACAATTTTGCCAGCACATTATTTTAGCAATTTTATTTAGCTTGAGTTGTGGTTTAAGCTGGGATGTAGTAGTCTTTATAAGCTTGTCCTCATCACTAGCACTTCCGTGGAGTGGCAGTTTGTTTGTTAAGCACATACTAAAACATTTTTCTGTATCGTTGTACAATGATGTCTGACCTTAAGCACATTGAAGCTAACAAATTCTCCTATCAAAGTGGGAAAGGGTTTTTGATCAGGCCAACCATCTTGGGAGATTGTAGGGGGACAAAAGGATGCTTGAAGGAAGCATGAACTAAGGTGATCATGTACATATCAGGTTATACTTTATTTCACTAGGTTTATAGGGAAAATTATTAAAGTACATTTGGAAAATAGGATTTTCATCAAGGTTCAAATTTGTCTATTTTTTCGATACCATAAGTATTTTTGCACTGCTTCAGAAGTTTTTCTTTCAATTTCTACAACGCATGGATGAAACTATTAAGCTTACATTTCCATTGAGCTTGCTGGAGATGAGAATGGACTTTGATAATAGAAATCTGTACAACAATGAAGTCCAGAAATTGAAAGTAGTAGTGATCCCTATAATCCAATAACACATGTCTTAATATATTTTTTACTTATTAGAATTGCAAAAAAAATGAGGAAGTGTGGATGTAGCTGAGTGTGGCTACAACTTGAATTCAGAGGCTATATTAATTTAACAGAAATTCATGTTCAGACCTGATTTACAATATATTACAAGTATTTTCATGAGCAATTGAAGTGATGAAGGATGGTTTCCTACAAATACTCATTTCCTACAACAAACCCAGGTCCTCTTATCTGTGATAACACCTCAAGCACAATGACCCTAAATCATCCTACAGCACTCTGTGTGTTATTTTTTGCTCTTACCTCCACTGGTGTTATTTTCTACCTTCTGGCATTTCAAACTGGAATAAGAGAGAGCACATCTGGGAGCTGCAGCTAGCCTGACTGGGCAATGAACATACATGTGCAACATGGAAACTCTTCCTACCTTTCTGTCTCTGCAGGTGTTAGTAGGTCTTTTCGCTTTACATGGCTATAATTTTCATGGAACTTTTAGGAACTTTGTATTTTGGATTTTTTGGGGGGTCAAATTTGGTTGAAACTAGGCAATAGGCTTAAAATGAAACCGACAGCATAATCGCTTAAAAGCTATTTTTTTAGGAGACCAGATTAAAGAAGCAGATGTTTAGCATAACAGCCTTTCCTCAACAGATTCTTTTCTACTTGACAAACAAGCCCTTAAATGTTACTGAAGAAGCTATTGTTCCTCGTAGGGTTGGAATAATGGTTAAATCAGACATATTCAGAGCAATATCTGCAATGGGGAACTTGCTAATTATATAAGGGAAAAACTATAAGGATCTATATGAATTTTATCACCAATAAAAACTAATGAACAATACAGAGCATGTTGAAATTGTGTAAATAGGAAAACATAATAAATCAATTTCATCCATTGTTACTGTGCTGTTGGGCTTTCTAATCTGAATTTGCTAAGGGTCACTGGAACATGAAAATTAATTTGAATTAATAGAATCTATTATATGTGGATTAATTAAAAAAAAAAAGTCATATAGTACCATTACTGAATTTTATTCATTTATTTTCTTGTGAGAATCTTAGAGTAATTATTATTTAATAAATTATCTCCTTTAAAAAAAAAAAATTAACACAATCATGATACAGTCAATAATGCTTGGGGAAAAAAGTGTAATTATCTGTTAATGAGAAATCTTAAAAACCAGGCATATTGTTTCCTTTAGGGGATGACTGATTAAGGACACTCTTTGTAAGTAGTAGAAAGTTGATCGTTTGTTTTTTTTTTTTCCCCAAGATTCCACAAAGATCGGTGATTTCAAACTCTTCAGATAAGAGATACATATGTCGTTCACAGTCACCTGCTATGAGCTCTGAACATGCTAGCTGCTGAATGTATCCTCCAGTTCTTTTTCTTGTTTACAAGAAAATAAGCTTTGACCACGTTTTGTTATGTTGAAAACTTTCCCTTCCTGAACAGCTTTTTAATTCTGGGAACAAATTAAGCACATCTTCACTGATCATAACTTATGTGTACACATATACTTATATAATTTATAGCAGATGAAGACAGGTGCAATGCATTCTAGTGCAATATTTACTTACAGTGGAGAAAAGAGCAAAAAATAATTTTTTCTTTACATGCTTTTCAAAAGAACAGTTTTCAAAAATTCTTATTAGACTGTCAGAGTTAATTATATTTTTAGAATTAGACTGGAATTTTCCCATCAGATTTTTATAACAAGGACTAGAGGCAAAATACAGCTAGGTTGCCATTTTTTGTTTTCATTCTCTCAAGGGCTCCCTGGTGCTTGTGTAATGAACCATGTGGACCCTTATGCAGTAGCTTTCAAAGTAGGAAATTATTGTGTTGAAGAGCTAGGGAAATTATCTCATTGCAAATAATTTAGTAGCAGGATCTGCCATTGGTTTCAGTCATGAATTTACTGTCAGGAGATTTTGGTTTTCATAAATCTGTGTGACAAGCAAATAGCTGACAAACAGTTAACATAAACAGTTTTACTTCCATTGGAGGTTCAGAAAGACTGTAAAGAGGGTTCTTCAAAATCCCCAACCTCCCTTAAAAAGTGAAAGTCCTGTCGAAATGGAAGAGTAAACTATAAACTACCAGTAGAAGTTTTTCAAGTATTTTGGAAACTAGCGTGTTCCCTGCAAGGGAGGTTGTGTCACACTGCAGATGTTCTCAGTGAAGGAGGGGACAGGAGTCTTGAAGGAGCATCTCAAACTGAAGTGTCAAAAGAAATGGTTGCAGAGCAAATGAGAAAAATTAATATTATAAAATAGCAAAGACCAAACTTGAAGAGACCTCAAACAGGGAATTGCTGAACTCCTAACTGTGGCAAGTAACTACTCACAAGCATTGGCTTCACTTGCACTGGAATGTGGATGTCATATACTGCCCATCCTTTTTAAAAAGGACCCTAGGAAGCCTTGAAATGCATTAGGAACTACAGCTCACTGAATCCCACTCCCACACTTAGTGAATCAGTCAAAGCCAAGCTGTAACAGTCACTGGAATAGATAAACTTTGGGATGATCATGAAGTGAATAGTCAGCGGGGCTCTTTTGAAGGCAAGTCATATCTCATAAATGTATTAAGACCTACGAAGGAGTCAAAGGTGTAAATCTGATCAATAAACCATACTTGAATTTCTCTACTAAGAGGGAATGCCTTCTTTTGGCGAAAAAAGATTGAAACATCAGTGTGGAAATAGATTTTCATAGGGAAGATTTTACCAATGGATATTTTCAAGGATCTATACAGTGATTTCTGATGTTTAACATAGTAAAAAATTCTCTGAAAAAGGAGACACTGAGGTGACCGAGTTTGCAGATCATCCAAAATGATTCAAGAGGAGTGACAAATAATGAAAAGTTTACAGTGTTGCAGAAGGATTTAACAGTACTGAATGATTGAGTTTGTTGATAACTGCAGATGAATCATGTATAAAATTAGGAGCAGTTCTGGAACCATTGTGGATTGGTCTCTGAAAAAGTCAGCTCAATTCTCAACGGTTACCAGATGTCAAACAAAGTTGAATTTTGTGTTCTTGTCATGCCATCTTAAAAAGGATGCAGTAGACTTAAAGAAGCTTCAGAGAAGGGCAATGTAGATAATCAGAGGTAAGAAATCGAGATTTTAAACAGAACAGGGCTCATCATGTTGGAAAAGAAACAATTAAGGATGGATATGATAGTGCTCTAGAAAATTGTTGATTGCATGGAGGAAACACAGGGAACAATTGTCCACTTTTTTTCCTACTGAAGAACTAAAGAACTTCCATTGACAACCAGGTGGTGGACTGAAAGAAAAAAAATATTATTTTTGTCAAGCATTGTGATACTCTACACATTGTCACAAGATGTTGTAGAGGCCAAAAGTAAAGGGTACACTTGTTGCTATTACGCCTGATGGTTTGGGCTCTGCTGTTGGTACAGGACGGTATTGGTCATCATTACAGGCAGAACATAGGGGCAGATGTATCCTGGGGCTGACCCGTGACCATCCTTGTGTAATTTGCTGTGCATGGTTCATCTTTGAATTGCATGTTATTTTTACTGCTCTTTGCGAAGATGATAAACTGCAAAAGGATCTCAGGGTGGCTGCACAAATACTTCCTTTGCAGTTCTGTATTCCCACAAACCACCTCATGTTTAAGCTTTTGTTCTTTTAAACTCAATTTGTATCATGCAAATGTATCTGGAAAGCAGAGAGAAAGGGTGAGGAACATCTGACTCATTATTTATATTCAAATATTGCTTTATTATTTATAGAGTCATTCTACATTTCAAAAGCATGTAGGCAATGTTAGAAATACAAATCTGTTTCTAGATTCTAGCAGTGAGATTTAAGTTACTAAGGTCCACATTTTTGGGGGAATTTAGGTGCCTCATTTCCTTCAGCGTTGACAGTGTGTAATCCACAGTTAGAAAGTGGAGTTAAACAGTTATTTCTTCTGACATTTATGAGCATTTGGGCACCTCGAGCTCTCCTCTAATGTAAAAGGAAATATAATAATGTCTGATTATTGAAATAGGTAGAAAAATACAGTGGTCAATAGGAGCCAGCCTGTCTTGCACTGAGCACCACTCCCTGAGTAGGCCCCAAAAAGCCTCTGGAGAAGTTCTGGATGCTCCTGAATATTGTGTAGTTCCTAGAGTTGCTCAGAAAGAAGTCCTTTGTCTTTAGCGTAAATTCTTTTGGAGAAAAGTGCTGTCTTGTTTATAAAGGCTACTGTAATTTATTTTGGTTCCTTACTGCTATTCACACCTGTGATGCTGGGCTGACATATACACTGTTTTCGGGTAAAATTGTCCTAATGTGTTAACCTTGCAGAAGTTGTCCCTGGAGGTTAGGGTCATTTGAAGTTGGACTTTTTAATTGGGTGATTTAAGGCTTCAGTTCTACTTCTTCTACAAGAAACTGGAGAAGGGCTAAATTCAAAAACTGAAGTGTCTAATAGTTATTTTCTAGATACATGTATTTGCTGTTACTCAAGGAAGTGAGAGGCAAGGAGATGCTGTGTTATGAGTGAGAAAACTGTAATAGCTAGATTTCAGTAAAATATAGTGCTGTGATAGGTAACAGAATTAAATTGTATAGAATACGTCTGGCATCCACTAAATATCATTGTATAGTAGCAATGTTTTTGTTAATAAATGGTAGACAGACATGTTAAAGGTTGTGCTATAAAATGCTTATGGTTCCTTTGTTTTGGAGAGAGATATCAAAACCGTAAAAAGACAATAGTGCAATCGAATGACAGATCACTCCTCAGACCTGTGGTTGTAATGGGAATATATCCCTAGTCTTAACTGTATAAATTGAGGGTTCTGTAGGTTTAAATTTTTGAATGTAGTGTCATGTTTAAATTGTTGTACTGCTCTGTAAATTTAGTTTAAGGCTGATATACTGTGTTGTCAACTGAAAATTTCGAAGATGTGCCAAAGTGACAGATCTAGAGAAGTAGTCCTAATTGATGAGAGATCTGTTTTCTTGCCTATTGATTTCTTTGGCTGAAATTGAAATGAATGATTTGTAACTGAAAAGACTTGACTGTTCTTTCTAAATATCAATTTCAAAACCACCCCTAGTCTTCATATTAGCTAGTAAGCCTTGGGACTGTTTTAAAATCTTTCTGTATTCTAGACACAATAAGTGTAGCCATAGAAACATACATATTAAGGTGATTTGCATTATTAATAAAATTAGCAGACCTTGTTAAATTATTTTTCCAACTCCATGAGGTGTTGTTGACTAATTTCCAAAAATTAAATAGTTACTAACACCATTAAATAACTTTTTATTTTTATTTGAGAATTGTGATCATAAGCCTGCAGCCTTAATTTTCAGTAAAAATTAAACAACAAAGTCTGATCCTGGGGAAACTAACTTACTTCATTAATCTAAAGGTTTGTTTTACCTCATTACTTATCCCCACGGTTTCAGACCTGCATTTCCCTTAATTTAGAAGAGAAAAACCACATATATTTTAAGTATATTGCTGAATTCTTTGTGAAGATGGGTGCGCTCTTGTGCCTTCATCATTATATGTGTCAGCATATTATTCAGAGGATGTCCAAATATTTAAATTCTATTTTCTTATGAGACTCACTAATGTTCTAGATAAGTCCAGTCCTTTTTGCCTGAAAGTGCAATATGAATGTTACTATATCAATATACAGTAAGAATAAGAGGTGCATTATTATAAGTAACATGCTTTGTATTTGTTATCATTAGATGTTTCATTCATTCTATAACTGCAGTTAAATAGAGGGAGACAGCAATTAATTACATAAGAAAGAGTGATTAACCCTTTCACTAGTTCTAAACCATGTAATGAGTAATAATCTGAACCCATGTAAGGTGATGAAGTATGGATATTTGTTAACTCTGACTTGAAGAAAAGTCTATGAAAACTAGGTATATTTTGGATTTACACCTATGTAATTGAAGTGAAATATGGCCATAGGTGGTTATAGTTTATCACTTAATAATGTCAGTTGGTATCAGTGAGAAATGGTTTGTATGAAGTGGAAACAGCCATGAAATTAAATTACGTTTTCATTTTAGGTGTGGGTTCTCTTTTCTCTGTATTAGCAGTGAGCCAGTACCTTGTGATGGCTGTAAATCCAAGGCTTCAGTATTGGCTATGTTTTGAACAAGGTATAAAAACCAAGGCCCAGAATAGTTGTGGCTACTTACAGTAATTGCACAATACAGCTGAATCCCCTCTCTGCACAGTACAGGTGGAGCAGGTCCTGGTTGGATATTTATATTTTGCCAGTTAAAAATGGCACCGGAGACCTATGTTTCTATTTGATTTCTATTTTAATTCCATCATTAGAGGATGGATTACATGTTTGTTAAGCATAATGGAATAAAACCCTGATATCAGTGAATTAAGGGAAGCACCAAAAGCCCAGTTTATGCAGAGCAGACCATCTTCCAGGCTCTAACATCAGCTTCACGGTTCTGACCGATGGGAAGCAGAAAGCCACGCGTGCAGATCGGAGCCACTCAAAAGCTGCTCTGGCATCCATATAACTCCTGGGGTGAATCAATCTCTGAGGCCCAGTTGTGCCAGACGTTACCAGAGCACAGCTCAATGTAGCTTTTTCTGCTGGATCCTGATGTATCTCTTAGAGTAGCAGGGCCAGGCTGTATCAGATTCATTCCTACTAAACAGGTTTGAACAGCTTTTTTTAAGACAGGTTTAAAATTGCTTTAGCTTGTTCTGGTGGATGCAACAGAACCTCCTTGACTCCTAAGCTCATCTAGAAATAAGACTTCATTGCTACAAGAGGGTGAATTTCTTTCTAACATTTAGAATACTTTATACAAATATCCCTTTTTTTTTTTGGCTCTGGTTTATTCAGCATTAAGACTTTTGCTTCTTGAATGTCTTTATTCTTTTTTTCTTCCATCTCAACTAAAGTGTTAAACTGACTTTTTTCCCCACACTAATAGCTACATTTACATTCTGCAAGATGTAGAATGCATAGCCATTATCCACCAAACTTATGTATGTAACAGTTTAATAATTCAACAGCTTAAACTTTCACAAAATCTTACCATTTGCTTTAAATTGTATTTTTTGACATTGAACAATGTTATGGTAAGCAATTGTATGTGACTGGAAATCATCTAATTTTTCAGAGTTAGAAAGGACAATGCTGCTACAGGTAGGGAAAAAAAAAATCTTGTATTTAGTCACAAGTGGATTAGAAAGCCTGGAAATGTTTTCTTTGTTTGTTTCTTTTGGAAAGAAGTGATGTTTTAATTGTATAATAACTGTACATAAAATTTATGTATTGACAATTGATAAATTCACAGGCTGATACTAACAAACAAGTTTATAAAATGTACTGTTGCCTTTAAAAAGAAGAAAAAAAAATTAAATCTATTTCTATTACCTACAATTTTTTCTTGGCTTCAGGCAACCGTCGAGCAAAATCAAACCTTTTATTATAGGACCTTGTGTGTATTCACCTTCCAGTTTGTTCCTCTAAAAAGTAAATTTAATTCAACTTCAGGAACAGAATTTCTGTTCTTTGTATTATATGCGATCTTGAATGCTAAAATTTTAATTGTTAATAGCTGGTGATGGAAGCCTGAAAATATAATTGTTATTTTAATGGATTATTATATGGAATATTTTTTTTCCTGCAGTCTTAGATGTCATGAAATATTGGGGTTTTTTTGAAGGTATATTTGTTATGAAAAGACATAAGCTATGAATTGATGGACTAGGTGTCACAGAAAATTGAAAAGCTCAGTTGTATATGGGATAAAAACAGAGACAAGTGACCAAGCAAAATGTTTTTGAAGCGGAATCTTTCTTTATCCCATCTCTAATAATTATTGGTTAAAACATCCAAAGGTTACCATGTGTAATCTTTAAGGAAAGGAAGCTATTACTCAAGCTTTTACTAAATAGTGAGTTTATAGATTTAATTTTTTTGTTGTTGGAGTCTTTTGCAAAAGTAGGTTGTTCTGATTGTGAGAATTTTAGCTTTGTATTATATAGTAGTTTTATTTGTTACATAGTGGAAGGTGGGGGGGAGAAATTTTTTTTTTAATGCTTTTTAAAATCTTTTGCAAAAGTAGGTAGTTCTGATTGTGAGAATTTTAGCTTTGTATTATTATATAGTAGTTTTATTTGTTACATAGTGGAAGTTGAGGGAAAGATCTTTATTTATCAATGCATTTTGAAAATTGGGAAAATATTTTGAAGAATCTATGTCATCAGACTTAAAAGCATTTTTTGCTTGTGATGGTCAACAAGATACTGATTTGGCTGAATTCTTGCATAAGGCTTCTTAATAAAAGGGATTACATAAAACTTTAAATACGATGTAATTAATCACTCAACAAAGTTAACATTCTGTGTTTGCTTCTGTGGATTATTTGTTATTTACTCGCAAAGAGATATCAAAAAATCTTTATATTACAATCATCTGTTAGAGCTAAAAGCAAGCAATTGTGCAGTTCTTTCCAATATCCTTGAAATCACCTCAATGTTTTAGATGATTTTTGTAGGAGATTTTTGGAAATGTATGGAGTTCTTTTTTGAAATGAGTCATTAGATTAAATCAGGTTAATGTTTGTTTGCCAGTAGAGAAAAATCAGTGGCAATTGGGATACTTAAGATAATACTTCGTAAGTACTGTCATTGTAATAGATCTCACTATGTTAAAAGGAAAGTTAACACCACCTGCATTTTCTGTTACAAATTTGGCCTTTTTCCACAGTGCAAAATCTCTGGTAACCTGCGGTATACATTATTACCGCTTTGTGCTTTACTTCCTTAGCAAAGCATTTTTTCCAGCAGTACCGCAAGTTTTGATACACAGTTTGGTTTAGTGCAGTGAACAGAAGTAGGGATTCATATCAGTAACTGCAAATGATGGGCATGTATTTGACTTGTTACCTGTAAACCTTTAGGTGTCTGTTGTTTCTCTTGCTTTGCTGACTAGTGTAGACTGAAGTGAAACTTCTGAAAGCACATTAATGTTTGCATGCACATACATTAAACTGTATCTTAATAAATAGATGCCAGTATTTGTACACATGTGCATATGTTTATGCATACATATTTATATAAATATCTGGGTCAATAGGATAAAAGGCTAAAACAAAGACACCCTCACTTGGAATGAAGACAACTTTTGGCTTGCTGAGTCAGAAAATGTAGATGTTACGCATAGTTAAATTTTTGGCTCAGCTTCTAGTTTTTTGAGGAAGGAAATTATAAAATTTGAATGAATTGTCACACTAACCTAGAGTGAATATTTTCTGCATAAATTAAGTTTGGGTAATTGGTGTTGTTGCAAAATTGAATTAAGTAGTTTTGCAAGTTCAGAATTAGGTATACTGAGGCATCTTGATGCAAGTAAATATGAATAATATTTTATTGTCTATGATTTCGTTGGGGAGAGCCCCTATAAAAGCTACAAACAGGTGAAGACCTTTTTACGGTGTGTACATGGAGAATAAAGTAAGTTCTTGGTGGGCACCAGTAAAAAGAACCATGTTGATTTCATGATAGCTACCAGTGATTTGTGATTACACTTGATCTGGTTGTGGGTTTTTAGAAATTTAGCAGTAGGTTTTAAAAGTACGCTGTAAAGACCTTCTGTATTTTTGTCAAGTACCTTGGAAAGAACAGGCGTTCCATTTTCTGGGGCTCTACAAACACCTTAAATTACTGTGTTTAGCATGTTCTATCTTGAGATACCGCATACTTGTATTGAAAACTTTTAGGTAGAAATAAAACTGCCATGGAATAAATGGCAAAACCTCCAGTGAAAATGTTAGGATCAGAGATTCACCCTTCAATTTTTCTACCTACTCGAGCAGTGATTCTACTTTATGAACTAAGTACTGGCTTTACACAAACCAAGCAAAAGTCAGTCTGGTAGATACTTCATTTGTGGTCTTTAAATATGTACAGCTCTTTTCAATGTTAGTAGTTTTTGTACTAATATAATAGCTTAATGTAATATTTTTAGAACTACCTATTTTTAGGGTTTTTTAGTCATTAATTCTATCATTTAGTCATGGTAGACTGCTTTTGTTTCCAACTAGAAGCAGTCAAATTTATCAAGGTGGTGTTATAACTTTCTTTTGAGTATATAACATTATCACTAACTACTGCCACGTTGTCTTTCTGTTAGAGCTCCAAACACAGCCTAAGCACTGAGGGCCTGAATAAACAGAAGTTACAGGAGATTTTCTGTTGACTCAGATAGACTTGGAGTTGAGGGTGGTCACAGTGTGTCCTGTCGAATAGACTGTTTGCTGAAACTAACTTTAAAATGTACTGCAGTAATACAAAGTAGATAAAGTAAAAGAGAGAGGTGGGGAAATAACCTTAAAGAGTGTTTGTTTTTTGAATTTCGATATTCCTTTCACAGGTTTAGGGCTTACTCTTTTCTTGTATGTCTATAAATGCCGCAAAAATAGCTCCTCTTATGTCTGATTGTTAAAACATATATTTTTGTAACTTAAAACATACATTTTTCTAACCATTGACAAAATTACTTAAGAGATGTTTGATAAAACTGAGTGGTGTGTACTAATGGTTTCGTGTCCTATGATAACTCGAAATTCTCAGCTATGCAGTAGAAAGTTCAGCACTGAAGAATTTGAATGGGATATTGGACTCAGCTATAGAAGAGTGCAGGCTTATAAACAATGCTTATTTTTCACCTTTAATTCAGAGTTGTAATTTTTTCATTCTCATTCAATCTTATTAGCATTTTTGTTTCAATCATAAAAGATTTGGGAAAGTCATTTGTGCAGACCTGTGGTGGTAGGACTACAGGTAGATACAGTAGGTTTTTCTGGGTATTTCATTCTCAGGCTAGAGTTGCCTTTCTGGCTTCCTGTTAGGCAGCTTTTCAGAATGTATAGCTGTTTCCTTTTTTTTTTTTTTTTTTTTTGTTATTACAGAGCCTTATACTTCCACTTTTATTAAGTTTAAGAGCTCCTCTTAGTCCAGGTTTGTCAAATACAGGTCTTGTCTTTGAAGGCTGTTTCAGGTATTGCTATTAACTGAAAATGTAAGTGTACAGCTTTATAGCACAGTGAATGAATATTAAATTTAGATAACTTTTTTTGACCTCTTGAAGATGGTAATAATATACCTGGAAGACAAGAACTGGCTGGCTGGACAACAGCGTACCACGTACATTGTTGAAGCTTAAATGTCCATTACTCCAGAGATCTTCCAGCTTTTAGAAGTTTAAATCCAAGTTTTAAGTTCTGCATTTTGACAATGACTAGTTTGGAAATTGTGTGGGGGATAAGAGGAAGATGAGGGAGAATGTGGGCCCTCTCCGGAACGAAACGGGGAGACCTGGTTACCCGGAACATGGAGAAGGCAGAGGTATTCAATGACTTTTTTGCCTCGGTCTTCACTGGCAAGTGCTCGAGCCTCACCGCCCAAGCTGCAGAAGGCAAAGGCGGGGACTGGGAGAATGAAGAGCCACCCACTGTGGGAGATCATCAGGTTTGAGACCATCTAAGGCACCTGAAGGTGCACAAGTCCATGGGACCTGATGAGATCCATCCACAGGTCCTGAAGGAACTGGCAGATGAAGTTGCTAAGCCACTATCCATCGTATTTGAGAAGTCGTGGCAGTCCCATGAAGTTCCCACTGACTTGAGAAGGGGAAACATAACCCCCATTTTTAAAAAGGGAAAAAAGGAAGACCCGGGGAACTACAGGCCAG
>NW_008795126.1:2953598-2986770 GCF_000699145.1 Aptenodytes forsteri | reverse complement strand
CTGAGGGTGGTGAAGCACTGGCCCAGGTTGCCCAGAGAGGTGGTGGATGCCCCATCCCTGGAAACATTCCAGGTCAGGTTGGACGGGGCTCTGAGCAACCTGATCTAGTTGAAGATGTCCCTGCCCACGGCAGGGGGGTTGGACTAGATGACCTTTAGAGGTCCCTTCCAACCCAAACTATTCTATGATTGTGTGTTCTTTTCAGGTAATTTCATCTTGATTGATTCCATAATTCCCCAGCATGATTCCATGAAATGATACACATATAAGACTGTATTGCAATTATAATGGTCATCTGAAAGCTTCTTAAGAGACTAATGTAACTCTGTCACTAATTGCAACTCTATCAAGATGTTTGTGCATTGGAACCTGTACTTTGATACATTACATTTCTAATTCTAAAAGAAGCAAGCGTTCACTAAGGTTAAAAGCTGACCTCTTTAAAGTGGGAAAGTGAATCCAAGTTAGTGGTAGCTTTATAACTGTAAGGTGATAATATGTGTGAAATGTACTGTGGATTTTAAACCTTTATTTTTAGGGGAAATGGGAGAAAAGAAGGAAGAAGAGAAAAAGAGCAAACTATTTATTGAAAAGATCGTAATAGAAGACTGAAGGCATGTTTCACCATGCTTTGTTGGTGACACTATCAGTGACAAAACCAAATTACTTCAGAACCCCAAGTCTGGATAAACTTGGAATTTGAAGCTTTGTTAAGGGAGGCAAAGTCACTTACGGAATTGCTAACAAAACCACTTTCAATTAATTCTTTTACTATTAAAAATAGGCTAATCAAGGAATGGTGGTGTTTAAATGCTTATCAGCCCTATCTGGAAATTAACAACTAAAGAAAGGTAATGTGGCCTTTGGAAACAGAAGAGAGCATGAAGGGGTGAAGTTCCCAGAAAAGCAGGGCAAATGTTGCCTGGGGCTGCCTGAGCCTTGGTGAGTGAAGTAACTGCTACATTGTTGTGAAAACTTGCACTTTCTGTTTTTTGAGTGAATATGATGTGTGTGGAGATCCCAGATTCCTATAAGTGTTCCCTGACTAGGTAATCATGTCTGTGGCACTCTGTGCAATAAACTGGGTAACCCCTCACTCAGTAAAGAAATACCAATTTGAGACCAGGAGTCATTAAAAGATTTGAAATGCTCTCTAGTGGTAGCAATTTCACCAACCATGTGGATCTTTTTTCATCTCTAGCTAATGAGAATTCAGTCCATTAGAGCTACAGAAACAAAGGCAATGTAGCACAATTGGTAGTATCTGCAAAAGATGGAAGAAATGAAGAACGGGAGGGAATTGAGAATTCAGTCCATTAGAGCTACAGAAACAAAGGCAATGTAGCACAATTGGTAGTATCTGCAAAAGATGGAAGAAATGAAGAAAGGTGGAGGGAATTTAAAAAAAAAAAAAAGAAAGCACGTGGGAAAAGAATGTACATTTAACAGAACAAAGTGGGGAGCCAAAAACATTTCTGAGAATCAAGTATTTTTGCATCCATTTATGTACCCATCCTGTGATCTAGGGAGGAAAGCAGTTCAGGTTTGTGGTATTAGTTGTGGGCTCGGGTCTGGATGGTTGCCCTTCCACAGAGACAAGTGGAACAAGACTTGAGGTCAAGACTTGGGGTAGGGCTTGGGGGTCAGTCTTCATGAGTTGCTGCATGTTACTTGAGATGTGCTGACAATGTAGGCTTCCTTCTCACTTCCCACAGATTAAAGACATTGACTTAGCTTAAATCCTTTATTTGATCTTAAGTCAGGCTGAATATTATACTAAATGTGAGTAGGATTGTTGCTTAATTGCATACCTTTTAAGCTGTCATTGTAGATGGGTCAGGATAGAGCTGAATAGTGTTTTTGTGTTATAAATGAGGAGGACAAATCTGACAAAACTTCCCTCTGCCACCCTTGAATTCATTCTAATTCACCCCTGTTGAAGTTATATATTCACACATATCTGAGTTTCCAGTGAATTACATTTCTATTTTTTCAGCAATGAATTAGAGTGAAATCAGAAGTAGAGTAACAATAATTATACCTTTTTTTCCTAAGGCTATTGCAGTTACATGGATGTAGGTAAAACTGTTGATTTCATTTGTGATGACATTGTTAACTTTAAGGGCCAATATCAGAAAACACAAATTATATTTACCATTCATGACTTTAACTTAAATTTCTGCCTATCATTTCTAATAAGTTGTAGCTACTTACAGCTGTTTTGAATTGACCTCTGATGGTTAATCATTTAAGATGAAAAGTGAGGTGGACCCATTGTTAAAAACTGAAATGACTTTAGAGAACAAAAATTAAAATCCTTTATTTACAACATAAAGCATCATAGAGCATTGTTACTAATAGACGTATTAAGTGCTTCATCAGATTAAAATGTTTAAAGTTTTAAATATCGAGATATCTGTCAAATATAGTTGCCATCTGTCCTTGACAGAAGCGCCAACATCTGCTGAGATGCAGACCTGTGACCTAAAGATAAGTTTCTATACACAGAAAAATATTTAGCTTCCTACTGTGACCTTCCATGCACAAGACATGAGCTATGGATTTGTTTCCTAGGGAACTAGTGACTGAGGAAAATCTATAATTAGATCTGTGGGTTGTTTGCTACAAATGGGAATTGGGTGCTAAGCAGGTTCTTAAAGTATCCAGAAGTATTACGTTGTCCTCACGTAATGGAACCAAATTTTAAAAAATGCCCTTCATCATATTTCTTTTTTAATATCTTCAATTAAAATTTTTACATACTTTTGATAGAGTACTTATTCCTCTAGGTTCATTTTAACTGCAAAATATTTTCAAAAGTCAAGACTCAGCAGGTTGCTAGTTAAAGTAAAAATAAATTTAGACACAACCTTCTAATAAATTTCTTCAAATTAAACTGAATCTTAATTTTCAAGAGTGGTTTTAGGTGAATCATTCTCACCAGCTCCATTTTTCTCACTTTACTACTCCTATTCGGTTCCTCAGGTTGGCTCTGCAACTTCAGTGTCTTATTCTGCAATTCCAGTTACTGTACCCAGCTGGATGTTCCCCCTTAATCCAGACCTTGATTTCTTTCTTTGCTGAATGCGTGGATCTAAAGACAACGTTTGTAGCTAAGTCCCATGGGCAGTAATTGTAGCTGCAGGGAGAGGAAGCAACTAGGTTTTTTATATTCCCCAGACAACCCAGGGCAGACTTCTCTAGACCTTATCAGCAGATTATTTTATCCTGGGCACCGTGCAGCTGAGATGCTGCTGTGTTGCTTCCAGTCTGGTGCTAGATCAGAGTGCCTTATGCTTTCTTGGGTGCTGCAAAAGTAGCCTTGAGTAATAAATTAAGACTTTGATCTTTTTTGGAATAGATAGTACTGTGAAATACCTGGGAAAAGGTACTGTAAATTGGCTCTGTTTTCCTCTTTTCTCCCACTTCTTGTAGACTTAGCTACATGTGTGGTGATTACACATTATGTATTCTGTCCTATGTCCTGAATTTCTGCAATTAGAAACAATTAAATGTTGTAATGTTGTCTCTGCATTTCTGCCTTTTTAGATCGGTGGTAAGTTTGCAATAAAGCACCTCTATAAATCCAAATAATCCTCTTTTTTTTTTTTTTTAAGGGCATCTTTTAAGTTCTTCTTCATTTAATATTGTCAATCAGAGTCAGATTTTTCCTAACAACTAACCATAGCTTTTGAGCTACTCCATTTGGCTGTCACTCAAAAGACAGCAGTCCTCAAATTCCTTCAACTAACAGGGTTTGTTGCAAGTTAGTCACTTAAGCAGCAATTAAACTATGGTGATTCAATGGCTACTGAAAGGCCAAATCAGCCACTGGAACATCCAGGCCTTCTGTAACAAGTAATACTTCTAGGTCATTTTCCTCTGAGATTATGAAAAACTGTGTTTATAAATTCTGTGCTGTCAGTAGAAGGAAATTGTTGTGTACTGAATCCAGAGTTTGCAGATATATATATCTGAAATTGACTATTACTAAGGAAAAGGGGAAGTGAAAATTATTTGTAACGAATCTTCTTACTCTTTATAAATTAAGAGTAAAAGGAAGCTGAAGGATTACCTGCTACAAAAGATAATGCACATCTTGATGTGTTCATTGAATTACTTTACTTTGATCTATGAGCCAAACACTCACTGTTAGCTATTTATATTGGTTAAATCCTCAAATTTGGTGCAATTGTAGATGAAGCCTGCAGGCCCCAGGCTGTGACTGATTCTTCAAGGGGAATTGTTGCATCTGTGTACAGCTATGATAATGAACCTCAAACTGAAGGGATCCACCAGTGCACAGGGCTTCCACGTGCATAAATTCATTTTGTTTCATTTGGACACCTGTACATCCTACTACAAAAATGATCTGAATTTTTTAAATGTTTATGCATAATTATGATAAAAAGCCATTATGTTGAGAAGATATTTTTTGGTTGAATATAAAATATCCTATTTGTGTTGATTTTTCTAAAAAGACCTCAAAAAATGAGCTCTGGCAGTGAAACAACTTCATCGTTTTTTAATAAATTGTGCCATTTTCATCCGTTAAGATATTTTGTTGAAATATTTGTCTGTGGAATTAATTAACCTTGGCTAATTTTGGATTTAGAGTTGTTTTATTATAGTTACTAAAACATTGTATTTGCACTGGTGTAACGAAATAATAGTTGGTATAGTAACTTCTATAGGAAGCAGAGCCCCAGTCCAACAAAATACTTAAATACGCCATCTGCATTTCAAGCAATACAAGTTCTATTTCCTTCATGTACGTAAAGTTCTGAATATGATACCTGATAAAAGTATTCATGCAGTTTTGTTTGGATTGCTTCAGGCAAGGAACATTTGTACCATTTGCAGCCCCCAATCAGTCTTGCAAACGTGCATCAAAAATATGCTAAAACTATGTGCTTTAATTCTCACAATGGTGTTCTTAAATTTGACACTTCTGAAGTGTTTTCCATTACAAAGCTCATAGTTAAGATGCTAAAAAAAAACCCTCTTGAGAATATCGGTGTATGATTTTTCGTTTTCATAATTCATTTAATTTCAACTCCAGATTTTTTTTTATTCCCATGTTACATCTCTGACAGTTGGTATAAAAGTTTCCACATTCAAGGTATTAGTACACCCAGTACTCCAAAAAATTTTATACAGCTGTTAAAAAGGCTTCAGTTTACAGATGCATTATTGTAATAATACATGTATTCCTATTTGAGGAACTTTTTTCTGTAATTCATAAAAGTCTTAAAAGAACCAATGCAAAAGAATGCAAATAAGTGGTAATGGCTAATCTTGTAATAGTAGTTTTGTCCAGTGGCCACTGAGCTTTTAATGTGTACGTTAAAGTGCAAAATTCGGACACTTTCCAGTCATGTGTTTCGCCCAGTTAAAACTGAGTCTTGGGGATATGACATAGAAAATAGATTTTTAAAGTTTAAAATAACCGAATTATGGCTTTCTTTGCTGAGTTAAATCAAGTCTGTTGCCTATATACATTTTCTTCTCTGGGAAATACATATATATGTGTATTCTTATTAGAACTATCAACAGCATCAAGCAAAACATTTGTAGTTGATGACACAGAAGCAACGTCTGCTGTACTAAATGTAGTTTTCCCCAGCTTTGGTTCCCCCAGAAACCAAACACTTCACCTTGACTTCGACTGTGTTCCTTTACCTTGGCTGTCATAGGAGGTTGGGTGACTGTTGTATATTCCTATTGCTGGTCACACTTCCCCTTGCATTCTGTGCTTGTGGTTTCTAAAGTGCTGTTCCAGTGCAAGCACAAATATTAGAATTTGGGTGATTGACTGACTGGCTGGTTTAAGCTTTGCAGTGAAAGCACATGGTCTAGGAGATTTATACAGCTTTGAAAATCTTGCCTCATACATAGGCTGGAGATTGAAAACCGATCTGGAAATGTTTTGAAATTTGGGACTGTGATATTGCCTGCATTATTGTATTGCATAAGCATCTTCAATTGCTGAAGTTTTTTTCTGTTGTTTACTTGAATTTTGCAAATATTGTTCATACTTGTCTATATTAACTTAGCTTGTGTTTTGGGTAACATACTGAATGGGCATTTGTCCAGATGTGTTTTGGTTGATAATTATTTTTTAAGTTTGGTGATCATGAAAGGAAGGGGTTTTTTGTATGTTTAGCTTATAGTCATGAAGCAGTTTCTGTTGGTTAGTGCTTTTGAATAACGATGGGAATATTTTGCATTTGTTTTGGTTGAAAGATTATTTGAGTCAGTACAGAGCAGATGGAGCCTCTGACTGTACTGTGTGGTTTTCAGTATGGCAGGATAGGAAGTGTCTGTTTAAATATTTATACACTATCTAAACAATGGGCCTAAACCATTGTTTTGCTCTTGTGGAGCATAGTGATTAAAGGAAAAAATAGTTCACCTCTAGATATTCCATGGATAAATTTGCTCCCTGGGAGGCTAGGGAAGGGGGGGAACACCAAAAACAAACACACACACACAAAAAAACCCCAAAAATCACACAAGAGAGACAGTGTAACACTCTGAAAGGAAAAGTACTGGGGTTTGAACTAAATATTCCTGTCTGAGGGTGGGATTTGTTTTCTAATTGAAAAGTGAAACTAATACGATGCATCTCTAATTCAGATGGTGTCAAAAACTAAGAAATTATGGAAGTGGTTAAGGCAAACACTTCTTAAATTAATCTGGTAAAGTTAGATGGTGCTGTTAAGGACAGATTTGCTGGGGTTGCAGAACTGTAAAGTCTCTCTCTGGGGTTGCAGAATTGTAAAGTCTCTCTCTGGGGGTAGTGGGGTTTTTTTTGTACTTCTATTTCTCTCTTTCTCTTGAGAACATTCTGATTTACTTTTGCGATAAACCCGTAACAATGGGGATCACATTGCTGAAATGAATTTAGCTGGAAGGGATACCTAATGTCAGCTGAAAAATAGCACTTGGTAAATATGTTTTGGCCATGGTTCAGCAAAAAGCAGATCCTGTCAGCTAAGTAACATTGTTTTCTTGTAAGTGTCTTTTAGTTGAGCAGAATTGTGCAGTCTCTGCCTTTTTGGAGAAAAAAAAAAAATAAAAAAAAAATACTGGTTTGTCTGTGGTGCTAGATTATGTGGTCCTGACAAGGCTAGCATGGATCACTTCAGTTTTCAATACATTTATTCTCCGATGTACCCTTGACATGGGAAGGTGTTATCAGGTGTGGGGTAGTGAGTAATGTCTAAATCTACATCTAATACTGTCGTTTGGGTCCTGGGTGAGGAAATAGCCTTCAAGAGTCTATATTATTGTGGGATGCTCAGCTGACATCTTTTCTGTTTATACGATCTGCCCATGCAATGTCAAGGCCCTTCTGAATTGTGAGATCAGAACAAGGAAAAATGAAATAGGTAGAAACTGGGAGGCCAGATAAAGTATGCCTGCCTTGTCCATGTTCTCAGTAGGTGGGTGCTTGGGTCTGTGCTACCTTAACTGGACCATTTCCTAAGAATGAAGAGTCTTTATGTGCAACACATGGCCACTGTCATATGGTGCAGACATTTTCAATATTAGAACCTGCACTGAAGTTCCTAAAGCCGTGAACAAATTATGGAAATAAGTGTTTCTGTCTGGGCTTCAAGTAGTAATAACTGTGGGAAAGTAATTTACGTATTTCAGAAACGTAAAAATGACATCCCAAAGTAAACATTCCAGCAGAAATAACCTGGCCTTGTTTTTTCTCAGCTAGTAAATTGGGAAAGCATTGTTGTGTAAATACATTGTAAGCTAGGAAATTTTCATGTGAACGGTGCTGTGTTTATGACAGTATTCAGAATAGCAGTCTTGCCAGAGGAGATGTCAGACAATCCTCCTGTTCTTTCTTCCTTGCTCTTTCTGAAGCACCAAACCATATGGCAAATTAAGCCTGATTTTTATTAAACTTTTCATTGTACTGAGCTTAGTGTGAACTGGGAAATGCACTTTCTTTGAACTATGCAGCCATTATATAAGCATCTTAATTAGGAAATGTTAATGTTCTTCCTTACATTCCTGGGAGTATGTAGCTCCCTCTTGTGGCTAATTAAACATTTTAAAGAATCATACTTCTGAAAATCACTTTTTTGTGTGACCATCGTTGATCTTGAACAAATGATGCGGTGGTACATGGAGCATCTCTAACCTGGGCTTTTATTACTATATCAAGCATAAGTCGCTGTGCAATAACTAGATGCATAGGTGGGTAGATAGATAGGAGAGAAGGGTCTGCACATACTTGTACCATGAATGTGACTGCTTCCTGAATCTTTAAAAAAGCTGAATGGACACATCTAGCCATTTAGAAAGAAGTCTGCTGTCTGGTAACTCTGTTGGTTCCATACATGATATGCTGAAGAATGGTTTAGAGCTAAAGTGGGGATGAGATATGGGATGTGTTGTAGCTCCAAGGAGTACAGATCTTTCAGGTACCACATTGGGATGTCTTGCCATCAAACTCAAGGTTAATATTCTTGCCAGATTTGGAGTTGAGAGGAAATTTTCCCTCCAGTCAGGTTTGCAGGGACCCTTATTACTGTTGTTATTACACTCCTTCCTTTCTATCTAGTGTGGAGAAAGATCTGTATATGGTTATGTGGAATTTTTCTGATCAATTCCCCTGCACAGCCCATGGTTTGTTTTGCTTTCTTTCTGTGGCTTGTTACAACTGGGGCATTGTGCCTATACTACATCTTAAACTTGTCATAAACAGTTAGGTAATGTTTGATGGCTATGGTGGAAATGGCTGTTGTGTAGACACCTCTGAATTAGATTTTTGTGCTGGCCTGTGGCTGACTTCAGTCCTTTCAAACCACTGTTCTTATATTGGATGGGAAGGTGCACTTGTCTCATAATAAGTCTCAGAAATCGGGGCAGAAGATGATCAATTCATCTTTTCCCTGCAAAAGTGAGCAATGGTCATGACATTGCAAAATTGTATGCATAGCTTTATGTTAAGAAAAACACATATTTTTAGGCTTGATGTAAAAAATACCAGAGATTGGTCAGAAAATGAATTGAACAGCGTAACTTTTCAGTAGGAACAATTAAGTTTCAGTTTCATCACAAAACCTGAAGTTACAAAGTTACTTTGCCCTTTTGTCACCTGCAGTGTTGTCTGCCGCTGTGTTTTGGCATGACATACTCAAAAACACACACGAAGAAAACTTCATCCATTAGTGTTTCTGACTTGGAAGGAAGAAAAAATAAAACGGTGAAACAGGTTTTTACTTTGAAATTTCTCCCTTCCCCAAAGGGTTTGAGAATTGAAATTTTATCTCTGAAAATGCTGATTTCCTATTTCATAACTTGTGGCAATTTTTTTCTCAATTAAAATAAAGGAATAATGATTATGGAGTTTAGTCAAAATCTCACTGCCCAGTAATCTGCAAACCAGTGTACTGAACCCACAGCAATAGAGCAACAAACATGTATTTCCTCAGGGACATTATTAAACACCCTGCATATTTATTATCTCAAAATGGGAGCAGGTCCAGATTTCTAAGGCCACTTTTTCCCTTCTTCTTCCTGAGCTGTAATTCAGACCAGCATATAAATATTTGACTTAATGTTTCTGTGGAAATATAAACAATATAAAATTGCTAGAAACAAAACAATATGAAACAGCAGAGGGAAGGAATGGCTTGGCAAGATTGTCAGCCTTAAAGGGCAAGATTAATTTATAATCCTCCTAGATTCTGGTGTACAAATACAAATTTGCAAAGCGTGTAGCTTATAACAAACAGTGTGTAGATCTGCAAGTTTACACATGCTGCTGTCACTAATGTGAAACAGCCTTGAAATTGGATTTTTAGGGATTTTTTTCTTATGGGGAAATAAGGTAGTGATAGTAACAAGGAGTTTCCATACACACGTGTGTGTACATATATAAACATCCATATAAATTTGGACAGTGGAGGAATTCCAACTGTGTGACTAAGCAGAGTTCTGGGCAGGATACCCAGATATTTTCATGAGGAGTTTTTTCCCTTGGTTTAAAATCCTGGGAAAGGAGGAGCAGAGAAGGGAATGGGGAAAAAAAAAAACCAACCTGAAAGTTGTCTATTTTGTAATGACTTTACGATGGCTAATAAAAAGGACTGACTAATCAGAAAATAACGTGGGATGGTATTGTAAGGGTTGTTGTGAAATAAGTATGCTTTATGCCGCTCAATGCAATATGTCTTTTTTCTTTCTTTTTTTGTAAGTTTGTAGCTGTTTTATCAATTTAACAGAAAAAAGAAATAGTTTTAAATAAAATGTCGAATTCTAGACATAGAGTGAATACAGTACCAATGGAATAATAGAAACTTTAAGTAGTGAAATAGAAGACAGTAAAGATAAGACAGGAACTGGCTAAGGACATGAGTAGCTTTTCCAGGGTTTAACGCAAGAATTGCACAGTGTTTTCTGAATGATTGAAAACATGTTTTATAGTTATATATTACCATGAGCCATATTTTATCGTTATATATTATTGGCAGGGAATATACCTCAGACATTAGGTAAAAGATCAAAATGGCTTATGTGGTTATAGAATGATTTTAAACGTTTTTATAATATGGCCTGTAACTTCTTGTTTTCTACCAATGCAGGTCATCAGCAGTGAAGGGACAGAGGGAGCAAAGTTTCGACTCTCTGGTAAGGGAGTAGATCAAGACCCAAAAGGAATTTTTAGAATCAATGAGATCAGTGGGGATGTCTCCGTGACCCGAGCCCTTGATAGAGAAGCAATTGCCAATTATGAGGTGAGTACTCATAGCAATAGGATCTCTGCCTCTATGTTGATAACATATATATTTTGAATGTGTATTTGCTTTTGAAACGGCTACAGTTATTGAAAACTAAATTGCGGCTACTGTCCTATAAAATTTCCAGAAGAACCGTTTGTCCTTTGGAAATAGTACATGTGTTTAATTTTACATGCAATTGGAACTCTGCTTTCTGCATGCAACTTCTGTCATTTATCTTTAGTAGGAATACTATCTGAACATTGTGTATGCATTTGATTTGTAAATACAAAATTATGTTTGGACAAAAGGAGATCTTTTCAGGAAGTTGCCACTAAGGTACCACATGGCTATACTTTTTTATTGCCAAGCTGTCAGTGGAATATACTATTCAACTCCATTTTTAGTAATAGGTATCTTTTAATAGAGATAAAGAAGATTCTGTTAATATGAAAATGTTAGCAGATACATCTCTGTCAGATGTATGTCTCCTACAAAGATTTTTACTAAAGATTTCGTTCCTTGTCAATAAATGCTATGTTTCTCCCCATTGAAATTCTAACAGATGAGCTCTGAAATCTGTAAAATAACTGTACCGCAATGTCCTGAAATGTATAGTATAAATAGAGGATCTGTCAATTCATGTTTTCTATCTAGCTCTTGAAATGGGCAGTCAGATAAATTGCGTCTGGCCACTTTGATACAGATGAGCAGCATAATTCAAAATGCAAAATGGTTAGTACATTTGCATGTTGCCACTTCTGCCACAGCGTGGGGGACTGACCTCTGTATCCTCATGCAGCCAGGAGCGTGTGGTACTCCAGCCCCTGTGGGGCACAGGCTCTGGTGACAGTTCTGACTGCCATCCCTGATCTCTTTGTCATGTCTGCTGCCATGTAGTAATCAATACTTGTACTTTCAATGCTGTTTCTCTCTTCCTCTGGAAGAGTTTGCCAGTTAGATGACTAGTCATACTTGCTCAAACAGCACTGCTAAAATTTACCGTATGTTGGTTTTCAACACTTAAACATCTATTTCTCATCCGGGTCTACAGTGAAATATATGTTAACCACTCGCATAGGATTTATGGTAGTTACTGATGTCCTTCTTAAAAGAAAAACGTTGCAGTTTCTCTTTTTAACACTGTTCCTCATCTTCATTTACCAGCTGTTTCTTATTTTATCAGTGGCTTTCCACTTTAATGTGTTCAGTATAAGCCTTGAATATTTTTTTACTGGGAAATCTTAGTAGTCTTTTCAACCTAATGCATCAAACCACAAATGGCCCTCCTATCTGATCTGGCAAAGTATACACTTAAATTAAGACAAAAACATTTCCCTAGAGGAGCCTTTTTGAAGCAATGCAAATTATATACAAATAATGCAGTGTAGTAGATTATCCAGAGCAATGCAAATGTATATCCTAATAGGCTGTAGTGCTTTCTAACCTGTTATATAGCACTCTGCTCAGCATGCTCACTGGCATCCTGTTGTGCAAAATGTAGTTGAAAAGTTCTGTAGGAGAACCCTAAACTTGATTAGTCTGTCTTTGAATCCAGCCCATTGTTTTCCAATAAAGATGTATCATGGTGTCAGGAAGGCAGCAGGATTTTCTCCCTGATTTCCTTGGTACACCGAAAGATGAATTACCTGAAAGACCCTTAAATTTCTCTCACAAGTGTTTTTGCTTTCTGTTTTTGTTTGAGCTCCCCCTGCCCAGTATTGATGTCCTGAAAGAAAAAGTTCAAAGCAAAGGGCAAACACGGAAAGAATAGATCTCCATGAAAAAATACAAGTTCTTTGCAAGCTATCATATCATCAAGTATATAATCAGTGGTGGGGCAAGGATAAAAAGATGAGATCTGTTTGAATCCTTCCAGCTACACAGAAGGCTGCTGTGCATGAGCACTGTTTTTTTTCTATGCTTAGTGCATATATACTCAAGGGATGAGAATTAAAAAAAAATTAATAGGGCACAAAATAGAGCTTTGGCGATCACAGTATTTCATAGAACTTTGCAGATTTTACCATCCATGTATCTCAAAATGTTTTAAATTAGCTAAGAATATTTATTTTAAAAAATTGTTGTTGTTTCTTTCATTGAATGTTTGAAATTCTGCTTTTTGCTGCCCTCTTTCTCCTGGAGGAATACTGAAAAGCCTGTAGAAGGGTTTCCATATATTCATTACAAGAGAAACATGATTAAATTAAAGGAGTACTGAATTCTACTCAGACAACTGTTGATTGTCTGAGTTAATCCTCTCTTTCTATTATTTATTTTTAAATATTTTTTTTTTACTAAAAGGCAGAAAATATTTTAAAATAGAGTGAAAAAGTCTGTCTGAGGGTCAGGGCCTGCCAGTCTATTTGGTGCAGCCCAGTTGCATGGCAGTTGTGTTTTCAGATGAGTTCAGATTCTATTTGTTAGCAAAAGAAACTCAAGCTGGCAAGAGGAATGTAAGGCAGCTACATTATTTATACCCACCCCCCTGAAACAGACTTATTTATCCAATTGATTTATGAGTTTATTTTTTATGAAATCAGTTAAATTGTTCAAAAATGGACAAGTATGCGAAATTCCACCAAAATATTAATGTCAGGGTGATTAATTGTCATAGTAATTCTGACCTAATCCCCTGCACATTTGAAAATGTGATGATTTCTATTGAGAAAATGAAACTGTGCCAGAGGAGGCTGGGTGAGACAGCAAAGTCCAAAAGCCACTACATTGAAATTAGCCATTAGTAATTATTTTTCTTCTCGTGTATGGAACTCTGCTAATGAAATCGTGTTTGCCAATGGAAAAAGGTAGGTGCTTCTGGTGTGTTTTTCACTGTAACTTTGTGGGGTGCCTCCTTAAAGGTCAAGAATGTCAGTTAGCTTCAGTTTTAAGTGAAAGCTGTTTATGAAGAAGAGCAGGAGGATGTAAGGATGTTGTTATGCCCAGCAAAGAAAGACTGTTTTAGAAAAGTGTGTAGTAATTCCTTTTTTCTTCTAAAGAGGTCTGATAAAGAGCATCCTGATAGGAATTCTCTGGATCAGAATAAACCAGTGGATTTACATTGAATGGTTTTATTTTGGAGCTTGCTAACAGCCTGTTGATGAAACTACTAAATGATGCTCTGAAGAAAGGGCTTAAGCAGAATATGGGCATATTATTGAATTGTTGCTGGGTTGGTGAGATAAGTAGGTAGCCTAGAGCCCCTATTTAGTGGGAACAAAAGGTGTTTAGTTGTACAAATATGCTCTCAAAAATAGTATCTTTGGTTTTCTGTCAAGATTTGAATAAATACGACTAGTTGGAAATTTCAGACAATGGCAAATCATTTATTTATGTAGTATTGAAAAATGCAGATGTGTAAAAATGGATAAGGAACTTGGTGGGGAGACTTAAGATGGATTTTCTAGTCCAAATCCGTGTGGTACACACCATCCAAAAATTGCCAATAATCTACACAATTCTGAGTTCACTTCAGATCCGTAGTCTTTCCTGATTCCAGCAGAGCAGAAATACTAGTGACTTTTCAGTTGCATCTTTTAGCAAAAAAATTGAAAGAATCAAGTGCTTCTAAAAAGAGCTGCAATAACAGAACTAAAGGATTCCAATGAATTTGGAAGTCTAGTTGTGCTAGGTGTTGATAAAAGACGAGTGAATTGGGAAACAAAGGTTCCAATAGAGGGCCAGTGAATATACTGGCTGAAAAACAGTGGTTATGGGGTAATCTGTTAATTCAAAACATTAAGCTCATTTTCAAAGCCTCACATTTACATAGATAATGTATTCGTAGGCAGAATGCCTTCATGCAAGTACAAGCAGGAAGAGTTGCATATACTGATTACCATGACCAAGATGACAAAAATTGCAAAGTTAAAGAATTATGTTTTGTTCTTTACTCAGTTAGGTAGGCTCAGAAGAAATGGGAACAATATTCCATTAACTTTTTACAGTTAATGCATAAGATTTTGGTTAGGCATTCCTTGGATACAGGACAAAGCCTGAAGTTGTATAAACTTGTTTCCCATCACCTATCACTGCTTGTAATCCCTGCAGCAGTAAAATCCAGTTCTGTAGCCTCTTAAGCATCACTGGTAAACTGCCAACCAGTCAATGGGGGGCTTTCAATCAGGTCTCAAGATTTTAAAGGATGTTGCCATCGTTGATGGGCTTTTTCATAACTGCTTGCCAAGTGTAAATATGTCTGGAAGAGAAATAATCAGAAAGTGATCCTTTGCAAGCATGAAATGAAGAAGCTTGATAAAACTATTCAGCGACGGTGTGCAAATTAGAGCTGTAACCAAATTTACCTAGGCAATTTGAACTGTTAAGGAAGAGTTAGTTTTAATTATTTTTTAAGTAAAAAGTTTTAGTTGCTTTAGAAAATACTTAACAAGCAGAGGTGTGAAATCAGCTTTCGGCGTTTTTTATAATGACAGATCACACTTCTGTGAAAGGATGCCTTGCAACTGGTAGTGACAGACTGAGATATTTAGAAAACTTACGTTAAAAGGACTGCAAAGCAAATTAGGACTATTCGCTCTGTGTAGTACTGTTTCTATATGTTGGATAAGAAGTAGAGTGAGAACAAGCTAAAGAATTCAGACCAATCAACAGCAACCAAATCTCTAGTGTGGACTGCTTCAATTTAGGTGACATGAGACTTGTTTCTGTGACTGAGCCAAACATTTAGGGCAATGCTGCAGTCCTAATGGACTCTCTTTCTGTGTTTAATATGGAACAAATAATGGAAAAGTTTCACAATCATGAGGAAAACTAGCTTGGTCAGCTGCCAAGGAGTATTTTGTGAGAAAGATTTTTAAGTACTTGAATCCATTTTTGCAGATACTGAAAGTATTACTGTAGCAAAAAAACTAGAAGTGAACAGCTGTAACATGTCCCGTACAGAACGAATGTGTCTTCTGTGTAAGTCCATTTTAGTGCAGCCACATCCTTTTCAGCATGATTTATCATACCCTGGTACTGAATCTCTGCAATATGCACTGTGGAGATATATAGACAGCACACAGAAGCATGCTTCTCTTTGAGAAGGAAAGCCATGAACTTGCTTCTAACTTCAAGGCTGGTCTAAACTGTATTTTAATCTTGGTGATCTTCACTGGCAGAATTGTCTGAAGTGTAAGTGATCTGCTCTGTCTTGAGCTGAAGCGAGTTGATGGGGAATGTCAGACCTCAGTCATCTCCTACTAATATCCTGGAAAAAAAAGAAGGCACTCGGCCTTCAATGGGAGGAGAGGTTTGGTCTTATAGAGATGTAAATTTCAGTAAAATGTGCTTGATTTAATTAAAACATCAGTAATACACATAGAAAACCTGTTAAAATATTGGTGTTCCCAAACTGCGTCTGTTACATCAAAAAAACTTGGAATAATGGCAGAGTACAAACTTTCAGGGAGGAATCCTGATTATTCAGCAAGGAGAAAAGGAAGAATATTTCACTGAAAAAAAAAAAGAGTTCTTGTGCAGCTATTGGATATGATTATTAATAAGCTAGAAATTTATTTATATAAATGAGCTGTAGTTAGATCAACTGACATACAGCTGAAAATTCTGGCAGTGAAAAAGATCTCTGTAGCTTGTGTTACACATGTACATGTAGAGAGTACATGAGATACTTTATATGTTTTTTTTTCTTTATATTGATATGTTTACATATATATTCATTAATGTGTTCACATGTTGGGGCAACAGGTAAATTCAGAGAGTACTGTTTTGAATTAATTTCATATTTTGACTACAGAGAGAGAAATTAACACTGACTGAGAAAGTGCCATTAGGTTGTTGTCTGGCAGCATTACTTGAAATTTAGCTTATCCCTACATGGACTTTTGAGTAAGCAAGCTGATGGTGATGCGTATGCAAAAGAGGAAAATTCATCACTATGAATGCTAAAATAATGAATTGCTATAGGTAGGATCTCAGAAAAACATGGGCAGCCTCTTGAAAAAACATTGAATTCCCTCTGTCATGGCTGCACATGAAGGAACTGCAGGCTGCTCCGTATCCTGAGGTAGGCATAATAATCTTAATGTAGCACAGAGACTTATGCCTCAGCAGTTGCACTCCTGTTCATATAATAGTCACAGACTGTAATTTCTATAAACATATGTTAGCACAGCATCAGGCTTAGCATCAGAAATTGGTCAATTCACAGTTGAAACTCTGTTATACTGGTATTATTCCAATATAGGCATTTTCATATAGGAAGAGGAAATCAGCTCTACCTTTATATCAGAATACCTTCTACTTCAACAAGTCTTGAAGATGCAGAATGCAGGAAGCTCAGATAGTCTGCTCTGGCGGTAACCTTACTCTGTCATTACACTCCTTTCTGAAAGTTTCACTGCGGCCAAAAGTTTTGGAGCAGCTAAGTTTCACTGCTGTTGATGGGGTGTTAGGTTGATATAGTGTGCACGTGACCAGGCAAGTTCTGTTACTGATAGAGAGCTCCATCGGTTATACAAATCTCATCCCTCAGCAACACCTTTATTCCAGTGTAACTTCTCAGCATAGCCTGGCTGAGATGCCTTGAATGGATTTAAGGTGCTTGATATGAGGCTCTGTATATCTCTGTCTCTCATTAACAAGCAACTGTTGGTGCCTATAATCTCCAATAAAGCATTCTGTCCATAAAATAGCATTATGTTATGGAAGACACTGTGAATCTTATGGAAACTTGTTCTTTGTTCTGACAATACCAGCTTGGTACTGAACTGATTCTGACATGATTGTTCACGACTTAGCACTGCTTTTACTTGTATGGGGAAAGGGTGAAGTAAATGAATCTGTCAACCTAAAAAACCCAGTTTTTATCTAAAAACCAGGAGTTATGGATTAGTCAAAAAATTGTTGCTTCCTGTTCTTCTGTAACAAATGGATTTAGACATAGAAGGCATTTTTTTAAGATGCCATAAATTGGAGAAAAACAGGTATTGTTTGTTAAAAGACAATTAGTATGTCTTTAATCTTTTTTTTTTTCCATCGAGATTATGAAATGACAAGATTAAGTATTAAGAGATATTTCACCAAACCTGGAAGCGGAAATGCAACAACAGGAACAAACCCAGCAGAAGCAAAAGTCTAGATCCTTCGATGAGATCTGTATAGGCAGACTCCTGAATTCACGGGGAACTTTTTGGCATTGATTGTTTACGAAGGTCAAAAACAAGGTGGTCACCATAACTGTGTGCATAAATCAAATATTTGAGCATATAAATTTTACACAGTCACGTTTCTTAAAAGTATGATTTAAATAATTGCTTGCACAGCTGGGATATAAATGGGATTTCCAGCTACTGGAGATCTCTCTCTTTCTCCCAAGGTTGGTTTATGGGATAAAAAGAAAACCTGACAGGAAATGAAGTTAAAATTCATGTTATTTTTATGTATATTTTCCCATTTTGTCTTGGGGGAACAAGATATCTACTTTATATAAACTTTCTAATTTACCATATCTTGTTCATTTTTACTGTAAATAGTCTATTCAATACATAGTGTAGATCTTAATGGTATGAGATATCAGCAGGGTACTGTGATTCATTTCAGAAGCCACTAGCATCCTCATATCATTTATGTGGAAAGCATACAAAAGTCAACAGTTAGTTTTGTTGGAGGGCATATGCTTTATTCTTAGATCTAACGGCTTGCATGGCTTTGACATTCCTGCTGTTCAACAGCACTGTCATGTCATTTGTAGGAGGAACAGAGTGAAGTTTCATTAAAGGGAAAAATCAGCAAAGGTTTGCTTATAACCTATAACTGTCAAGACAAGGTAGTGGGCTTGGATTTCCATGCTAAAAATAACCCAAACTCCAAACACCAGGCAAAATTACTATTTTCTCATTGAAGAGTGGGAGGTGGAAATGCACAGCAGTAAGAAATAAAGAAAAATTGGAGTTTACTGAGACAGTAACAAATGACACAAAATTTGGTTTCATGGTTGTTTTGTTTGTTTGGGGTTTATTATTATTATTATCTAATAGAACACCACTCCTGGAAAGAATAACGGTTTTCAGTAAAACAAGAGGAGACTAATAACATTTTTGTCATATTATGTTAATAGTCTGTGAAACTACTTTTGCTATTACATATTAATTGCATTTTAAGGCATTTAACTGTCATCGTGATACTTCTTCAGTCTTTAGCATCATCAGTTAGTTTGTTTCTTTTCCTTGTCTATTTGTATTATAGCAACCCTCAAAATATCTTGCTGAAGGCTCCCTGTTCTAGGTGCAGCGTAAATACCTAGGAAGACACTTCGCCCTTTCCCCAGACTTTGTTTTCCTACAGTGAAAGGAAGGGGTCTTGCCTTGCAAACATTGGTAATTGTTCCCAGCCTTATGCAGCGATGGACATGACAGCAGTTTCACAGAGACTGCTGATGTGTTATGCCTCTCTAGCAAGGGCATGTCAGGTCTGAATGGAGAGGAGGGAAAGACTAGGTGAGCTCCTATACCTTAGGTCTGTAGTACCTGCTACTTTGTGTATCCCAGTTCTGTACAATTTGTCACGTTTTTTTGTCTGCTGTGTACTTAGATGTGCCCGATTAGCTCATGTATGAGAAGGTGCTTCATAGTAGTTTAGAGCAAAGATGGGAACATCTTTTTTTTTTTTTTTTTGTGTGTGACTCAAACAACTTGGTTAGGAAATCTTTTTCTGCTCAAAAACTTTTCCTGAACCTGCTTTGATACATTGGCATTCTGCCAACTAACCTTAGATTAAGTAGAAACTGTTAATCTTGTCTTTATGAATGCCAAGGAGGGTCCTGTTTCATCTCTTATTAGGTATACGGTTTTTGTTTGGTTTGTTTTTTTCTGGAAAAAGTGCACAAGTTCTGAGCTTCTTGATCCTTTGCTAAGCATGCAAAAACGTTGCAGTGTGTATTTTGAAATAGAGTACCTTTCCTGTAGCTCACATCAGTCTTTAAAGTCTGGCCTTGCTTGTTATTTTGCAACAGTACTTTAAGCTTTTCCTAGTCCGTTAGTAACATTCAGAATATAATACAGAAATTTTTGAAGTTTGGTTGCTCAAATCTCTCTCTCTCTTGTTCCTCCCAATAAAGAAAGAAGTCTGTCTTATTTAGGTATTTGGTCAAAATTCAGAATCTTAGCGTTCCAATTGCTGGCAAGACCTTGATTTCTATGGCTATTTCTTCATCTTGCAAATGTGGGTCCATAACAATCTATGGCTTCTTTTTTTTAATGAAAACTGAAGAGTGGTCTGTAATAACTATTTCTTATTCTTTTTTTTTTTTTTGAGAACTAAGGCAATGAATTCATTATTTTTTTTGGTCAATAATTTCCTTTCTGCAGCTAGAGGACCTGCTGCCTCCTTTCTGACCTCTTATTCTTTACGTACCTTAAGAAAATCGTATTACCTATCTTATCCTCTCCTGCAATCTTTTCATTTTCCACCTTCTCGCATCTTTTTTTCCCTTGCACTTTTAACTTCATTCCATAACCTTTCTACTCCCCCTGTCTGTCTTGATGTTTTATGTCATTCACTTACACTTTTCCTACACTCTCTGCATTTCCTTATGCAAACATACTGACCTGTTTTATGCTATTTATAAATAGTGTTGCTAGGGGTATGCATAACCATCATCTAAGCATGTTTGTTTTGTTATTGTATAGAACCTTTCCACTGTCTTTGCAAAAGCTGTACCTCTTTATCCATTCTAATCTGCTGTGTTCATAAGTAAATCCCCTTAGAAACCTGTGTTCTGGAAACCCTTGACTTTGGATTACTTACTACATGACCCTATCTTTTCTCCAATTTTGGTGAAACAGCCTAGGTAGTTAAGATGTCATGCTCAGAAATTTTGGTGGAAAAATGAGTTTTGTTTCAACTTTAATGCCTTTTAGACTGTGTATCTCTTCCATCAAATTATCCATATTAAATTAAGAAGTATATGGTTGGCTGGAAATTCCTAGCATTTAGTTTATTAAAAGTAATTCTAATACTTAATTCTGTCAACACTGGAATTGTGGTCTGCTCAAAAGTGGTCAGCCTCAAAAAGAGAGCTGTATAATAGATCACCTTGATTATAATAATTAGTTCTGTGACTTCAGAACTGCAGTTTTAATACTTGATCTCCGTAAAATTATTGTAGGATAATAGGCCATAATTTTAAAGCTCTATATGCATATGGTTGCAGCAAAAACACTAAACAGGCTTGTAATTTTTATGCAGAGCTAAGTTTTAATTAATGTGGAGCGGCATGATATTTTTGCAAAATGTGTGAAAAGAATTTGTATAAAATTAAGAAATAAGCGTGCTTCAGTGATTCGGTTTGTGGATCCTGTGTTCCATTGTGCATGTTTCTCTAACATCATTAGAGGGAATTAGGCTACAACAAATCTCATCATTTAAATATCATGGTCCAGTTGAATGTGCAGTTAAGTTATCTTTCCAAAATCCAATCTTTCTGCATCTGCTCTTTCTTGCACCCGAGGCTTAGGAACCCTAATATGATGCAATAATTTCATAGGGCCCCTACTGTGGCATGTTCATTGTTATGTATTTTTTAGATGTCTGTTAGAGACTTTGAGGAAAAATGGCAGAATGGACCATGAAGTTTCCATTATTGAAATGATAAAAAAATTATTGTGTGTTGTAAAAAGAAATTATTAAAAAAAAAAAAAAAATTGGAGTCCAGGATCCACTTGCCTGTGTCATCTTCAAAGCTTTTTGACTGCTATATTTTAAGTCCATTGTAGGATTCATCTGTTTCTCAGGACCACAGATAAGACAGATGACCGGTTGTGGGTGGGTGATAGTAAAATTTTATATTTTGATCTCTGGAACTGAAATTAGAACTGTTTGTGTGTCATCTCCCCCCACCCTGAAATATATCAGCTGTCTCTCTTTTACATTGATGGCAATTAACTATTCTTGAGGAGTGTGCCATGGGTATAGCTAGCAGCATAATTTGGCCCTACAGCTGGATCTCAGTTAACAAATTGACTGATGCTGCATGAGCATAAATAGCATCCATTCTCCTCTTGCATCACAGGTGAACTCTGTAGTGTTTACAAGAAATAAAATGTAAGAAAAGGCATGTTTTGTGACTATAGTTCCGAGTGATACCATTTACCAATCAAACAATAAGAGACTAATTCATGTACTAATCCACTTCAAAAATACAGCTGCACTTCTGTCTGTTGCATATGTGTGTGCATGCAGGTTGCTTTTCTGCTATACTTTGATTAAAAACCTACAAACATGTCCAAAAGTATGTGTCAGTGCATAAACACAAATGTATGATATCATAAACCTTAGCATATCCTAACAGATTTATATACAACTACTTTGTCTATTCCATTCAAATCTCGCTTCTATTGCAGTCAAATGGAAATCCTGTATCCATGCTTGGCAGCATGAAATCGCTAGTGCACTACCATTATTTCTTAATTACAGTATTTCTCAGTTATTTGTGGAGACTTCAGTCGCGCTGAACCTTAGGTGTCCTACTCTCACCATCTGAAATGTTACCTGTTCCAAGAATTTAAAATATGTCAGAGCCCCAAAACTTGCATGAGAGTTTGATGCATTGAGTTCCTTTTAATCTGGCTTCTGAGATTTTTTTGATCCACATCTGAACTTTTGAGTTCTTTTTGGCAGTTATTTATTTATCTCTTTAAAATGAAAATATGACAGGACTTGATAGGTGGAACTTCAATAAAACTGCTAACTGTGATGAAGCTCATAAAAATGTAAGAGTTGGCAACACCACATATCGCAAGCAGAGCTGTGAGAATCTCCATTTTTCCCTTTATTAGTCTTTTGTGGTGAAAATATTCATGGAAACAAGTGATTCTTCTGTCTTCACATTTTTCCTTCTTTAGATCTTTTTCAATGCATAAGAGCAAATGAGTGAGAGGGGTGTAGGGGACTACAGTTATAAATACTTAGCATTGTGTGAAGAGACTTCTAATATTATGCGAATTTTGCTTGGCATAATTTTGTTAACATGTAAATGATACAAGTCTTACTGTATTTGTCCTGGTTTACTCAGGTCATTACTAATTATTTCCTAATTAGACATATTCCTTAAAATGAAACTATATTTATGTTGAACGTCTTGATTTATTTTTTATTTTGTAGTAGCTCATTAACAAGAGATGTGACTTTAGTTTAAGATTTTTCAACAGATAATTTGTTTATATCAATTCATGTAAAACACCGTATGTTTAGACTCATATGATGGATCTTTTTCTTTTGAGGGGCTTTGCTTGTAATTTTTCTTCAGAAGATAGAACAGGTCTCAGTAGCTACTGGTAAAACTCGTTGTGCAGGTGTGTGACTAAAAGTTTGCGAGGACAGATACATTAACTGTAATCCTGACCCTTTTGAAGTTACACCATAAGGACATTTTTTTCTCCGAGAGAATTTCTATCATATTCAAAATATTTTGTCTAAACTTATTAGGCTGCTGGCAGCAGGAGCAGGGGCTGGTAAATGTGCTTTGGTCTCTCCTAAAGTCCCGCACTAAAATGTAGAGGATCATAAAACAGTCCAGTTGGGACTGAAGGCTTCTGAGTGGGAAATCACATGGGTAAAATATTGGAGAAGGTGGTATGGAGCCAGAAAACCTCTATCTGAAACAGTTATATGCATGAGAGGACTGGAGAAATATTAATTATAATTTCTTCTTGTTTTTGTCATTAGCGCATGTATTATGTAGTGTAACCTGCTATGCAGTTGTATTTGCAGTTTAAATTCGCAAAATAGAGATAGTTCAACTTTACAGAATTCTTCCCAACCTCTGCTCTGACATTATTCTTAAGTATTTATTTTACATAATGGTAATTCAGATATCTGAATGCAATGCATTGAAAATACCTATTATCTATTTAAGGCTCTGTTGTTATATATATTTCTTAAATGTATTATTTATACATAATACACAGGTGATATGAATACAGATTGCAGATTTTATTTGTGGATGGGAACAAAGGAAGCAATGTGCTGCTGTTATATTTCCGTTAGCTTTAGAAGATTTAATAGAGTTAAATAACAGGATTATGATTTACTACTTAGAAATTACTAAGAGGGAGGAAAATCATGACAGTTTTAAACTACCAATTTTTCTTGTTTTCTGAAACAATTTGTCAAAAACTTTAATTTTTTCCTTGCTGCTAGGGAAACCTAGGGAGAGCACCAAAAAGGAGTAAAGACATTGTTATAAAAATAACATTTATTCTGTGAATGCTATGCAACTTTACTGTATTTTATATTTTCTCCTCTAAAGAGGAAGGAAAACATTTGATATGGAAGAATACCCTACTGACTAGCCATTTTATATGAGCTTCTAGTTTCCCCGTGATCAGTGACAACTATCCCCGACTGTATACAGAGAGACCAAGTTTCGTTCAACAGTCTTGGGATTCACAGGTCTGAAGGCCTTATTCCCAGCAAGTGGAGTTTTTCCTCAGAGAGGGCTGCAATCTTTGTCTCAGTCAGAAACCTAGAGCTTCCAATAGAGACTTGGAGAAAAAACAGCCATTTTGGTACTTGTCAGGCCTAAAGTGTTTCCAAGTTCAAATCTTGGGATATGAAAATTTGTGCTGTGTATTTGCTATGCTCTGCACGGTATATCTAATGACACTGACCTTATTGAATTGTGGATCTGCCGTACATGAAACCAGTAAATTAACGCACAATCTGCTATGTTTATGGGCTTTAAGAGCCAGCAAACTGATTCTCCAAACTTGTAATTTGCTTGTCATTCAGCTTTGCAGAACACCGATGTGGCAATACAGAAGCAGTAGACTGTAACTGCATTTGTAACCTTTAATATATTAACAATGCATCAATTTGAAAAACACACTGCATTTTGTCAGGTTTTAAATTGCAAAATTAACATTCACTATTAATTTTAAGGTACTAAGTCATCTAATGATACCGATTATTGAACTCCTGTTAAACCTATTTGCCATTGATATTTGCAATGTATTTATTAAAGAAAATGCTTTAAAGGAATTGAGGTGTTTGAGGATCTGCATTTAATTTCACTCCATTTCTTTATTGGTAGCTTTGATCAATGCTGTGCTTACTACCTCTACCACATGCTTTGAATGTGTAGATGCAAGCATATAAATAATTTCCCATGTCAATTTTTGACTGATCTACCCAGGCTGAAATATAAAAAGCAAGTTGTCTCCTAAATTCTAGTGAGTGGGATTAGTGAATTGATTAGTTGAATTCTGAATTAAAATTGCAATTAAAGGCAAAATTGTATCTCTTAGAAAGGCTTCAAGTCATTTCCCCAAAGTGTAGCAGTCAGATTACAGGCTTTTGACAAAGGTTTGTATTGTGAATAAAAACTGTTTTCAATAACCTTTTTTTTCTGTTTGTAAATCAAACTCTTGGAATAGTAGCAACTAGTAAGCAGAAAAGATGTGATATATTTTTTGCAGTTTTTCAGCTTACAGACGAAATTCCATTGATTTTTGAAAATACTGATGTGATTCAGTGAAAATTATTACAAATAAATGCCATCAGTAGCATATAATGATTTTTTTTTCCCAATAGATTCTGCTCAAAGTATTTAAAATGACAGTGTAGGCATTGGATATTCAATTTCAATTAGTATTTACAGTATATTGATACATGCTTTGCTGTAGCAGTCTCAGGGCATACTTCAGGCATACGCATTTGCATTTGAGACTTAACCAGAACCTTCCCTGATGACAGATAAAATGCCAAGAATTTTATGAGCATGTTTATTCCTAATCCTGGCAGTATTTTGCTACCTTGTTATGAGGCTTCCTCCTTTTTCCTTCCTTATGTTTTGTTCTGGGCTTTGTTAGAATATTCATTAATGTCTTTCTGAACATATTTCCATCACTTATTCTGTCTCCTTCATCATTATTTATCCTTTTCAGTCTGTATATGTAATTTTCTGATGCTATTGGAAATGACCACAGAACCTGACCTTTTGATCGCAGCAGTTCTTGCAAAATATGCACATTTTAATCACCTTACCCTGCAGACATCGAGAGCACATTCTAATCCGCAAAGAAAGTAGTTTTAGTGATTTGGTAGATGTACCCCTCATATAGCATCAGTAGTGACTCAAAGCTGCACCTATGTTGAAGGATCCTTTGCTCCTGCTGATATCCTCATTTGGATTATGTGAGAAGCTAACGTGCTGATATTAGCTACTCAATTTTAATTTTTGCTATTCAGCACCATAAATTATGGTATCTTATGACAAATGTAAAAGGTATGATTTGAACCAATTATGCATTCTGCTCTGAATCCCAAAACTTTTGAGAAGCATATAATTATGGTAAATCATATCCACCAGGTGAATTTTCTTTTATCTTTTCACAAAGAACACTAGGACATGTGTATGAAGCTTATAAGCACCATTGTAAGCTAGACTTATTAAAGCTGCTTATTAATGAGAGTGTTTTCATTTTCATAACACAAAACTTGTCCTGTGTGAGTAGCATACAAAATTTACCAGCTTCTGCACAGGCTATTTGCTTTATCCTAAACAAGAATGAAATGGAGGAATTAGGATGGTAGGAAAGGAAGCCAGAAGCTCTTTACAAATTTGAGCTGAAATGTATCATTTTCAAAATACAAAAGCCCCAAAGCACTTACTATTTAAGTAACTCCGCTGACCATTGATTTCACTTAGTGTTAAATTTGGAGATACTAAGAATCTCTCCTTAGTGTTAAATTTGGAGATACTAACAATCTCTCAAAACAAGATTTAGCTCTTTAAAAGATGTGGAAGATTATTTTTCAATTTTCTATATTTTATATGACTTCATGTAATTTTTTTTTCTACAGCTTTTTTAGGGTTAAATATGCAGGGAAGTAAATGTTCATTTTTTTTCCCCTTGCGAAGCCAGTATTTCAGTTTCACTTGTCTGTTGTGTTAGATTTGGTTGTAACTTTTTTCTAACAGTTGTTAGGGAATTCAGAGGATTTAAATAACCATTTTCTTAAAGGTGTTAGGATCAGTTTTCCTTCTTTACTTATGCTAACTACTGTCACCTTAATCTCACAGATTTGCTGCTTTAAGTCAGATAGTATTGCACTTACTAGTAGTAAATGCTGACTTTTTCTATGACTAATGCCAAATGGTTTAACTCATGCACGCATTGCTCAACAGTGGTGAGGTTGGCAATGAAGTGATAGGTGGTGGTGTCTTATTATTTATCTTTGGGGTAGCGTAATTGCATCAACAGTCTGATACTGAACTAAGACTAATCATTGTCTAACTGCTTCCCATTGAGACTGTAATACATTAAGCCAAAACCCAATAATTTCAGTAGGACTGTTCATGAGATAGGATTGAACTTTTAATATGGAAAAGGACAGAAGAAATAGATCATTCAAAATAAACTCTGCTAACAAGCAACGATTTATTGCATTAAATGTGGTGCTAAATAATAGACATGATTTCTTCTACATACGTTACGGTGGTCCCATTGAGACTGTAATACATTAAGCCAAAACCCAATAATTTCAGTAGGACTGTTCATGAGATAGGATTGAACTTTTATTATTGTGGAGGAGGGCAGAAGTAGTTGATTCAAAATAAACTCTGCTAACAAGCAACGATTTATTGCATTAAATGTGGTGCTAAATAATAGACATGATTTCTTCTACATACGTTACGGTGTTTTTTTGCTGTATAATAATTTTCATTGTTGATGAGCAAGTGAGTAGAAAAATGAATGTAAAATTTGGGATGTAAAAAATGGTATGTTCAAATTTGTGAGAGCTTTTCTATATGGGAATGATTACAGAATGTACTGTGCAGTAAAGAATTTGGCTAGTTGCATTTGACATTTGTGTAGCTCTGACAAACACAGTTGTTCAGGAAACTAAGTTCTGGTGTTATGTCTCAGATACATACAACGCATGAGGTGCCAGGTCCAATTAACAGTCTGGTGGTGGTAAATCCATTATCCTTGGAAAGAGAGTCCACCATCAGGAGACATTAATTCAATGTGACACCAACTGGGGTGTTTATATACAGCTAATTGCAATGTCAGACATTCTGCTCTAATTGAGTTTAATTGTGGCAAAATTGGAGTTAATTAAAAGTTAATGGTATAGAGCACATCATGTTGTTATAAACTACGGGTACATGTTTCATATCCATATTATTGTTATTTAAATGGTGCTTTCAATTACTGTGCCTCATATTGGCACTTGGGAAATGCACTGTAATGGTTTTCACATCACTGAAAGTTTTTGTTTTGAGTAGGCATGTAGAAATGTGTTTATTTTTAAAAAGCTTGACAAAGTTTAGGTTGGTTCATTATATCACAATGTAAATGTCACATGTGATGTTTCCAACCACCTTGCTAAGGAAAGGATGACTTTGCGAGAGTGCTAGTAAAATAGGAGAAGAAAATTCTAGTTCACCTTAAGAGAAGGATACCATTTTTGACATTGTCCATCATACTTTGATAAAATCCCAGTTTCCTCATCTTTCATGAATCCATCTTTTTCTAATTGTGTCTTCTCTCTGGCTGTTCTGTCAGCATCTCTTCTATGAACCTCCTTTCTGTGGGATTTTCCCTGGGCTGTCTTCACCTTCTTCTGTCTCCGTACCCCTTGTCTGCTCCTGTAGCTTCCAATTAGATATACACTGACAGCTCCATCTCTATCCTGACCTCTCTCTTGATGAAGTTTTATATATCAAAACCTTTCTGTTTGACATGTCGTCCTGGATGTCTTGCTGCCGATTCAGAAATAATCATTGCACCTTCCCCCTTTTCTGTCAATATAGGCAACCCAACCATCCTCCTGCCAATCAACCCAACAGACTCTCTTTTCTGCTTGCTCCACGTACCCTTGCCGTGTCCAAGCCTTTCAGATCTTCCTCCATTATAACTACAAACTGATTTGCTCCTTGCATACTATATCCCTCATCCAAGTCCTAGTCTTCAGTCTTAACATGTCTTCCAGCTTTTCTGCAGCACAAATACCTTGTACCTCCTGTTCGTTGCAAATGAAGCTGCTATTATCTCTACTACCAGGTACTTGTACCACACTACCACAGTGTTCTACCCACCGTATTTCTTCCCATTGGATTAAATTCAAGCTATTCCTATATTGAAACTTTTGACAAGTTGGTCTTTCCCAGCTTATTGCTCTCCCCTTAGTCAACACTTATTTACCTTCAGCTCTTACGAGTTGTTTAGCCATCACTCATCTTTTCTTCTCACTTGAGCACTTCTTTTGGAAACACACCAGACCTGCTCCTTATGTCATGGCTTACACTAGCATTGTGCTCTAACTGTGTGAATGGTGTGAGGTGCAAAACACCGTTGTTGCTTCTTTAATACGTGCAGAAGATAAAAATATATATTGGAGTCCACTGGTCTAAGTCCTATCTCCTAATAAATTTTTCAATATTTATTATGATGAACTCTCAAATGAATGGATAGTTTTTAATTCAGATGAAAACTTATATAGAATGACTTAATACAAGTTTGTGTCATATTGCTTTTAAAATCTTTTTGTAAGATGTTAGAAATTATCAGTGTGTTTCTTGAGGAAGCCCAGCAAAGTATTTGTTTTCTAAGAAGCCAGATGTAAATTTTGTTATTTGGAGGAAAGATAACATAAATTTTGAGCTTTCCCAGCTTATATATTGGATCAATACAAGCATTTTATTCTATTGGATAACAAAGATTATTTCAGGATTGTTTCAAGGACAAGCAGTGTGACTTTAATTCTGGCACTGTCAATGGGACATTCTAGGAAGCTTTGACTAAGTCAGAGGATAGCCACTGGCTCATGAGTTACCCTTACTGCAGAAAGGATGGGGTCAGTCTGGTACCAGATGGTCACCAAAAATCAATTGTTTGGGCTCTCCGCCGCTCCTGCTGCTGAACTTCTGTTTTCAAATTCTAGTTTTGTTCTTTATTGCTTAATGCATTTTTATGAAACACTTGGGAACATCTAATGTCATACAGTCAGCTTCTAATTCAATTAATCTTCCTGTTTTTCTCTCTCTTGCACTCAGTTTTTCATCGATACTGTATTCTAATACAAGACCTTTAAAACTGATTGACTACAGGAGATACCATGGCCTGATACCTGAACTTACATCCCTCTTAAATCTAGTTTTGTGGTTACTTACTAGCAGCTATCACACTATCTTCTTCTCCCTGATCATGCCCAAACTCTCTCTGACATTAACAGGAATTATGTGTATCTAGGGAAAGATGAATGGTCTTGACCTCAGGCTGAGCAGCTGATGTTAGTTAACACATCAGGAGGTATATATATGTGATCTAGTACTTTTTAAAAATGAAATATTTCTCTTTATCATGTTTGGAAATTAGTCTAAACTTCCCCTTATCCATACAGTCTGTTACAGAGTTTCCAAAGTTTTGGCATTTGACTGACATGAAATGTAACAACTCCCTTATTTTACCCTTTGATCTGGAATGCATTTAAATCTGATCAAGGACTAGTTTGAAATTTAGCATCCACACTTTGATAAACATATGGAGCCATGAACATGTATTTGTGGTTAAAACATAGTATCTTTGCATTCAATGGGAAAGCAATGAGTCAAGCAATAAAGTGGCAAGTTGTCAGCTTTGTGATTAGAAGAGTTTGTAGCTTTAGATAGAAGAAAGGTCTGACATTACTGGAATACTAAAAATATATTATTTCACCTTAAAAAGCATAAGGAACTTTGCAGTAAAGATAATAAGAAATTGTCTTGTCCCAGAAGTTTTCCAGATGGTTCTTTTCTACAACGTAGTGAAGTGGTTGCATATATATGGGAGTATAAATGGGCTGGTTGGGGTTTTCTTTGTTTCCTCATGTATTTTTTCCTTCACATGGCTTGTTTAGAACTGTTCAAATATAATGAATGCAGCGATATGAAATGCTTGTTTCCAAGAACTATGGTTCCATGTACAAATCAGGCATTTTGATATGACCGGGTTAATGCAAGACAGGTAAATGTTATTCTAAATATATAGATGCACAAATAATGCTGTATTTGAAAAGGCTCCTTTTGCTGAGAAAGTGATGCAGTAAAATTACTGCTTTTCAACAGTTTTATGTAGGCTAAGACTTTCTTCTATTATCTTTAACTGTTGTGGGACAGCAGTTTCCTCAATCCTTTATTCTGTAAAGCTAAATAGCCTGAAAAAGGCAGAATGTTTCAGTAACAGATAGCATAGTCACTTAAAACAATTCCAATGAGGAAATCTGGCATTGCAGCTGCCTAACAGAATTCTGTCTTGTGTTATATTTTTCATTAATCTTTTTGCTAAAGTAAACGGTTTTCCCTGTGGAAATTAATTAGCATGGTATCAGGAATTTTAATTTTCAGAGAACACCAGTGAGATATACTGCTGTTTCTTTAGACACTATCACACAGCAGGGCGATAATCTAATATAGGCAACAGAAAAAAAACTGATAACAAATATACTTGCAAATTTCCCTAAAGCTAGGAAGTCCTTTCATTGTATGATTTTGCTTAACACCAAGAACTGACCCAAAGAAGTGAGTAAAGACCAAGGTGAAAAAGCTGTCATAGTTCAAAAAGTACAATGAGGTTCTCCTCCTCTGAGTACTAAAACTGGACATGGTGGGCAGGGAGTAGATTTGTACTCAAATCTTTTTGTTTAATTTATCACAACCAGCAGATCTGGGTTTGGTTGTTTTTTTTTTTTTTCTTTTTTTTAAATAAAGAGAGACATTTTACTGGCTCATAGGTGCATCTAATAAAAGATAGCTTTTGTCCTTGTCGAGCTCCAAGTAGTTTCTGTATGCTCAATTCAAAGAAAAAGTAGGGCAGTTTTACTTCAAATCTCTGGATGATGCTGGATCCAACACATGGGGTAATGAAACAACTGACCTCTGTAGAGTGAGTTGATGTCTATATGGTAATAGATACATTTCTAAAAGCCTCATTTGAAGGTGAGAGGCTCAGTTTCATTCCACCTGCATTAGACTTTGATTAAAGCGTGTCCTAATTACACTCTCTGCCTCTCCATGTATTTATAATTGTGCTTTGGGTGTGTGTAGAATGACTAACTTCCATAGGCCCCACCATGTAAACCATCTCTTGGGAATAATACAGGCTTTCTTCTGGATTGTAATCTCATCTGACAGGACAGCCAGTGAAAACTGTGTCTTTTTTAATATGCTTCTTGTAAACAAATAAAGCATATATGGGTTGATTAGGACCAGTATATATGAGCAGCTAAGCTGCAGTAGAAACAAATCAGCTACTATGGAAGGGGAGAAACGGAGCTTTCCACTAAGTATTTGTAAACATCTCTAATATCAGCAAAAAAATCTCAATTATAAGAAGTCCACTTCTGATTTCTTAGAATATATGGATAAGATGTGTGAGAGAACTCTTAGTTAAAGCCCAATAAACAATTGAAGCTGAAATATTTTGTAATTGTTGGGGGTTTGAGGGATTGTATTTTGGGAATTTAAGTAAGGAGATCAGTAGTTAGAATCTATAGAAAAATAACACCTAATAAAACAGAAATTTCTGTCAGCGGCAGTAAAATTAATGCTGCAAATATCTTGTATTAGGAGCAGCAGTGGTGGAACTCAGTAGAGACCGCTGAAATGAAAATTTTGTGATCACATTATGAAGCTTGTGGGGAGACCTAAGGAAAGTGATATTGATAATAGAAGAATTCTGGTGATGCTTTAAGTCTGCAGATTTGAAATTATACTGAGATTGATTATACTGTGCAACTTAACATCCATTCTTGCAGGGAGGAATTAATTATTAATGCTTTTGTTTATATACACATGAGGGGAAAAAAATACCTAAGATGTTAAAGGCACAAAAGGCAGATCCAATTTTATGCCAAAGCAGGACAGTTACAGTATAGTTTATGTTCTAGAATTTCTTTCTCTACTCTAAAATTTAGTTCAGCTTTGACTTAAATAATGTAATGGATCATCATAGAAGATGCATGTCTTTAACAAGCCATTTCTAGAAAAATATCAAGTTGTCTGACTAGGAAGAAAGGCATGTCCAGAGGTTCTGAGTGCTGTTGAAAATAGAAGTTCTCTTATTAGAGAAAGGAAAGTGTTTGCTGCTTTTTCATTTGTTACAACATTGTAGAATATTAACATGACTTTGTACAACACTATAAATGGAAGTAGCTGTCAAAAAGATGGCATAATGGACCACCAATAAAATATAACACGTTATGAAATATGCCATTCTGCTTTTATTAATGAAAAAGCAGAAATACTTCTTAATGATTGAAGTGGAATTCTGCTATTCTAAACTAGCTGTATTAACAGGTATTTGTTTTTCGTCTTTCTTCCCTCACCTTCAGAACTACTTGATCAAGTATTTTTCATTTTTTATGGTTATAAAACAATTCTACAATATTTTTGTAGAAAAATTTTTACAAGTGTAATTCTT
>NW_008795126.1:2923522-2939585 GCF_000699145.1 Aptenodytes forsteri | reverse complement strand
CCCTTGCGAAGCCAGTATTTCAGTTTCACTTGTCTGTTGTGTTAGATTTGGTTGTAACTTTTTTCTAACAGTTGTTAGGGAATTCAGAGGATTTAAATAACCATTTTCTTAAAGGTGTTAGGATCAGTTTTCCTTCTTTACTTATGCTAACTACTGTCACCTTAATCTCACAGATTTGCTGCTTTAAGTCAGATAGTATTGCACTTACTAGTAGTAAATGCTGACTTTTTCTATGACTAATGCCAAATGGTTTAACTCATGCACGCATTGCTCAACAGTGGTGAGGTTGGCAATGAAGTGATAGGTGGTGGTGTCTTATTATTTATCTTTGGGGTAGCGTAATTGCATCAACAGTCTGATACTGAACTAAGACTAATCATTGTCTAACTGCTTCCCATTGAGACTGTAATACATTAAGCCAAAACCCAATAATTTCAGTAGGACTGTTCATGAGATAGGATTGAACTTTTAATATGGAAAAGGACAGAAGAAATAGATCATTCAAAATAAACTCTGCTAACAAGCAACGATTTATTGCATTAAATGTGGTGCTAACTAATAGTCATGATTTCTTCTACATACGTTACGGTGTTTTTTTGCTGTATAATAATTTTCATTGTTGATGAGCAAGTGAGTAGAAAAATGAATGTAAAATTTGGGATGTAAAAAATGGTATGTTCAAATTTGTGAGAGCTTTTCTATATGGGAATGATTACAGAATGTACTGTGCAGTAAAGAATTTGGCTAGTTGCATTTGACATTTGTGTAGCTCTGACAAACACAGTTGTTCAGGAAACTAAGTTCTGGTGTTATGTCTCAGATACATACAACGCATGAGGTGCCAGGTCCAATTAACAGTCTGGTGGTGGTAAATCCATTATCCTTGGAAAGAGAGTCCACCATCAGGAGACATTAATTCAATGTGACACCAACTGGGGTGTTTATATACGGCTAATTGCAATGTCAGACATTCTGCTCTAATTGAGTTTAATTGTGGCAAAATTGGAGTTAATTAAAAGTTAATGGTATAGAGCACATCATGTTGTTATAAACTACGGGTACATGTTTCATATCCATATTATTGTTATTTAAATGGTGCTTTCAATTACTGTGCCTCATATTGGCACTTGGGAAATGCACTGTAATGGTTTTCACATCACTGAAAGTTTTTGTTTTGAGTAGGCATGTAGAAATGTGTTTATTTTTAAAAAGCTTGACAAAGTTTAGGTTGGTTCATTATATCACAATGTAAATGTCACATGTGATGTTTCCAACCACCTTGCTAAGGAAAGGATGACTTTGCGAGAGTGCTAGTAAAATAGGAGAAGAAAATTCTAGTTCACCTTAAGAGAAGGATACCATTTTTGACATTGTCCATCATACTTTGATAAAATCCCAGTTTCCTCATCTTTCATGAATCCATCTTTTTCTAATTGTGTCTTCTCTCTGGCTGTTCTGTCAGCATCTCTTCTATGAACCTCCTTTCTGTGGGATTTTCCCTGGGCTGTCTTCACCTTCTTCTGTCTCCGTACCCCTTGTCTGCTCCTGTAGCTTCCAATTAGATATACACTGACAGCTCCATCTCTATCCTGACCTCTCTCTTGATGAAGTTTTATATATCAAAACCTTTCTGTTTGACATGTCGTCCTGGATGTCTTGCTGCCGATTCAGAAATAATCATTGCACCTTCCCCCTTTTCTGTCAATATAGGCAACCCAACCATCCTCCTGCCAATCAACCCAACAGACTCTCTTTTCTGCTTGCTCCACGTACCCTTGCCGTGTCCAAGCCTTTCAGATCTTCCTCCATTATAACTACAAACTGATTTGCTCCTTGCATACTATATCCCTCATCCAAGTCCTAGTCTTCAGTCTTAACATGTCTTCCAGCTTTTCTGCAGCACAAATACCTTGTACCTCCTGTTCGTTGCAAATGAAGCTGCTATTATCTCTACTACCAGGTACTTGTACCACACTACCACAGTGTTCTACCCACCGTATTTCTTCCCATTGGATTAAATTCAAGCTATTCCTATATTGAAACTTTTGACAAGTTGGTCTTTCCCAGCTTATTGCTCTCCCCTTAGTCAACACTTATTTACCTTCAGCTCTTACGAGTTGTTTAGCCATCACTCATCTTTTCTTCTCACTTGAGCACTTCTTTTGGAAACACACCAGACCTGCTCCTTATGTCATGGCTTACACTAGCATTGTGCTCTAACTGTGTGAATGGTGTGAGGTGCAAAACACCGTTGTTGCTTCTTTAATACGTGCAGAAGATAAAAATATATATTGGAGTCCACTGGTCTAAGTCCTATCTCCTAATAAATTTTTCAATATTTATTATGATGAACTCTCAAATGAATGGATAGTTTTTAATTCAGATGAAAACTTATATAGAATGACTTAATACAAGTTTGTGTCATATTGCTTTTAAAATCTTTTTGTAAGATGTTAGAAATTATCAGTGTGTTTCTTGAGGAAGCCCAGCAAAGTATTTGTTTTCTAAGAAGCCAGATGTAAATTTTGTTATTTGGAGGAAAGATAACATAAATTTTGAGCTTTCCCAGCTTATATATTGGATCAATACAAGCATTTTATTCTATTGGATAACAAAGATTATTTCAGGATTGTTTCAAGGACAAGCAGTGTGACTTTAATTCTGGCACTGTCAATGGGACATTCTAGGAAGCTTTGACTAAGTCAGAGGATAGCCACTGGCTCATGAGTTACCCTTACTGCAGAAAGGATGGGGTCAGTCTGGTACCAGATGGTCACCAAAAATCAATTGTTTGGGCTCTCCGCCGCTCCTGCTGCTGAACTTCTGTTTTCAAATTCTAGTTTTGTTCTTTATTGCTTAATGCATTTTTATGAAACACTTGGGAACATCTAATGTCATACAGTCAGCTTCTAATTCAATTAATCTTCCTGTTTTTCTCTCTCTTGCACTCAGTTTTTCATCGATACTGTATTCTAATACAAGACCTTTAAAACTGATTGACTACAGGAGATACCATGGCCTGATACCTGAACTTACATCCCTCTTAAATCTAGTTTTGTGGTTACTTACTAGCAGCTATCACACTATCTTCTTCTCCCTGATCATGCCCAAACTCTCTCTGACATTAACAGGAATTATGTGTATCTAGGGAAAGATGAATGGTCTTGACCTCAGGCTGAGCAGCTGATGTTAGTTAACACATCAGGAGGTATATATATGTGATCTAGTACTTTTTAAAAATGAAATATTTCTCTTTATCATGTTTGGAAATTAGTCTAAACTTCCCCTTATCCATACAGTCTGTTACAGAGTTTCCAAAGTTTTGGCATTTGACTGACATGAAATGTAACAACTCCCTTATTTTACCCTTTGATCTGGAATGCATTTAAATCTGATCAAGGACTAGTTTGAAATTTAGCATCCACACTTTGATAAACATATGGAGCCATGAACATGTATTTGTGGTTAAAACATAGTATCTTTGCATTCAATGGGAAAGCAATGAGTCAAGCAATAAAGTGGCAAGTTGTCAGCTTTGTGATTAGAAGAGTTTGTAGCTTTAGATAGAAGAAAGGTCTGACATATTACTGGAATACTAAAAATATATTATTTCACCTTAAAAAGCATAAGGAACTTTGCAGTAAAGATAATAAGAAATTGTCTTGTCCCAGAAGTTTTCCAGATGGTTCTTTTCTACAACGTAGTGAAGTGGTTGCATATATATGGGAGTATAAATGGGCTGGTTGGGGTTTTCTTTGTTTCCTCATGTATTTTTTCCTTCACATGGCTTGTTTAGAACTGTTCAAATATAATGAATGCAGCGATATGAAATGCTTGTTTCCAAGAACTATGGTTCCATGTACAAATCAGGCATTTTGATATGACCTGGTTAATGCAAGACAGGTAAATGTTATTCTAAATATATAGATGCACAAATAATGCTGTATTTGAAAAGGCTCCTTTTGCTGAGAAAGTGATGCAGTAAAATTACTGCTTTTCATCAGTTTTATGTAGGCTAAGACTTTCTTCTATTATCTTTAACTGTTGTGGGACAGCAGTTTCCTCAATCCTTTATTCTGTAAAGCTAAATAGCCTGAAAAAGGCAGAATGTTTCAGTAACAGATAGCATAGTCACTTAAAACAATTCCAATGAGGAAATCTGGCATTGCAGCTGCCTAACAGAATTCTGTCTTGTGCAATATTTTTCATTAATCTTTTTGCTAAAGTAAACGGTTTTCCCTGTGGAAATTAATTAGCATGGTATCAGGAATTTTAATTTTCAGAGAACACCAGTGAGATATACTGCTGTTTCTTTAGACACTATCACACAGCAGGGCGATAATCTAATATAGGCAACAGAAAAAAAACTGATAACAAATATACTTGCAAATTTCCCTAAAGCTAGGAAGTCCTTTCATTGTATGATTTTGCTTAACACCAAGAACTGACCCAAAGAAGTGAGTAAAGACCAAGGTGAAAAAGCTGTCATAGTTCAAAAAGTACAATGAGGTTCTCCTCCTCTGAGTACTAAAACTGGACATGGTGGGCAGGGAGTAGATTTGTACTCAAATCTTTTTGTTTAATTTATCACAACCAGCAGATCTGGGTTTGGTTGTTTGTTTTTTTTTTCTTTTCTTTAAATAAAGAGAGACATTTTACTGGCTCATAGGTGCATCTAATAAAAGATAGCTTTTGTCCTTGTCGAGCTCCAAGTAGTTTCTGTATGCTCAATTCAAAGAAAAAGTAGGGCAGTTTTACTTCAAATCTCTGGATGATGCTGGATCCAACACATGGGGTAATGAAACAACTGACCTCTGTAGAGTGAGTTGATGTCTATATGGTAATAGATACATTTCTAAAAGCCTCATTTGAAGGTGAGAGGCTCAGTTTCATTCCACCTGCATTAGACTTTGATTAAAGCGTGTCCTAATTACACTCTCTGCCTCTCCATGTATTTATAATTGTGCTTTGGGTGTGTGTAGAATGACTAACTTCCATAGGCCCCACCATGTAAACCATCTCTTGGGAATAATACAGGCTTTCTTCTGGATTGTAATCTCATCTGACAGGACAGCCAGTGAAAACTGTGTCTTTTTTAATATGCTTCTTGTAAACAAATAAAGCATATATGGGTTGATTAGGACCAGTATATATGAGCAGCTAAGCTGCAGTAGAAACAAATCAGCTACTATGGAAGGGGAGAAACGGAGCTTTCCACTAAGTATTTGTAAACATCTCTAATATCAGCAAAAAAATCTCAATTATAAGAAGTCCACTTCTGATTTCTTAGAATATATGGATAAGATGTGTGAGAGAACTCTTAGTTAAAGCCCAATAAACAATTGAAGCTGAAATATTTTGTAATTGTTGGGGGTTTGAGGGATTGTATTTTGGGAATTTAAGTAAGGAGATCAGTAGTTAGAATCTATAGAAAAATAACACCTAATAAAACAGAAATTTCTGTCAGCGGCAGTAAAATTAATGCTGCAAATATCTTGTATTAGGAGCAGCAGTGGTGGAACTCAGTAGAGACAGCTGGAATGAAAATTTTGTGATCACATTATGAAGCTTGTGGGGAGACCTAAGGAAAGTGATATTGATAATAGAAGAATTCTGGTGATGCTTTAAGTCTGCAGATTTGAAATTATACTGAGATTGATTATACTGTGCAACTTAACATCCATTCTTGCAGGGAGGAATTAATTATTAATGCTTTTGTTTATATACACATGAGGGGAAAAAAATACCTAAGATGTTAAAGGCACAAAAGGCAGATCCAATTTTATGCCAAAGCAGGACAGTTACAGTATAGTTTATGTTCTAGAATTTCTTTCTCTACTCTAAAATTTAGTTCAGCTTTGACTTAAATAATGTAATGGATCATTATAGAAGATGCATGTCTTTAACAAGCCATTTCTAGAAAAATATCAAGTTGTCTGACTAGGAAGAAAGGCATGTCCAGAGGTTCTGAGTGCTGTTGAAAATAGAAGTTCTCTTGTGAGAGAAAGGAAAGCGTTTGCTGCTTTTTCATTTGTTACAACATTGTAGAATATTAACATGACTTTGTACAACACTATAAATGGAAGTAGCTGTCAAAAAGATGGCATAATGGACCACCAATAAAATATAACACGTTATGAAATATGCCATTCTGCTTTTATTAATGAAAAAGCAGAAATACTTCTTAATGATTGAAGTGGAATTCTGCTATTCTAAACTAGCTGTATTAACAGGTATTTGTTTTTCGTCTTTCTTCCCTCACCTTCAGAAGAACTTGATGAAGTATTTTTCATTTTTTATGGTTATAAAACAATTCTACAATATTTTTGTAGAAAAATTTTTACAAGTGTAATTCTTTTGGGCTTTTGCAGTGAAGTAGATATGACCATGCTCCTCATTTCTGTATTTTCCAGAATATTCATTTATTGCATTTCCCGGCTTCAACTTCTGCCCAAGTGTGATTGTTACCAGAATAGTTTCTTGTGAGGAGGAAACAAGAATGAAAGCAGATGGGATGTGAAATATACTTAGCTGCTATGGGCTCAGAAAAACTTTAAGTAGTTTCATAAATTAAATCCCCAGCTCTTTGATGTTAAGATTAAACCAGGTGGTTTGCAACAAGCTTGAAGTAATATCCAAGCTGCCAATAAATCCTGTATGGGAAGATCTTCAGTGAACTTCAAGAGAATGAGTCAATTTCTTGGCTCACATCTGATGAAGCAGTGTGGTATAAGAAGCAGTTGCTAAGAAGTTCCCATGTTTTGCCATCTGCTTCTGCCAAGCAGTAAAAGTTTCCCTTTCACCACACTTTGGGACTCCATGAAGTCCTGATGCTTTTCAGCTCCCCTGCCTCTACCTTCCTTTCTCAGAAACTTTAACAAAAAAAGTTTGACATATTTAATTTGGACTTTGGTTTGGTTTTGTTTCTCTGTTGTAGTAACTTGTTTTTTTTATTGGGTAGAAAGGCAATGAATTCTCTTATGGATCATTTATGTCTCAGATTGTGAGAGAGACTAATAGTCTCAGTAACGTGGAGTGGCTCCTGCTGTGACAGTCAACCATCAGGATCCTGTGGCTTGGGAAATAGTCTTTTTGCGCTTATTTGTCTGCTTTTTGCATTCTCATTTAGTTGTAGTCTCAGCCACAGAAAACCTCTGCTTGCAATCTTGTGTGTTATTATTCACTCAGAAGAAATATACAGCAGCATGAAAAAAAAAATTCTTTTTGGAATTGATTTAGATTGTTCTTTTTCTGTCCAAGCCATTCCAAGTCCTTTATAAGCATATTTAGTAATACAAATATTAATACTTGAGCTGAACTTAGCTGCTTTATTTGTCCATGGTCTCAAAGGAGAAGCAATAAAGGAGAGAGGAAAGAATTTTTTAGAGTATACGTTATGTTGGTTTTGCATAGTCATGTCAAACTTGCAATGATCACCATTGGTTTTCTTCTGAATTCCACTGGAATGGTGTAATTTATGGATTTGGTGAGATGCACTTTAAAGCTTCCCCTTAGAAGTTTTTTTTAGTGTAGAAAGACTTGTATAAAGTCAGAGGGTTGTGTTTGCATTGTTTTGCATTTAGCTGGAGAACAGTCTTTCTCCTTGTTTCTATAATTGCCAGAAGAAAATTATAATCCTCGATTCATAAACACTTCTACCACTTAGATTCTTCTGCCACTAGCAAAAAGTCTTTGCAGCAGTCTCTCACTATGCAAATCGATGGAGTAAACCCAGGTGATGGCAACATCATTTCCCAATGCTGACAAGTTTAAAATATTGCTGTCTTCTGCTTCTATTCTATGTGTTGTAATTTATTTAAAGAATGAAATACTTTCTGGGATAAAAGAGCCTTAGTTTTGGTCTAAACAGCCTAAGAAAAAATGGTCCTCGGGGAGTCTTGAAGTAGGAATAGGCAGTAACTTACCTGAATAGTCTTTCCTCTTGTTAGTTAAATATTTACAAAAAACAAACAAAAAAACCCGAACCCCCTACCCCATCCAATAAAACCTAAAAAACCAAACCTACAGCTTTTCTTAGGGCCCAGTTCTGCACCCTTGGGGAATGAAATTTTAATGTCATTGATAGATTGAAGTGCATTTACCTCTTGAATGTAGGAGGTAGTTTCTGTAGTTGTTTTCTGAGTGTCCTGATCAACAACTTTACCACTGAATTAATGCCATAGCATTAATAGAATGCTAGGGAAGCTGCAAAGGAAACTGAACTGGGACATTTGTCCCACACACATTGCAGAACTAACCTGTTGCTGACAACTGATGTCACTTTAGCAGTATTGTCGGCAGAACATCAGATATTCTTTGGTCAGAGATTTATTGGTCCTTTCTTAAGGGCAAGTTTAAATGAAAACCTAAACTTTTAAAATTCCCTGTGGATCGCTGTCTGAAAAGTGATCTTGTTCAGAAAATTCACATAGGTTTTTGATTTCAGAATCAAGTACATCCTGATTGATGTGTTGGAGCCAAGGGTCAAAAGGCTCCAAAGATCCAGTTCAGCTCCTTCTTCCAAACTTCAAAAAATCCTTTTTTTTGTATCTTAAAGCAAACTAAGTAATTTCCTTAATAATTTCTTTTAATTATCTTTCATAGAATTGAAATTCAGTTTTGGTTTTCACTTCCAGTCAAAAAAACAAATTTCAACATTCCCAAATCTTCTACAGGAGAGAGCTGCTATGTCTGCACTATTTTGTTTTTATCACCTACATCTATTGCAACTGCATATTTGTTTTATCTTTATAGCAGAATATTACGATGGCAAGTCTCATACTAAGGTATCACATTTGTTTTGCCTGTAACCTGTAAGGCAGTTGGGGACTGAAGTCCCAATGTTTCAACCACTACTGAAATCCCAGGTTATAACTTTGTAGCTTGTAAGAACAGAGACTTTGACAGTAATCAGCTTGTTCTTTCAGCTTGGGGATTTTTTTGGTGTGTGTGTTCTTGTTTTGGAAGTCCTGGTGAGCTCTCTTTCTGTCTTAATGTATAAATTTTTTTCATCTTGAAAATAAACCATACTGTGATATGAAATCACTTATTTAGTACGTGTGCTGAGATACATCTCAGCTAGTCTTATCCTTTGTACCAAAGCTAACAGTTCTAAGCTCATTAAGTAACCTCATTAACATGCTGAGCCTTTGTTGAAGCTGCACACTGGATATCTTTTATTGGAAGGGAATTTGGTTCCAATGTAAATAAAGATTAAAGAAACTCTGACGTATTTTAGGAAGGGTAGTTGTACCTTAGGAAAAGGGAATCAAAGTTTAAAGTGTGGATTAAGTCATTGGCATAAGAAAACTGTGTATCCTCATAAAATGGATAGAGATAAGAAGTTGAGACAATTTATAGTATTCCCCTGAAGATTGTAAGCTTCTTAATGACAACAGTTTAAAATGTGTATTTCACAATTCATATATTTTTATGTATGATGGGCTGTAGTGGGATGAAAATTTATTTTGTGGTTATGATAAACTATAAGGCTATATGTTTTATGTTCTTAGTTCTGTTTCTACTTTCTTACTAGATTTTTGACAAGCAACCTCATCTTTTTGTCTCTGGTATCACACCTCTATGTTGGGGAATGATCTTGAGGGTAGAACAGTTTGAATGAGCTGTTAGCACTGCAGGAAGTCAATTCCAGTGGTGTTAGGAACCACGTAGATAGGTAGATGGACAGCAGAGTCATAAAAAAATATGAAGAACAGAATGATTCCTGTTAAGTGCAAAATTGTTCCAAGAAGTACTATATATTTCCTTACTTTTTTTTCTTTATCCCTTAAGTCGTTGCGTTCAGATTTCTTTAGGGAAGGCCATGGGATAGATTTAGTATCACACTCTTTTCTCTAGATTCATGCCCTACTTAAAATCCTTCCAATTACACTGCTGTTGCCTCAGTGCCATGTCATTGTTTTCCTTCAGGTTTGCACCTGTTCTGTTCAATTAGAGCATTTCTTCTCCCTTTGTCATTGAAAGGGAGAATCAGGTCCCCAGGGAGCAGCTTGGAGTAAGCAAAGATGTGAACTAAAACCTTAATTCTAATATGCTCAAAGGTTGATGAAATTTCAACTTTGTGATCTTGTCCATATGACACCATTTAAGACCATTTCACTTTTATTGATCTACTTATTTATTTAAAGTCATTTTACGCTTACTGAAAAGAATCTCCCTGTTTAAAACTGTAAACTTTCCATCCCTTCTCAGTAAATATCATCTGTACAAAAAAAAAAAACCAAAACAAAACCAGTGAGCCAATGTTTTTTTGTTGGTGGTGGTATTACCCATAAGGGCCAGGTTTTGTTTTGAGGCTTTCCAACATCTTACAAGCCAGAGTGATTTAGAAGACTTCACATATTTCTTTACATTATTTCTTACTATATTGAGGAGTAAATGGCTAGAATTATATACACACTTTGTATGGTGAAGAAATTGATAGTTCTAGTCACATGATGTATTATTAATAGGTGAAGCAGGAAAATTTGATGAAGAAATATATAGAGTGTGTGTACGTGAAGAGAAGGGACGTTAAAGGAGAGTTAGCCCAACAGACAGTAAAAGATGCTTCTCTTTCCAACTCAGCATAACTATTTCTGCAGTCAACGTTTAATAAATATTTAAACTAAAGGTTTAACCTTGAATCAGATACTTCTTGTCTAACAGTACCAAATTATTTGTAATCTAGTTCAGTGATTTTTATTGTTTGAATTGTGGTTCTAGATGGAATCAATTGAAGTTCATGATTCTTTCATGACGTGAGTCACCCCACTCCGGTTGAGTTATCAGCAACTACTTGAGAGAGCATTTATGTCATTTTCAAGATTGTTGACAATATTAATAAATGTTTACTTATCAACTACTTCCCCAGAAATGCCTATTTATGTCTTATCTGGTGGTTGAGGGAAAGCTCAGACAAGATCAGAGGTGAGTATTTGGATATTTTAAGAGACTGGTATCCAAAATATACCTTTTCTATGGAAAATGGTATTTTTACTTTTTTTTCAGGATTGTGATTTTGAAATTCCAATACTTTATTTCAAAGTAGACATTTCAAGTGAAGTATCTCTTTGAAATTTATTTTTAAAGCTTAAAATTATACTGTATTTTTAGAGGAATAGTTTAATTTCAAATTTTGTCTAACTGAAAAATATAAAAATGGTATTTACAGGATCTAGACTCAATTCTGCTGTTAGGACTCCATTCATGTCCTAATATTTTTTGAAGTTTTGAGCAGAAAACAACCTTGGAATTTTCTGTGGGTTCTGCTTTTTCACTTTGTGTAGTCTTATTTGACTAAATAAAAATTTATACAACTATGATCAAATTTTGAAATAACAAATCATTCAGATTTTAGTCAGTGGCATCAACTAATTTGAAAGCATTTGAATTCTTTGCCTTTTTGTTTGAGTGTTTTTTACTTCTTTTTCTTTTGAACAGTTATTTTGTTGATGATCACCTTTACATCCTTGCATTAAAACCCCCCAACATTAAATATACATACATACGTATATATTTGTATGAATACATACATATTTTAGAATGGAAGTATGTGAGGTTTTTATTAAATAAGAATTTGCAGAATATTTTTTGTGGCCTTGTATCATATCAGCAAGGAATTGGATGTACACCATAACTTGAAACAAAACCACTTCACATGACAGGGTGATGTTAAGTATTCCTAAATTAAGTCTAAATTATTTTCATGGCCACTCTTATTTCACATCTTATATCGCATTGTAAAACTGTTCTAAAGGGTCATTGATGCAAGACAATCAAAACCAGAGTTTCATGAGAAAAGAGTAAGGAAGTTAGAATGACTTTGCATCTGCTACCATTATTGTTCTTCAGAACATTAATCTGTTCAAACTCTCATTGTTTGAAATAAGAGGATCACAGAAGATGTTAGGTCATACAGTGCCAATGAATGTTCCTTGTTTAAACAACTAAATAGATGCAACTCTTTGACAGACCTTATTGCACTGTTACTATATAATATGAAGCAGCTTTCCTATGAACTGAAAATTGAATTGAGTATGTTGGCTGTACAACTACTTCAGTAACACTAAGCGTAATAGGATCTTGCAGTTATCATATCTTCTGAGTTACCGAAGTCATCAGTAGCTCATGAGGGTGGCAATTCAGCCCTAATTAATTAAAGAGGTAACATGCTGAATAACTTTCCGTTGGAAAAGGCTTCTTATAAATGCTAATACCTTAGGAGCAACTACGATATGGTAAATTATGATTGTTGAACTCCTAACTTTTGTTATAACTAAGGGACAGGAGATTTGATAGTCTGTAAGGAGATGAATACTCTTGCAAAAAAAAAAAAATTAGAGGGATTCAATGGAACTGAAAAGGTGGTAGTCTTATTTTTCAATTGTATTTCAATGAGTGGTAATTTAATGCATTGTTAAAAAGGGATTCATCTTATGTGTCTTTTTAAGATTAATTAACCCTTCCTAATGCGTGTGCTTTCTGACTACTATTAATGTGCTGGCAAAAAGTAATCTTATTAAAGCAGGAAATGCAAAATAGTCTTAAAATCTTAGGGTCAAGAGAAGCACTTTAAGATATTATGAATTTATGTATTCATTTATTTGCTTATTTATACCGAGGAGAAAATAATGTCTTTCAACAAACCATGCTTTTACTTTTTCTCTAGTAAGTAGTCGTCTGGAGTTATGCATACTTTATTTACTGATAAAGGTTAAAGGGGAGTGGAGTGGAGAGGAAGGTGTGAACATAGCATTTAAATTCTTCGTCTTTAGGAACAACAACATGGTTCTGTTGAAATAATTTTCTTCAGTGAGGACAGCAGCATGGGTATGTCTGCTCCGGAACAGCAGTAGCACATCTTACTGCTATCACATATACATATAGGTGTATATACACACATATAGACACAGAGATGAGGTATATATGTATATCATACGCATGTATCAATTCCATGTTTTCTCAGATAATGAGAATTCTGAGTTTCAGTTTCTAGCTTAATGTGAATAATATCTTTTATAATAAAGTCTGAATCTAATTGGCGCAATACACTTTTTAGCTGTCTTAGCATACTGACAACAGCTAAACAGGCATTTCACATTTTTAAATGCATTAATCAGGTAGCATGTTTGGCTATATTGTGAAACACTGAAAGAAACAATACATACCGCTCAGCCTGTTTCCATGGCTGTCAATCTGGCAACATATTCATTTCACAAAGAAAAGCAGCACCTTTTCATAATATATATTTCAAATATAACTGAGTACTGTTTCTTAGCAACAAGAGTTCGGTAGCCGGTGATCCTGAGATGAGCCATTGAAAAGGGGTGAAACGTGCATGTGCTTGTGAACCATAGTGCTTCAATTAGCAGGTAACTCACAGAGGAAACAAAAGTATTCTGATACCAAATTTCTGTCAGTAATTTTTGTTACTTTTACTAGGAGAGTAAAGGAGCATTCATCTGACCCCAGCAAAATACTGGCCTTCACTAGGAAAAAAATATTCTTTTCCCTCTTAGTGAATAGAATAAATCAACTTGAATTGCACACAAAAACATATGTGGAATAAATGTGACCTGACTATAAAACAGATGTTTTTTATGAATAGAACCTCAAGAAGTAATTACTCACAGCTTGTTTTAGAGAGACCTACTTTCTTTCACTCTGAAAAGAAAATGTGTGCATGTGTCATATTGTAACAATAACTTTGAGTGCTACTGATACTAAAGAACTTTAAAGATAGTGGAGCACTTTCTGACAAGTGGCATTTTCATGGACTCCTATTTTTACTCTGTGGCTAGTAAAGGACAGGCAGTGTGGGGAAAAAAAACACTGAAAAAGATAAATTAGCCCTGTCTTACAGCTCTCCCCGTGTAGAAATTTCCATCCTGGATCCAGATTTTACTACTTTTGCTCTTTCTGAAGTGGTCCTTACTACTTGAATGTAAGCTTTTGAAATCAGTGGCATTCATCAAAGATCAGAATATACCAAGCCTATGTAAAGAGCTTTAGGAAATTAAACATAAATCCTATAAAGTGTCCTTCCATATGGATTTTTCTATAGAACAGAAGGATATATGAAAGGATGTGAAATGGCTGTTTAGGTTAATTGACTTCTGCAGGTCCAAATGGCAATGGCAGAGATGATAAAAATCTCCAACTCTTACCTCGAGAGCCCTGTCTGGTTCCTGTGGCTACTTGTTCCTGTGGCAAGACTATAAAATAAATTCAGCATATTACTAGGCATATTCCCGTGTTTTCAGTGGAATTTAGATTAGCAAATAGTGTAGCAAAATAATACAAAAGGAATAAGGCAGACTTCCCTTGGCTTTTATGGTCTTTGGATTATATTCTAAACATATAATTCATAGCTGAGAGAGATGAACCCGTAGATAATTAATGTTGAGAGAGATGAATGTGGTTCTTCATCCTGAGTTTCATTTCCTCAATTCATGTAAAAACCTTAAAAATACAGAAAAAAAGCTTTTGATTGGAAAATTGTTTAATTTCTTTCAAGTCAGCTGAAAGGGAGGAGCTATCAGAATCAGTAAGTGATTTTACTCTTTTACTGTCCAATTACTTGTGACTATTTGGATAGACCTTTAGCTTTGCTTAAGCTTAGTTTGCTGAACATACATACACGCCTTAAATATTTATCTTTTTAGTTGTAAATACTATCTAATAATTTTTGGTAAATAATAGCTCTTCACTAATCGGATATGTGGTGGTTAATACTAGATAACAGAATCCATATGTAATTAAATAACCCTAGTGAAGTGAGAGCACTAAACAATCAAAGGGGTCAACTACCAAATGTTAACAAGTAGTGCATTAGACATTATAGTTATTACGGTAGTAATTATCATTCAGTGATACATTTATAATGGTAAAAGCATATTCCCCGAAGGCATTCTTTATTGAAAAGCCACAGAATTTATGCAGGCAGTAAATGTCTGTTGTATTTATTTATTTTTTTTTAAATAAATACTTATTTTCGGCTCTTCTGTTCTATCTGCTAAACTTGTGTTAAATGTTACCGCTGATTTATTTTATTGGAAGATACAAAGTGCTGTGTAATGTTTTGTTTATTTGTGCAAAACCTGTAATTATGAGGGGCAGTGCCATGAAATATTAAGAGACTTGCCATCTGTTTGTGCAAAGATGTTAGGTGTGGCTGTAGTCAAGGCTGATTGCTCTGGAGTGGGAGTGAAGTTTTTATATTTACGTTCCATATGGTACAAGCAAAATATGGCAAACAGTATTTTCAGATTGCATACACAAGGTGAAATCCTGGCTTTACTGCAGTCCAAGCCAGATTCATTACTGTTTTCAGTGAGTACAACTGTCGGTTTGTTGTCTAGCTAGTCATTTTCCTTAATTTCAAAAACACTTGCATTTTAGCTACCATTATCACTTTTAACAAGTTCTCTGCATTTGCAAAATCCAGCAGTTCTCAGCAACAGAGCAGCAATTCACAAAGATTGACAGTGGAAAAAAGAGCAGAGGTGTCTAAAGCAAAGACTGCAGAAAGAGTCATAGTCATTAGCCACGGTGGCCAGAATGTGTTGAAAAATAGTGTGGGGTTTTTTTCTTCAAATGTAACATGAATAAAACTATCACATTTTTATTAATGAAAAGGAAGATGATCTTATTTTGTGTTTCCCTGCATTTTAACACCAAAGGGAAGGGAAAGTACAGAAAGAGTGAGAACACCGCCAGAATGATCCTGTCTTAGAAAAGGAATTGAAAGGGGTCTCGTACATGATAATCTATGTCGTTACAATTCATTGCATAAACTGATCCAGCTCTATCTTTAATCTGATTTTTATACAGTCAAATTCCCCTTGAAAAACTCATCCAGACTCTCATTGCTCTGATTGGAAATTTCTCTGTATGTCCATCCTAAATGTATTTGTGTTTAATTATTTATTCTTGTGCTGCTATCAAGCTATGGTGGCTCATGGCTTAGACAGGTGTACTCTTCGCTGGGTAAAAAACTGGCTGGACGGCCGGGCCCAGGGAGTTGTGGTGAATGGAGTTCAATCCAGTTGGCGGCCGGTCA
>NW_008795126.1:2841852-2922784 GCF_000699145.1 Aptenodytes forsteri | reverse complement strand
CAGGCTGCCCAGGGAAGTGGTTGAGTCCCCATCCCTGGAAGTATTTAAAAGACGAGTAGATGAGGTGCTTAGGGACATAGTTTAGTGGGCATGGTGGTGTTGGGTTGACAGTTGGACTCGATGATCTTAGAGGTCTTTTCCAACCTCTATGATTCTATGCCTTTAATGATTGTTTTGCTTTCCTGATGTCTGGCCACTGGTGGATTTATAGCTAATCTCTCAAACATTTTTCTAGGTGAAGTAATCATTATATTTTGAATGTTGTGCTAGCTTTGACTTTCTGAAGCCATGATAGAGTAATGCTACTTCCAAGTTCTCTTCAGCTCTTTCAATAACTGATTACCTATAAGACTGTCTCTCTTAATACGTGGATGGTTCAATTCTGGCTAACTTGCCTTTAGTGCTTTCTGCATGGATGATGAAATACCTAAGTAAGGATCTATCAAGATCTAGGAAAACCTATCCATGAGTTTTACACAGGACTTAGTTGAAAGTATTAAGACATTAACTCTTCCCAGCTTAGATCATGGCACAGTGTCCAGGCAGTATAGCAGAGCTTGTTTCTGAGAGATTACTACAAAACACAGAGATTGTATTTTAACTTGAAATAATAGCACTGTGATGTCTTCCTTGCAGTCACAAGGGTATCTTTAAATTTAGATTTCGAGTTTATTGGAGCAGGGCCTGTCTCTAACCATGTAGTTTAGTTTATATGCTGCTCATCCCAGTAAGGATCCCAATTTATTTCCGCTATTACCATAATAAAAAATATAAGCAGCAATAAGGTGAAATAATGTGAAAATAGAGAGCATAGATTTTAGTCAGCAGTCTTTAGAAATGTTGTGTTTCACATTTTTAAATTCTGTGCTGACGGTTTACTGAAGGAATGAGGGCAATTTACATTTTAAAGTTTAATTTACAAAATTGGCTTGGCTCATTAGAAAGTCATGGTTGGATTTTTACAAATCTGTCCCTTCCCATCCTCTGCCCTATTGATGTTTAATCTCTGCATACATGCGTAGCATTCCCATCTTCCAATAAAAGAGAAAACTGCTCTTAAACTCTTCATTACATAGGTATCTTGAAACAGCCTTATCCTGCAACCTGTGGAAGACATTTCACTGATTTTTAGACTTACTTGTCAATGTTCACTACCAAGCAACCTACAGGATTGCAGCTGCAGACATACTAAATTTATACCCATTTCATTTGCAAACAGCATAATTGAGAATTCCATTTAATCTAGGTATATTCCATGCTGACTTTTACATCTTCCTGAAGCTTCCATTCTCATCAAAGATTTACATGGTTGTGTTACCTGCTTTTCCTCTCTCTCTTTTTTTTTTGGTCAGCTAATGGCTATTCAGAATGCACATTTTATATGAAAAAGTGTTCAATTATTATTTTTTTTTCTCCTGGACAATTTGAAAAACAGGAAAGCAAAATTAACATTAAAAGCTTGAATTCTGACTTGCACACAGATAAAGCTCGATATTCAAATTCTTCTGTGGGCTGCTTTCATTCCGGCTCATATAGGGAGGCATAAATTAAGCCCTCTCTACATACCAGCCTACTTTCGATTGGAGTTTCATCTCCATGAAGGACAAACAACTTTATGTATGAGGCTTCCTGCATACCTGCTGTTCAGACAGGATGCAAACATTTCATACCACAAGCTTCTCTTTTAATATGAGTAAGCGAGGTCAGCAATAGGCATCATCTGGAACTGAATCTGAGTATGAAGGTACATCTGGTGACAAGTTGCATGAGACTTTGAAGCACACAGGTTGTAGAGTGGCCAAGTAGGTGACAGTGTGAAGTTGTTCTGAGGGTGCCTCTTCATTAGCTTTTAATTTAGATCAGGAAGGAGCTTTTAAAATGAATCGTCCAGTTGTCTCCTCTTACTGTGTTTTGCTTCAGATTGCACAGTAGGCTTGGAGATCATGATCTGGACTCCTTTTGAATGAAAGCAAACTGAAAGTTACACTCAGGAGCACACCTTTCATAGTCGAGCTCATCATCAGAGGGGAGCTAGTGCAAGAGGTGTGGAGCATGGGTGTCAGGTCCTCATCACTGACTTTTGGCTTCATGGATCTCCTGTTGGCCCATCCTGGTCTCTGAGCGCCTGTTGTTTGGATACTAACACCATGTATCACACCACTGTGAATAATTATTTGTTCTCTTATTAAAGATACATACTAGTTTGCAAACATGGATTCCTTTCATATTATTGTAGGGTTCCATAAAATGCAATAAAATCCCCTTAGGTCTGCAAAACTGCGTGTGAAGTTTTTCTACAGTTATGCGAGAACTGCTAAGATGATGACCACCCATGCAGTAATTCAGCTTTTTTTAAAGTATTAAATAGGACATTCATCTCTTTTGAGTTTTAGAAGCAAGCAGCCTATTTTCAAGATTTTGCTTCTGGTATTAAAAGGTTCATACTTTATCCAAACCAGAAATTAAACACTTAATGTATTGCTGTTTATGTTCTTTTTATGTATGTGTGTGAATATTTTTGTTGTTCTAATAGGAAGTGAAGAAAGTTGTTTGGGCATAGGGGTTTTCTGTCAAATATACAAGACAAGCGATCATCAGAAAATGGGCCACAACAGAGTATAAAAATGAACAAATAGCAAAATATGGTTTTTTGTTACTCATAGAAACCATGCAATGTATGAAAGTGATTTCACTGAAAGTCCAAGAGTCCTCCTTTCCTTCCACTTGTCAATTTTTCATTTCTTTGTGACAGACAGTGATCTAGAGTAACTTAGGTTGAAGTTACTGGGTGGAAGTTAGGGACTGAGAAGTTATAAAGTAAAGCTTTAAAAATGTATTTGGTTTGACAATTTGGTTTGTTTCTCCACTTGCTGTTGAAAACAGTGAATAACAGTCGGGATTCTCCAGCTGTCAATAACTGTTTCAGCAACAGAAGTGTTGCTGATTACAATGTAGTTTGCCAATCTTGTAATAATGGTGGCAAAGTGTAATACATGGTCCAGGTCATCTGTGATCTTTGCTGCTGTATTATAAACTGGTAGAAGCATACACTGCAACAGAGTGGAAAGCTTGTTCTCTTTGTACAGAGTTCTTTGACACTACCAACTCTTCAGAATCATTTTAGATTCAGATCCTCAAATGAAATGCAGATGTTCAGCTGACAAAAATCAATGCATGATGTCATGGAATTCTAGGAATCGGAAGCAGTAAGACAAGATAATTTTATTACCAATTTTACAGTCTGGTGTGATTTCCCTGACTTCTGACATCTGCATACAGGGACCATATCCTTTCTTGAAGGATCATTCCTTGTGTACACTAACATCTGTGATCTTCATCAAAACCCATAGCTTTTCGAAAGTTAGAAGGTTAAAAGTTAAGAAACTGAGTTACTTTTATTAAGTGTGAGTGAAGAAGTAGGCATTGTTTTTTATAGCAAGTTCTTACTGTATTGTTAAAAAGAAAGATGGTATTGCAATAGCTCAGTTGCTAATACTAGGTATGCTCATGGGCTGTGTTAAGCTTGAAGTGGTTCCATGTGATGATCAATTGTTTAAGTAGCATGCATTTCAACGGCACTTAAAACTTGTATTCACATGATTGACACTAATGATTCTGAAGGAGACACTATAGTCTGTCAAGTGGGTAATTTGTTTTTTTTAAAAATTGCTTGAATACCTGTTTACGCGGTAGACTATAACAGCGGGGGAGACATTGTGACGATATAGCCACTAAATAAGATGGTTACCATTTTTTTAAGTATCTGAAATACATGCCAACAAAATCCGGCACGATGGCTTTGAGGAAATGGATATTCGTATACCTGTAAAATTCTGTAAAGACATGTTTTTGGTCTAGCTGCCTCTAGTTTTTAATCATCAAAATTATTAGTAGCTTGAATATTCCAGTGGGATAAGCTTCAGTAAACAGGGGATCATAGTATTATTGCTTATATCTTCTATAATGCATTTATATAAGATATTTGTTTTGTTTCATGAACAGTTACTTCTTAACAAATTGTTGGCCTGACCCGAATGCTCGTGGAACTTGTGGGAGTTTAAGCAAGGTAGCATTTGTCAATATGGTTGATAACAGCTTGGTCTTATATCTGTTACTCCACTTCGGAGCAGGATTAATCTAAATAACAGATAGTCATCATTAGTGGGGAATAAGTCACGTGTGGAGTGATAGGAGGAATTAGTATAGTGTCCTCTACATGTACTTCCCGTTCCTAATCCACAGTAGCTTTCCATGGTAGAAAGCACAAGCACTGAGATGGATTCCCATAGCATTTGGTCCCCTACCTCCATCCAGAGGGCTGAATGCAGTCACCCAGGGCAGTTACCCACCCTCAACAGTCTCCAGACCTTCCTTTTTCCTGAAGGCCCTCTGTGAGTGTGTTGTGGACCCACCGATTGTAATCGGTGTATGGCAGTCTGTTCTGCATGGTTAATTTCGCAAGGTGTCTACATAGTAAAATCTCTGATGCTAGTAAGGGCTTTATACCCTGTAGAGCTGGTAGGATTTTGCATTGCTGCTGTATGTGAACAGTGGAAGTCTGCTGCCAGCGTTAAGTAAAAGATAGCTGAGTCTGCAAGGGGTTGTAGGGTAATGCAGAAATACTGGCCTGACCTGCTTTCTTAGCATAGCCTCCCTGGGTTTACAGCATAAGGGTCTACTCTTTATAACGTTACCTTTCAGAAGGTCTCTTCATTCTTTGGACACAAAAGGAAAAATAGAAGAAGGGGGGTGGAGGAGGACCTCAGCTTTTACCTTGTACTTTCTTGACTTCTCTGCTTTTAAATACAGACCATAGGATTTCTGTTCCACCTCAAACCTGTGCTAACCTCAATGAGAAATGTGCGTGTTCATCAATAAACGCTTATGCTCTTTTGGAGTGTTTATGCAGGGAGCTGTGTTTCACCCATGTGTTATGAAGTGCAGATGATCACACACTAAGAGCACAACTGGTTCTTTATACAGTTCTTCTCTCTCTTCCCTTGCTGTTAACTTTTCCCATTTTTTAGTTAGTGAATGGAATAAAGGAGGAGAACTTACACATGGCCCTTACTAGTACTTTGGAGTAAGAATTTTATGTACCTTTTTCATGGACACAAACTGCAGGCTCTGCTCAACCTATGATGCATTAGAAAAGCAGATTTTAAAAGATTACAACTTCAAGCATCTGATACTGGTTGAAGTTTTTCAATTTCTGAATAGTAATCTTTTGTTTAATATTCTTAGTGAATTAAATCTCTTTGAATTCTAGAAACCTTTAATCTGTGTATGTAATAATAAGAAACACTGCTGTTGAAGTGCTGAATGCTTTGTTCACACATTTTTAAGTTTCAGGGATCTGTGATGAGAATACCAGAATGTCCTTTGTCGAAGATTATTTAGATCATAGGCTTTATTGACTGGTGAAATAGTGTTTATCTTCATAATAAGAAAATGCAGGAGCTTTAAAGCAGAATGAAGAAAACCACTGAAAAGAAGTCTCTTTCCACTCCAATCTCATTTGTTGAAAGAAAATGCATATTAATTAAAAATTTAGACACTTCATTTCTGTTGCAAGGCTCCTTGCAAAAGACAAATTATTTTATACATCTAGTATGTGTTAGAACTGACAGATGAGATTAATATGCTTCTTAAATTACCATTACCAAGGGTCAATTAATAAGTGAACTAACCTTGTGAAAGTCATTCTGAAAGACTAGTTACGGATCTGTAATGGTCCCTGTCAAATTACGTAGAATTGAGAAAATGAGAAAGCTGTCAAATAAATACGATACTTACTAATTACATTCTGCGTAAGGTAAATGAGCTTTTGTAGTTGTTGGTGGAAGGAACAAGAAATAAGTCTAAGAAATGTTACCGATAATTATACACAGATTTGGAGTAAAATTTACTTGAGGGAAAGTGTATGTACAGAAACCTGTCTTGGTAAGAGAAAAGTGACATTTCTTCGAAGTCACAGAATAGGTGATGTGAAGGTTGAATGACTGTTAGAGAAATATTTCTTAGGCTATCGTATCAACTATCACCATGGCAAATGTAGAAATCCCCTATTTTTTTCATTCTTTGATTATGATACACTTTTTAGTTGGCCTCTTGATCTTTAGATGTTAACTTACTTATAGAAATAAAGATTTCATTATGACGAGAAAGCAAGCAGCCATGTATGCTGTGTGACTTGACAAAAATGAACACTGATACTAGGTTTCTCTCTGTGGGAAGGACTTTAAAAAATAGTTAGCTCCATACCTGCAGGCTGACCAAGGGTCATATTATTCACTAATCTTGTTTCTTGTGACCAGGTTACAAAACTACAGCAGATATAAAAGCAAGATCACAGAAAAATAGTTTGCATTCTTCCAGAAAATACTGAACGTTTAAGACACTTGCAGCAAAAAAATCACCGATAAAACCATTTTCGGGTAAAAATTGGGCCTTCAGAGCTGTTGGCAACTGCAAATAGGTTTTCTGCACTATAGGTTTCGATGTGAGCCCATTTCTAGGTTACTGGGTTGTGTCTGTTAAATTATCTAACTACATCTATTAATAAATAATATTATACAAATATTAAATACTATAAAAAAGCCTAAACTACCTGTATGGTATGAATCTTGAAAAATAGCAAGTCAAACCAAACACCGGGTTTGCTGTGATGGCAGCAGTGGCTGTTCGTGCATCTGGTTTCTAATAATATGAGTTTAAGAAATTTGGTATTGATATGAATATTTATAGATTAAAATAGTAGTCATGGTGTTGGATAGGATAATCATACTACCATATGCTTCCATGAAGCTTTGAGCTGGAAATTACTTATGCCAGCCCTATAAATGTTTATAAGGGAGGTCGAGTCAGAGTGTACCAGCAATGCCATGTGACTGAAGTGATCAGTCAGCACAGCTGTTCAATGCTGTATTCAAAACCTAAAGGCTGAAATGTGTTCAATTACAGTGTTTGATGGATAATTTTAAATGATAAATGTGGTTCTGAAAATGAACCTGTTCAGAGAAAAGGCAAAAAGGTTAAAGAAAAAAAGCTTCCACACATTTATTCAGTTCTGCTCTCTATGATCTTCTGCTAGGTAAAGAGCAGAACATAGAGGAGAAAAATAAACGTAATGTCAGTTTTCTTGTCTATTGTTTCATTAGTAATAGAACATTTTTCTAACATTGAAAACCCTGTGTAGATCAAGATATTTTTGGTGAGCAACTTCCTTTTAGTTAAACTCTTACACGATATAATTTACCTGCTGTCAAACCCAGCTGAAGTGACATAGTTTGGTACTAGCATATTCCAGAACATGTCAGGATTTGATGAGCTATGAATATTGTGTTTAGTAGTATGCATTTTTATAAGATTTTTCCCAACATTCTACTAAACAGACAGTACCTCCTTCTCTGAATGTCCTTTTTTTCTGCAGGAAAATGTTGCTGTTTTACAATTTTGGTTCCTTGCTGAAGAAGCAATCCACAGACGTGCTTATTTTTTTGACCTTTTAGTGAGAAAGATGAGGGTCTGATTACTTAAAATACGTTTGTCAGGCATGTTTTCTGTGGTTAAAACTTCCACTTTCTTTGAATTGTTTAGCATGAAGCTCATTTATGTTCTGATAAAGAGTAATTCTTTTTAAGTGTAGTAGAATTAGGGCAGGTGACTAAACTCAGTCCACTAATCTCTCTCTCTCAGCTGTCTCCATTTAATGGTATGTATAAGCTATTTGTAGAAGAACATAGAGTGCCATCTATTGAACAATTATGTGATCCTGCAGCCCTGGTTTTGAAAGAAGGTGAGACACAATCATATTTGTAAAACATTTAACATACAGAAAAGTTAACAGCCTACTAGAGATTTTAGTATGTTTCCTTTCGTTTTCATTTCCTTCTTTGACATAAAGTGAAACAAACACAGAACCTTTAAAATAATTATTCTTGGTCTACTTTACTTGTGAGAAAATATTTGGAGATCTTTCTACTTTCATAAGTAGATCTAATAATTTTAAGTTGGTTTTTTTTTGCAGCTGATTCTGCATTTCTTATGAAGGGGTTTCGCCCAAACGATAAACTTTGCTCTATGATATCAGTTCCTGAAACACTTGTTTTCATTTCTGCCTTCAGTATCTGTGTTCACTGAACAGTTTTTATATGGCAAGTGATCATATTACAGTGATCTATTGTTTGTTACTTCCATATTTCTTAAGATACTGTAGTACTAATAAATATGGTTGCTATACATTTTGTGGTGCTTTTTCTCATTCAGGTGCCTTAGAATTTACTTGGTGTCGTAGTAACAAACCTTTAGTTCTGCAAAGCACCTCAGTTACAAACAGAATAGTTTTACTATTTACTACTTACAGAGAGAATAGTTTTACTCTCTTTGATAGGCTCTGTATGGTTGATGGATTGCTACTGATCTGAGCTCAAAAATCAAACTCTTGGTATCGATTGGACTGAGTTTCTGTATGTGTTTTGCATTGAGCTAGCAAGTTACTTAATAGTGATGGATTTATAAATAGGTTACTCCAAATAAAAGAAATTATCTTATATTTGAACTAGCAATATATTGATGAAAAGTGACCTTGCCAAGTCGAAGGAGAACACCACTTTTTGGTGATGTAGCAGAACTGAGTGAAAAAGAACTTTTATGCAATTTGCAACTAATTGTTATTTTATTGAACAGTAAAGTCCAATCATTATGTGTGCTGTGTGTTTCAACTTAAAAACTAGAAGGAGACAGGAACAATGCAATGGAGACAGGACTAGACCTAGTCACGTCTAGACGACACCAGAATTTGGTGAAGAATAAATACTAGGTGCAATCTTGTTTTTCTCTTTTTAGACAGGAACTTGTGCAGTAAGATACTATTTGTACTCACTGGGGCTACTATCAACTATGTTGGTAATAAATGGTGACACTTCAAGCTATAATTAAAGACATTTCATGAAAATCATACTGTATTGTTAAAATACCTCCCTCTTTTAAAAAAAGTTCAGATTTTAATATGCACAGGCCTATTATTTTTAGAAAAGATCTGTACTGTGATGTTAAGTCCCTTAATTGACATAGCTAGGCTCAAGGGGAGTACAATGGAGTAAAATACCATAGGATGAATTTCCATTACTTTGTGAGTGCAATGACACTTTGGGACTAAATACATTAAGGTTGAATAGTCTAGTCTATGCAAGAAGTCACTGTGATGCTTCCGAGCATAAACTTCAGGGGGTCTGTTCAAGGACTTCCTGGTCTAGGCTGTTTAAGGTTTGAAGAGAAAAAAAAAATGCTACGCCTCAGTAGATTTTAACAGGACTTCTCCTGCTTTGCGTGTTTGTTTCTACCATATATTTAATTTTCCAGTCTTATCATGGTAAACCTGTTTGAAATTAGTTGCCTTTATTTAATTGCTGTTAGTTTGTAATAGGGCATGCTTTTATTTCTGTTATGACTGTAATTCACTCCTGGTGTTCTGTTAGTGATTATCTCTGTGGTTACAAAGATACTTTTCTTGTTTTTTCAGTTACAGATTTGCAATAGGAGAAGCAAATTTTACTGCATCAGCTTGCTGTCATGAGTTCTGGAAGTTTATTCCTTTTATGATCGTTTATTTTGCAGGTATATGAAGAAGAGTCTTGCTGATTGTTGTAATTCGAAAAGGCCTTTTTTTATTTGCAATTTTTGGTGCAAATGGCATTTAATGAATTTTGTGACTGACTATATCCAGACTTTATTTTTGCTGTAATAGCTTTGACTTTCCAAGTCTCCCTTTGTTGCCAAATACGTACAGTTTTCTTTTTCTAAGCATTTTTTCCAGTTGCATCAAGCAGTGAAAAAGTAGAGATCTGCAACATAATAATTTTCCTTGCAAAAAATGTTTTAGTTATATTTTTGGACTCAAAATAATTTCTGTTAAGATTTGTAAATTATCAAAGGATTTGAAAAGGGTAAAAAAAGACAAATGATGACAGTTACATTGTGAGTCTTGGAATTCAGGAAATTGCTCACATGGGGTTGTCATAATTTGCAGTTTAGGAGAAGCATGAGGGAGAGAAAAAGAGAGGTCTGCTTTATCTCCAGAAACAAAATAGGCATAGAAATGTAGTGTGCACATAGTCCTGAAAGATAGTGAAAAATCAGTAAGTCAGAAGTTGTAGATTTGGTTTGAGATCTAACTTTATGAAAATGCAGCACAGGAATTGCTACTGTTGTATGTTGTAAAACATCAAGTGGGAGTTCAGAATTAAGGGAAAGTGGTGATGGAGCATGGAGTTTACTGGGGAGATGCCCTTACTAACATGCTCAATGCAGTAATTTAGAGTTGACTGAGATCTCCAAAAAACAAAAAAAAACAAAAAAATCCAGAGAGACACACTAGAACTGCTAATTATACCTCAAGATTAATAGTTTTAACAGGTAATGCTGTCATCAGATCTGAAGACCAGTGAAGCATTTCAGAAAGTTCCTGGGCCTAAATGTAAGCAATAAAAATAAAAGAACATGAAATAAGTTCTGTCTTTTGATGTGTCGCTACATAGCAGACCCTTGTTGATCCTTTGGGAGCTACATTAGAACTGTTTGACTACTCAGAAGAGACTATTACTGTGTTAATTTAGCTAATTTGAGGCTCATTGACTAAATCTTTCTTTATTGACAATTAATGTAGAGAGATGGTCCAACATGTTAAGAGTTACAAACATTAGTTTTAGAGAGAGAAAACAGGTAATTAGAAACAACATTTTATTTCAGATCAAGCTGCCCTTGGCATATCTTTCAATTATATACATTCCTGCAAACCATTTTTCCACTAAAATAACATGGAAACCATTCAGATATTTCCTTTTTTCTATATATGAAATATATACCTTGCCATTGTTGGCAAAGTAGAAAAAACTACACTGTTACACTGAAACAGAGAAGCTGCTAAATGTTTGTGACCTGGGATGTGCTAATCCATTTAGATGTTGTTACCAGGAAGATCAGCTGTCTGAATTATAAAAGTATCTGCCATAGATATCCTCTTGGAAAAAACAACCGGGCATACTGTGAAATTCAATAAAGCTGACTGTAGACAAAATCAGCAAAAACTCATTTAGTTCAGAATAGCAGGGAAAGATAAACAGTGCTTTGTTACCTTCAGTGCTCGTATATCATTGTAACTGCTAAGGCCGGGCAAAGAATACAGGAGGGAAATGAAAGCAAAGTGCTAACTGTGAATACTTCTGTGATATATTTAGCCAATCAGATGTCAAAATTCAGCCTTCATAATCTAGCAGTTTACAACCTCTTATGATGATTTTGAGGAAGATCAATAAACTCATTTTTACTGACATATATAACCAAACATACAGTAGGTAGTGAATCGTGTAGATGGCGTTTCCAGCACCCAAACCTTTTATCGTCAACTTTGAATTATGTTATCTTTGGCTTAGCTAACAGAGTCAGCAGAATGTAAAATGTTTACTAGAGAAGAATGTGTTGAGGAAGGAGAGGTGTTGCTCCACGGAAGGTAGTTCAGCTCTGTGGTCAAACAGGCAGGTTCCAGTTGGTAATGCAGGTGCACTGAGTATGAGAGAGGCTGCCAGAGACTGAGAGAAGTTGGAACTAGATTTAGCAGCAGAATAAAAATAAATAAATAAATCTGAAAGTGACTGTATAGGTACAGAAACAGGACACTTAGCATGACAAGATGATAAACTGTTATGTGCTGGAAAAAGGGAACAACAGACGTTTTGTACCATAACGCAACGCTTCACAGCAAAGACTCTTGGTGATGGGGGTTTTGCAGCTCTGCAGTTTGAATGGGTTTCATAATACACGGCCCTTGTGATTTGCAGTAGTCATCTAAATCCTATAAAACAGATACAAATAAATCTCATCTAGTTCTCTTTTTCTGGCTTTTACAGATTAACCTTTAAAACAGTGAAATTCAAAAAGACAATAGAATTGCATCTTATGAGGGTGTGGCAAATACAGTATATAAAATATGCTGATATTGCTTCAAATTTTGAAGGGGAGAGCAATTTATTTACAGAATAAGCAAATTTCTCAGAAAGAGAAAGTCCACTAGGAGAACCTTCCTTACAAATTATCAAATTTTTCTCTTCATCGACACTTAGATCCCAAGCACTCTTACTCCCTTCTTGGATGGGGCTTTGAAAGGAGTCCTGGCTGCAGCTCATCACTCGAAAACTGACAGTGTAAAGAGGAGGAGATGTCATCCCAGGAATGCTGACAGAGCCAGAAACTTGGGCAGCAAGGCAGCAGTATGCCGCATGCCCTCCAGTCCAGCTTGTAAAGTCCTCTATACAAGTGCTCTTGTAATTCCTTGTTTTGTTGTTTTTAAATAGAGAAACCTGGCTGGTTACATCTGTACTAAACTGGTATAAGCTTGAGTGATCCTTGACATCTAAGACCTTTTCCTACTCATTTGTAGGAACAGATATGTTAAGCAATAATAAGAAAGAAAAATATGTGTGTGTGTTATATACCTGACATTTACACTGACCTTTATTTCTTATGCCTAAATAAGTGAGTTTTCTTGTCACTGATGCATTTTAGATCTTAGATTTTTGTTGTTGGTCTGATTAGTTATGGGCTCTCTCTGACCCTGTTGCTTCTTGAATCCTTCTGTGAGATGAAATTTGTTAAACTCTTGCCACTTCCTACATGCCGTTTGGAGTTATTTTCAAGCAGTCAGAACGGTGAGCAGTGCTTGAATGCTGCTAGGAGCTATTTAAAAGTGCAAAGCCATTTTTCATCTTTTCCTATGTAGTTGTCTTTGTTGTTTTTGTGGTGCAGCATAGAGCCTAAAAATTCTGGCACAGCTTATGTCTTAATCCTTTATTTCAGTCCTACTTCCTCTCTTTTTGATTTTCTTTAATATTTTTGTGGTGATTAGGCTTGATTGCTTTGGTGAATCCTGATATCTTCTCTCTCTCCCCCATCCCCTCGTTCTTTTTGAGGGTGTCCTGTTTTCGGCTGGGATAGAGTTAATTTTCTTCCTAGTAGCTGGTACGGTGCTGTCTTTTGGATTTAACATGCGAATAATGTTGATAACACACTGATGATTTAGCTGTTGCTAAGCAGTGCTTACACTAGTCAAGGACTTTTCAGCTTTTCATGCCCTGCCAGCAAGAAGCCGGGAGGGGGCACAGCCAGGACAGCTGACCCAAACTGGCCAGAGGGCTATTCCATACCATACACAACGTCATGCTCAGTGTATAAACTGGGGGAGTTGGCTGGCAGAGGGTTGACTGCTGCTCAGGAATTGGCTGGGCATCGGTCGGCGGGTGGTGAGCAATTGCATTGTGCATCACTTGTTTTGTATATTCTTTTATCATTATTATTATTATCCTTTCCTTTTCTGTCTTTGTCTTTATCTCAACCCGCAAATTTTACTTCCCCCCCTCCCCCTCCCAATTCTCTCCCCCATCCCACTGGGGGGGCAGGGGAGTGAGCGAACGGCTGTGTGGTGGTTAGCTGCCTGCCGGGTTAAACCACAACAGAGGGGCTCAACATGTGTTCTCTTGTGATATGGGAAGATTTTCATTAGTATTTACATGATCATCCGTAATACCTTGGTCTGTGTGAAGTACACATGGCTTCATTTGAAGAGCTGTATTGCTCCACAGATTTGAGGGATGTCCTTTACTTCTCATTTGTTCACTGAGGTTACTTTTTGGAGTGGGCATTCTAATTTCAAAACTCATAGATAATATTTAACAGGAAGTATGCTTCAGAAGTAATTTTAATTCAATTTTTGTAGTTATATGAGAGACCCTTAGAAATATGCAGCTTCCTGTTGTGAGGATGCAGAAAATTATTTTCAGTTGTGGTTTTGTGTCTATACAGCTGTAGAATAGTGCTTAATGGGGGGAAAAATGAGACACTGAGAGGACAATCAGGTTTTCAAAGCTCTGTCAAAGGTGTGTTTATTTTAATAAGATATATTACCTAGTCTTGTAAGGCACTTTGAAAAATCACACTGTGTGCATGTTGGTAGCTTAATAACCTTTGTAAATCTGATTTTGTATCACTTGCTCAGCAAGAGACAGAATTTAGCTATCAGTCTTATATTCGGAGATCAAAAAACCTGGATTCAAGCTTGATTTAAATTTTGTCTGGTGTACGGCTTTGGTAAAGTCATTTCACTTCTGTTTCTTCTCTCATCTTTTGCCTATCTTATTTATGTAATTGATTTTCTTTTGAAACACTCTGCTATATTGCGTCAGTTGGTTCCATCAGTTCTATCATAATTAATCGGGATGGTTACGATCAGTTTGGGTACCTCGTGCCTCCTTTATGTCCACCACTAAAATGGGGATGGTGATTTTGGGCCTTTTTGAAAGTGCTTATATTGCTTGCATTTCGGTAGTCCACAGGCGCAGCAGGGTTTGCACATGCACCCAGAGCCCATGGGCAAGCTCTGCCAGGCTGGCAGGACCTTGGAGCAGCTACCGGCTACCCACCTTGACATGCCCTGCTGCGCAGTGTGGTTGAGGTTTCCTGCACAACAGAAGAGAGAGTTTTGTGATAACACCAGTGTCTTCCCTTCTCTGCTCGCAATTCCTTTGTTCGCTGTGACTTTTGCATAACTAACCAGTTAATTCAAGTTTTCTCCTGTGCAACCTGACTGTTCAGAGTGTAGTGTTCCTAGGCAGTGACTTTTATGAGAGGGACTGGATTTTAAGAGGGGTGGATCTAGGGCATAAGATGGACTGAAGCTTTGAAAAATTGCTAGTTACTAGCATTTGATCTTACATATAAAACTAAATATTCTGTGAGTATCAGAAGGAATCTGCCATGTGCAAAGAATTACTTCTTACAAATATTTAAATATTAAAGATATGAAATCTTCAAATAATAGTCACAAGAACTCACAAGAGTAAATCTTGTCTGCTCCAAACTGACACAAATAACTGAAAATACCATTTACTTCTTGATGACCAGCTTTGACTTTAATGTTTAAAAACTATTCTCAGGAATAAGTGGTAAAAAATATGAGATTAAAAGGTTTATTTTTTCTGTTGACACACAAGAAAGCTTCTACAAAATCCCAAATTATTTATTTTATTTTCTGATGAGCTGAAAACCGCAAAAGAATTTTTGAAATTTGGTTTAGTGTTGTCCTGCAGAAAAGACGGAGTTCATTTTGGTACAAACTTTCTATGAGTGTGTGTTTAATGTATTCTTTTCGCTGAGGTTTATGCCATCATTTCCTATAATTTTTTGTTTTCCTGCTCTGTGATCTTGTTCACGAGAAAGGGACCATTTTATACTCACAGCAGAGAAAAATTTTCAGGACTTAAGTTCTACAAGAAAACAGCACCTTTTTAGCAATATTGTGATTCAGAGATACACTGCTATGGAAGAAAATACATTTACTGTGACACTAATAGCATTACAGTATATACATTCAATTAAATAGTGAATTCTTAATTGCTTAGTTTATTGCTATGGAGGAATTTAATATATTAAAATTAAAAAGATGTTAAATGTATAGCATTTTAGCTTCATTTTGCAGCAATGAGCATATTTCACTGATGGCATCTTCTAGGCATATTCTGTAAAGTGAACTGCAAATCAAGAGACATGCTGGTGCTAGAAGACAGACTAGTGCTGCCAGTACAGGATAAAGAACCTGGAAAACTCCAAGTACTGTTATCGCTAGTTTAATAATTCAAGATTTGTTTTCTTACGCCGAGCAAGATCCTTCCCCCAAGATGTAGTGGCTTTTCTGGATTGCCAGTGCCAGGTTTTCCAGAGAGATGGACAGTTTCTGATGTTACCTCAAGCCAACAGCAGGTGCAGGTTCAAGTGCTTTTGGAGGTTGGCCTTTACTGAATGTAAACTGGCAAAGACAATGTTCTTGCACTTCCCACTTCAAGGGAAAGATGGACAGTAAGATATTCACAATAGGAAGATTTACTGCACAAAAATTAACGTGGAGAATATACAGAAAGTTATTATTTAATTAAGGCAGCTTTCTTGACTTGGGCTGGTGTTGTTTAAAGAAAAAACATGGGAATCTTGTTATGACTTATAGCCACATATAGATAAACCTCTCTGTTGACAGGTTCAAATGCAACTTTAGCTTTGAAAAGGTGAAGGTTCTTATTCGTAAAAAGTGTATAAACTATGCAAATGCAGTTTGTACTTCTATTTCTCCTCCTCTGTCCCTTCTTTCTCTCAAAAAGAAAGAAAAGAGTTGTTAGACGTCTGTTTAGGAATGACCTCATGGCAGCTGCAGCTGGGAAGGACGCAGTTGCAGGAACCAGTCAGAATTGCATTAGGTGGGCACGAGACAGCTCCTGCCACCAGTGTGCTACCAGACAGCCTCCTGTTAGACCATGGGACAACAGTCAGGTCAATTCTGTAGAGTATTCCTGAATTTGACTCAGCTTAGAGGAGGCCTTCTAGGAAAGGTTAATGGTATTCATCATCATTTCCTCTGTCCTCACGTTATCTTTTTCTGTTCCTTCACTCTTATCTCTCCACTCCTTGACCCCCTCCCATTCCCCAAAAAAACCCAGTTTTGCTGTCCAATGACATTAGCTTCAAACACAAATTACAGCACAATTAATTAAACACGTTTTATCTTGCTCCTCTATTGATGTACGGTCTTGTTATCAAGCATCAGACCAGTCACTCCAGTTTGTTTTGCTCTTACTTCCCCAATGAATAGTTCTGTACCAGTGTGACTGCATAAATTAAATCCCCCTTTCTTCCAAGTCTAGTAGGGTAAGTAAATATACATATACTGTTGCAGTTCTGTACCAGTGTGACTGCATAAATTAAATCCCCCTTTCTTCCAAGTCTAGTAGGGTAAGTAAATATACATTCATACTGTTGCTGGTTTTTTTGCTTAATCAGGCTTAAGTTCCAGGAAACTTAAAAAAGTTCAATTATATAAAAAATACCAGTTAAATATTTATTTCTTGGTACTTGCTCGGAAGAACTTGCTATGTTACACTTCACAAACCAGAATATTATGACGTTGACATTGACTTTTCAGTCCACTTACACGACTAATGATTAAAAATATTAAGACCGCTACCTTTAAAACTAGTGAGAAAAGAACATCTTTGTTTATAATGTTAAATTCCTCTTCCTTTTCACAAAACTTTTATGGCGTCTACAACACCTCGTATCTGATGTGATCAAAGATGATGAAATGACTCTTACCTAATGAAGAATTCATCCTTTGTCATTCTTTTGGGAGAGAGAAGTCTTGGGTTTTTTGAAATTTTTGTTTAATTAGTGCACACAGTTAAGAGGTAGCTGTGCTAATAGCAGCTATGATGTAACTGCAGGGTAATTCTAGGTTTGTAAGATAGGTTGATGCAAACCTTTATTTTAGTGAGATCTTTGCTAAAGCTTTTCAGTCTTTCACCTGACTCGAAGGGGCAGAACAGTTATAGTTTGTCATTGCAAAGTATATGGTGCTCTCTAGGAGAATACTACTTAGTAGGAATGTCCAACTCACGAGCCTTATTTTTTAATTTAGCTTTCCCTTCTTACTTTGGATTTCAGTAGTTCAGACTTGCTGAGTAGAATTGGATAACAATGCCACCATCAGAAATCATCTGATATTGTAAAACCTAATGCTTAATTTGGAAAATTCACTAAAGTCAGCAGTATTTGTCATATATTGTATATGCAGAAAGACCCCTACACTTATTCTGAAAGAAAATGCTTTTTTGTATATTGGTTTTGATCTTTAATCTTTTTTTTGTTAACTGAGGTTAAAAAAAATGGTAAAAAGAATGAAATTATTTGAATGATTGGTTTGGAATCTTTTCACGCTGTTAATTCCTACAGTATTGCTTTCTTCAATTTGTAGACCATATACAGTTACAGTCTATATATTGCCCAACTTATCGTGGTTTACAGAAAAAAATTTAAGCATTCACAGAAGGTTGAGTTGCTGTTTTAATTAGTTTTCTTAGTGAAATCTAGAGAGTCCTGAAATTCTTTAAAGGCTTTATAGACATTAATGTTTTGAAATGAAATCTGTATTTTCTGTGATAGGAACTTCAGTGTTTTTGTGTAGTAGGGCAGGCATATATATATTTATGCTAGGACTAGCCATTTGTACTATAATAATAGTATGAAAATTTCTGGTTATTTTAACCAACTACATTTTCGTTATTTTAACTAGCAGTATTGCCTAAAAATTGCCTCCTTTTACATAAGCCCATAGCAAGACTGGATCACTATGTTGTGCTTTTCTGTGAATTACATCACTTTTCAAATGATTTCTTTCTGAAGAAAGGCACCTAGCATTTGAATGTTGATTAAAAATTAAGATTATATTTTGCAAATGTCCAAGCAAACAAATAGGATAGAGTTTAGGAATGCTTGAAATGAGGACTTCTTTGTGATAAGCTGATGATTACAAAGATCTAGTAGGAATTCAAAACAAGCTTTGCATTTCTAAATCTAAAGGCTTTTCAGACATTGCATAGATCCTTGTTAGGAGAAGAATGAATCAGAAGACCTATAGCAGTTATATAGTATGTAAAATGTTTTACAGCTTAGGGTAAGAGAAAGTCTGCATTCAGGAAACTCTCTAATGCTCTACATTTTCTTCCAATAGTTTTTTTCCAACAAAACATGTTAGAGATAAACCATGTGTAATAAAGACAGGCACCTATCTTAAAATAAAAGCCAAACCACTGCTTCTTCACCTCTAGTCTTCACGAGTATGAAATGTACAGAAGAATACAATGATACCTATAATCACCAAGGTAGTGCTTTAGGCTTTCAGAAGTCCATGTACTGAACATTAACTGAAAGGAGATGTTCAGTGTTTTCGTGCTGCAACGATCCTTTCAGACTGGAACTGCTTATATTTCAGTTGTGAAGGTATTGTGAAATGGCACATCAATAAAAGGTTATGTGACTATTGCTAGATAAGAAACCAATAAAATTAGAGTAATAAATTATGTTTTTTTAAGGAATCAGAATCTAATTTTTAAGTGGATGCATTAGCAAAATAAAGCCTCTGTAAGATGCTCATAGGAGTACTTAGAATGGCTAATTAATCCCTTCCCTCCTAGGCTCTAACTCTGCATGTGAAACTAAGTTCTCCCATTGCAGGTAATGGTGCCATTTTTTGCCATCATCTGTACAACCTTGCTGAGGTAATCGACACCCTGTCATCGATTTGGTTTTATATCCTCTCCCTCCATCTCTTCTTGTGCCATATAAAAATTAGCTAATATTTTATTCATATTCTTAATATCAAGAAAATTTAATTGTAATTAATTTCTGTGTGTCTGAATTATTGTCTTCTCTGAGTTGTTTTAGGTAATTGCATCAAAGTTTTAGTAAAACTTTGCACTACAAAGAGACTTTCTTTACTACTTTCTACGACCTGGAGATGGCCAAATGTTTTTTTTTCTTACCAGGAAATTGCCTACATGAATGATCTTTAAGTCTGTCGCCTTTCTTTACTGTCAATCCACACTTAGGACTTGATGATAAATAAACTTAGTAAGTATTCTCAGTAATAATTCTAATCAAGCTAGGAATAAAAAAAGGTAGCAGCTGTCTGTACTGATAGATACCTCAAAATAACCAAGATTGGGGCAGCTAGTGGTATAGCGGTCTTTTGTAATGGTACAGTGCTCCTTTCAGATTTCTGAGTGTACCCCAATTCCAGGATGATGCACCTTTCCTCTGTCTTGGTCACATTTTACTCATCTGTTTTTCCTGCTGTGGTGGGCTGACCTCGGGGGGGTCAGAGCAGTGGGGTGAAAAGCTCATGGGTCGAAATGAAGACAAAACACCCGTGCAGTGTTTTGCCCCTTTCTTACGCAGGCCTTCCCAGAGGCGCCACCGGCATCGCTGACAGGCTCAGCCGTGCCCTGTGGTGGGGCCGTGGCGGAACCGGCTGGAACTGGCACGGGGCAGCCCTGACCTGCCCTCACAGAGGCCCCTGCGGCCCCTGCTGCCGACACCCAGGTACGGACACCCAATGCGCCTTTGAGCTCCTGACCTCGGGGACCTTGTGCTTCTGGAAAGCTGCTGGTTTCACACACAGAAATGACTGATTTTTTTTTTTTTCCTGGGTGAAGCTGGGTACGAGGAACAGGTAGAAAAACCACCTGTTGAAACAACTGGAGGAATTCTGTGAGAAACATTCTTATCAGCAACGAATTAGAAATTAAAATTAAAAGGCAGTTAATGACTAAAGAACCTGTATTAGACTTTGAAGATAATTAAGTACTAAAAGATATTCCAGGTTTACTTATGAAAAACTTTAAATTTATGATGTAATTTTGTGTGGACCGCTGGCTGGCTGGAAAGTAAAAATAGGCATCTGTATGCAGAGAAGGAAGGTGGCTATCCAGAATCGTTTCACCAAAAGCAATAAATGAATGGAAACAACCGTTCTGTGAAGAGAAACCTTTGAAATTACTTTAAGTAATGGTAAGAATGAGACTGGTTATATTTTCCTGTAAATGTTGTTGCTGACTGCAGAATGGAAGGGAATCAAGACTATATAAAATAAAGCAGAGTGCTTAAAACAGGTTTGTGCAGCATTGAATAAGCTTACTAAACTTCTGGTAAAATCATTGGTGTGCTTAACTTTATCAGTGTTTCTCAGATATATTAGAAGCAATAGCCAAAGTCTGCTTTGTGAGGTGTAACAGTTCTCATAAACCCTTGATTTTCCTGTGTAGTTTGCATCTATACTTTTGTCAAAAATGAAATTGGGATTTAGCCTACAGTGTTCCTGAAAATATGGTTGGTTAGATTATGATGAACATAACTTCATCACTATGAATATAATTCCATAACTTTTAAGTTGGAACATTGACAGCGTAGTCAATCTTAGCAGGTTTTCACATAATAAATAGCTACAGAGCTCTGCAGATTGGTTTCACTTTTAAGTTGGAACATTGACAGCGTAGTCAATCTTAGCAGGTTTTCACATAATAAATAGCTACAGAGTTTTGCAGATTGGTTTTTTTTTTTGTCAATTTGCCCAAATCTGTCTTTATGCTTACCACTTTTCCTTAGAGTTATGTTGTTATAATCAGGTAGGAACTTCAATACTTTCTGAATGTCCAGTTACAGTCTCTTGCTATCAAAAGAATGAATGCAGTATCTCTCATACATCAGTCAAGTTTTACATTAAAACTAGATAGGCTTTCCTGCCTTTCTTCTTTATTGAAAGACTGAAATCTCACTCTTCTGATAGTTAGGCGCAATCTAATTTTCCACGTGGTTTTATTTACAGCCTGTTCAAAGTTATTTGTTTTTTTGTGCCAATACTGTCTTTTACTTGAATGCTTCTTTCTTTTGCATGTGTTGGGTTTTTTTAAGTAACAATATACTTGTTGGGGCTTTATGGATTTTTTTGTGTTTTTTTTTTTGGTTGGGCAAGATAAGACATAAGGCAGCTTCTTTCACAAACTAGTCATGTAAAGATAGATGGTCATAATTTCCGTGCTGCAGGATTTTATTTTTAAAACATTGTAGAAGAATGGGTTTAAAAGGAGCTGGTGAGTTAACCCATAATACTTAGGACAAGCCTGGAAATTATTGTACAAAGACTAATAAAATAAAGTCCTCTGTCATCTTAATAAAATGAAGCAGAGATCGTGTAACCGTTCCTACGGACCTGCCATGCCAACTTTTTTGGCCAGTTGGTCTCAGGCACAGTGGACTTGGCAATGATAAAGTAAATCTATTTCAGTCATTAATAAGAATCATCTATTCTCTTCTTTAATCTGTGCAAGTCTGGGGAAAAAAAAACCCTAGTGTTAGATCAGCCTTTGCTTTACATGACTTACAATTTTGATAAAGCAGCTGAAGAAGTTTTTTAAATTTAGGAAAGCCTTTGTTCTTTCCAGTGAGCAATATAGTCACTTAATATTGAGAGAGAGATTAAAAGCAAATTATCTTGAATTTGAAAATGAATTTGCTGGAATTTCACAGAGAAATATTGCTATTCTTCCATTTCCCAAAGCAATTAACATAGTTTTGATGAGTCAACATTTACTAAGATAAATCTTTTTGTCAGCAGTTTCCAACTGTATCTAAAACTGTATCGAGCTTTAATGTAGTTCAGTAATAAGACTGCATTTTCCTTCCTAGTCCTCATCACATCATATGCAATGCTAAGATTATTATATTGACTTTAGAGTACAGAGTTAAACAAGCCTTGTAAATTGAAGGGGTGTGTGCCCCCATAAAGCTTCAGCTGTGCCGATGCCACATGAATCAGTTGTCTTCATGTCAGAGTATTTGTTTGCTTTTAAGCTGTTAAGCTATATATCTAGTGAAAAATAAGGCTTGGGAAAGGCTTGCAAGAACAATTGTTGGAGAAGTGAGAATGAGCAGTGAGTAGATGTTAAAAAATGGACTGTGACACTATTTACGAGTAATGTATGTGAGTAGATAGTTTACTCATAACAAGTACTCCTACTCACACCCAGCACACTGAACTATAAAAGTGGAATGTATTTATAAGCGTAACAAAACACAGAGAGATGTGATAATAAACCATCCATTTTAATAAGGAATTAGAATTCTGACCTAATTCTTTCCCAGTAGGATTTATCACTAGCTTATAAATAACTTACAGGTATAAGACATGGCAAAGAAGAATAAATTAACAGAATAAACAAAATAGAGACTTCCAGACCCTGCTGCTACCACTTGCTCAAGGAAAGACTGGAAGAGAGTGATATTAACGTTTGTGCTTAGGTTCATTTTCTGGCTGGCTTAACTCCATTAACGTTGAGTCCAGGGACGGGTAGGGTAGGTGAAAATGATAGTTGTGTCTCCGATATGTTTATCACTGTGTTTTACTGATGTCTTGGTGAGGAGAGAGAACTGCAGTTAGAGCATGCAGTTGCAATCTAAGTTGACGTTTTCTATTATCTAAGAAGTTTTGGCATGGTTTGCCCTAATGACTGATTAAGTTTTGGTAACTCATTGTGACTTTCCATTGCAAGTGGATTGGAGGGTTAAGATATACAGTATGATCTTTCTTTCCAGTTTTTGGAAGTAAAGGAAGTCCAAAAAAAATCTTCAGCTGCATATCTCGGCTTTATGTTCAACAGGTGCTTTCATACATTGGGATGTGAGTGTGCGTGTGTATATATAACTACTTATATGAGACTGCGTATGTTGTTCTGTCCTTCCATACCTTATTAGAAAAGCTGAAACTGTCAAAATTACCTAACATAATACTTCATGCCATCATCATTGAGAAAATGTATTTAATGTCTAATGTGTTCTTGCTTGCTTTTTTTTTAAAAAGGCTTTTAACTGAGCATTAGGAGATATGTCAATTATACTGTGATAGTTCTATATGTGTCCACTCTAAATGTGCTTGAAAAAAGTAAAGAAACAAATTCTAACCAAATCTTCACAATTAGTATCAAATTTACAGGGGGTCTTTTTTTCTTATACTCTTCATTTCATTCTTCGGGGAATATGGTGTTTTCAAGTTGCCAAGGGGTATCTTGATTTGAATGTGTATCTGTCTTTCTCTTTTGCTTAGATTGAAAATCTGCTCTGAGTCTAGTCCAAAAGAATGGGCTGCAAGTGGTATCCTTGGCAGGGTCTGGTTACAGCAGCACTGATCTGAGCTGTTTTTTTCTTACTCTTTGCTCACTGTGATAGTGAACTAATGAATTTACTCCTCTTTTTATGTTCATACAGCTTGAAGTTGAGGTCACAGATGTAAGTGGGAAAACCATCGATGGTCCAGTCCGCCTAGATATTTCTGTTATTGATCAAAATGATAACAGGCCAATGTTCAAAGAAGGACCCTATGTTGGTCATGTCATGGAGGGATCCCCTACAGGTAAGTCCATGCCAATCATATCTCTCTAAATAATGCCTGAACACATTCTGTGTTGATAAATGCATTATTATCATATTGTACAACTCTTCTTGCTGATTTTGTGGCTCACTGAATCCTTCCCCCGCATAAAGAGGTGGGAGCAGCCCTTTAGGACAGCAGGTAATGATTTTTGAAAAACAGGATTTTTGAAAAACAGTCAAGTCTGAAGTAAAAAAAAAAAAAAAAAAAAAAAAAAAAAAAAAAAAAAAAGTAAAATAATGTAGTTTGGAATGAAAGCTTTGATTTAGGTTTACACTTTTTTATTCATATCTGGGATCAACAAAGACAACCCCTAGGATATGATTAAGATTCAGACCAAATAACATGTACAATTTCTGTTCGGAGTGGGAATTTTACCTTTTTCTCTGTAAGGTTAGCTGCTGGAAGGGTCATTTTTATTTGCTCATATAGCATGAGGCTAGGTAAATAATAGGAATAAATGGAAAGTGTTATGAATATGCTAATATTATAGGGCAGATTGAAATACTGAACGATGTTACTTGTGTAAATGCAGATACAACAGTTGCAACAAAATAAAAAGGCACTTTGAGAGTTAAAATTAGTAATGAAATTGTTCTGATTAAATTCACCCTTGATTTTATCTGATGATGAAATTCTATAAGAATAAGATATTGTTCCAAATTTCAATTTGGGTACAAACAACCATCCTAGCTAAACTCTTTCTGCAGATGAAGGCTAAATTAGTTTTCTTCAACTGTTGTCCTCAGCTGTTGTGCAATTTTGTTGTGAGTTATTAAACAGCTGTTGCATTCCACTCAAGAGGTATCTCCACTGCATTTGTAAGTGGTAATTGTATGATCGGATTATATTATGGAGTTAACCTGGATCTTAGTGAAAGAAATTTAAAACAGTAGAAGCCCCCATTAAAATCAGTGGAGTGCTAGTGATCTAGTTGAGATCAGAGTTGTGGTTATATGTTTGTATGTTTTTCTATACATCATTGAACACAAGACCTTATCCTCCTTATACAGTTGAAGCTGTGAGTATAGACATAAGGTTTTGGCTGTATAGGTATCCTGAAATATTTTGAAATGAAAGCTGGAATCACGTATATTATATTTTTATGAATATTTAATATTCATTGAAGCTTAATGTGGTGACGTGTTTTGTTTACCCTGAACAAGGATAAACATTACCATTCACTTTCTTGTATTACATATTGATAGGACTAGAAGTTATTCTTCGTCCTTATTTCATTATTTATGTAGTTTCTCGAAATCATGTAACCTTTTTAGTGAGTTTTGCATTTTCATGTATAGTTGCCATTGTTTGAAAAGCTGTAGGTATGAAATGCATTATGAGCTGCTCCTTCATCAGATTAAAAAAAGTGTTCAGGTAAATGTTCATTTACCTTACTTGTGACAAGCATGTAATGAACCAATTGACAATCTTTTCATTCAAATAGAAATGTGTTTCATATTTGTGAGTATGGCTGGTGAGCGGAACGCTAACTCTTTTCTGTTGTAGGTCTCTAGTACATTCTTAATTTATTTCAGATATTGATAGCTTACTCAGAATTCAAAAGAAATTTCCTTAGACTGTCCCACTTCCCATTCACCCTGTGTGGTAACAAGAGTTTCATAATTAACTGAGAATATATTGCTAACAAATGTCAGATTCCTTTGCACAGTCAGTCAATAGTATGTAGCAGAGTGTGACTATCTAATTGGATCAAGGGGCCAACGTTACTACATTTTCATTTAAACTACAGCATCTTCTTGTCATGCCCGTTTAGATACACATTCCTAGACCACTGAGTAGGATGGTGTAGTTTTAGTAGATTCACAGCCCCTAAATCCAGTATTTCAGTAAGAGAAAGCGGTGCCAAACAGCTCAAACTCTGCAGTGTTTAAGCTTTAATCCTGCTGTGGTAGTATGAGAGCTCTGGATACGAGCTGCGAGTTCCTACAAGTCTTTCGGTGATCTCATCTCTCTCCATCAAAGCAGAAGTTTACATCTCTTATGTACCACGTACCCTTCCAAAACAATATTTAATGTTTAGCTTTGACTGTTAATTGCAGTCTATGGGACAATATTTAATTGTTATCTGCTATATGTTCGTTCTTTTACTCAAACTCTAAATGAAGTTTCTCTGCCAAGGATGATTTTTTTTTTTTAAACTGGCAGTTCCCTATTTTTGCTCATCTATAAACTATCCTTCCTTTTCCTTTTTTTCACTCCTTATATCGAAGTTTATGGTTCTGATTCAGTAGACGTTTCTCAGTCCAATTTCCAGTGAATTATTCTGTAATTTTTTTCATCAATTTTCTCTTGCTGCACTTTGGTATTTATCCATGTAGCATTTGGTATTTTGATTGTCTTACCTGTTAGTCAAAGTTTGAATAATTTTTCTCAACTTGATCTTTTTCTTATCCTCTCCCGCTTTCCCCCAGGTATTCATCCCATTAAACTTCATAACCTCATTTTCCTGGTGTCAAAACCACCAATACTTGCAAAATTAACTTGTGCAAAAGTGAACCTGTAGAATCAGCGTTAGCTAGAATCTGTAATAGTTCTCTATGCAGATGGCATCCAGTCAACCAAGATTTCATGTTGTTTACATCTGTTTTCCATAGTTCTTCAAATTTTATGGCATATATCTTAAAATTATTCATCAGGTTCTGCTGTCTTGCTGCTCCCAATCAATAGTCACACTGCACAGCTTGATAGAAATCTTTGTGCGTGTGTTTGCATGTATGATTCCTGATTCCTTCTTATTGTATTAAGATTGTATTGTTGTATTTCTTTTTTGAAGTTCCAAAAGAAAGGCTTTGCATTATATGCATAACCTTATTTTCTTATCACAGCCACCTTCATCCTCATTCGAGCTCTGAATCAAACCCATTCACTGAAAGAGTCTTCTGCTGAAAAATAAATAATGCTCATATAGGTATGTTGGATCTTTGTAGATCTACATCTACAAAGTATAAATGTCCATGGATTCCAGTAATTCTGGAATAGAGAGTATATAATTATGTAGAAAAAGATCTAGATATACTGGACTGTGAAACTTGCCTGAAGGATTTTGAGGCCTCGTTAGGGGATTCAGATGATAGTATTATCTGGCTTTAAGTTATTCATTGCTGGGTTCCTGTGTGTTTCCCTATGGCACCATAATTTTAGCAGGCTTAAACCCAATGAAATTTTCTAGTGCCTTTCAAGTATTTATTGACTCTAAAACTGCACTTACACATTGTCTATTATTCATTGGAAATATCAGAGATTTACTAATAAATAAATCTTGGAGAGAGTTAGCATCACAAATTTAAGTATATAAATCTTAATATTCAAGTGAATGTTTATATTGGATTTCCTTGATGTTGCTGTAAGACACATGTTTCAGCTTTTTATTGTTTTCCAAAATGACTTTTTTCCTTAATGATTTGAAGGTTTAGTTCCTTGAAGTAGAGAAAGACACAAAACTTACAAGTTTACAGTGAAATGTGCCAATCCCCTTTTAAGGACCCTCCTTTCTCTGCCATTGGAGATAGTTACAAGTAGAAGAAAACAAAAGAAAACACTGAGAGCATGTGTAATTTTTGTATTTATTTAATCTGTCTATGGGTAATTAAAGAATCTTTTGTGCATAGTCCCAATGAGGATGTGTTTTGGTGGTGTTTTAATACATTTCTGTGTTACTAAGGCCACTCATCTTTTTTGTGTGTGTGATTTTTGAAATCGCAGAAAAGACCACTGGTTATTTGGACATCTACAATTTGTGTGTCATCACTTTACTAGAGAGGCAAATACCTGGGTGTAATTACTGAGAATATAAACTTGTATATGCATTCATCTGAATTTCAAGCTAGGGCTTGCCACAGCTTAAAATTAATGATTACTAAGGCCACTCATCTTTTTTGTGTGTGTGATTTTTGAAATCGCAGAAAAGACCACTGGTTATTTGGACATCTACAATTTGTGTGTCATCACTTTACTAGAGAGGCAAATACCTGGGTGTAATTACTGAGAATATAAACTTGTATATGCATTCATCTGAATTTCAAGCTAGGGCTTGCCACAGCTTAAAATTAATGATAAAAATACGTGAATGGTAGGTGATATAGTAACGTATTTCTTTCGTGATATATCTTTCCTGGAGAGATTTAATGATATAATTAGTTACAGTTAGTTAGCTGTTTTCATGGAAAACTGTCATATTCCTGGAAATAGCCTCCAGCCAAATTCTAACAAGAGTATGCTCAAATGTATGCTTAAAGTGACCATAGATGTTTTCAGATTTCTATTAGGAGGTCTTTTCCTGGACAAACTGCAACCTTGGAGGCCCTGGGGGGTTTTTTTTTAAAAAAAAAAAAAAAAAAGGCAGTAGAGAAATAGTTTGCATTTTTTTTATTTATAACGTCTCTCATTTCTGTATGAGACTGAAGTCAGCATATATATACACCAGGAAAATAATAGTTGAGCCTGATTCAGTGACACCTATGGCAATTTTTCTACTGACTGTGATGGGTTTTGTGTTAACTGTACTGCTGATTTCTCACGTTTTTGTTTTCTAAGTTATGACCCAGTTTATTTCCTATAGATCTCTGGTCTATCCAGCTGCTAACTCTAGGGTTTAGGGTCTGTATCCTGCTGCAGACTTTCCTCAATACATTAATAAGAGTGACTGTAATCTTATGGATTACATAGGCAGACGGATACATTTGGATGTCTCACTCTTTGAAGGTTGGAAAGTGAAGGGTGGTTAAATGAACTTGACAGCCATCTCATTTCACTGGCTGGAGGCATTTAACAGAAATTATTTTAAACACACTTGACATTATGTGACTTGTAACAATAGGCTGCAAACCCAGTGGGGTAAAATCTTAACTGCAGTGGTTGGGAGAATTGCTCGAGAATTGCATGTAAAAAAAGTAACTTGTATTCCATGATGCACAATAGCCTGAATACATTGCATTCCAGCTAAGGAGCCCCAAACCAGGACTGATAGATGTCTATAAATAATTGCTAGAAATAAAGGGATATTTGAAGACATTTAGAGAAGAAACAGAAGGAATTAAGAAGAGTAGCCTAGGGGGTTGTTCAGCATCATAAAATAATAATTTGTAAAAATGGATAAAGCACGAGGAAGGATCTGAAGCACTAAGTACTATTGATAGCTATGCCTTGTATAATAGTGCACGGCTACGATTCAGATAAATGAAAACTTTCTAAAAATGGCGGCTTCTTATCAAGAACAACCTGTCAGGATGGACGGGGGTTTTTTTTATACTTAACCTAACAACAAACAAGAAGGTTAGTACACAAATGAATATAAATGAGATTGGTTATGATAGATCAGAATCAAAAGATACCAGGAAAGGTAAACTATGGGCAGGCTGGCCTAGCAAAGTGGCAAGGATATATAAGGCATCTTTGTCTGATATGCACCTGTTGTCATATTTGATACATTTCAAATATTATGGTTTTATTTTCTGGACTGTGGTGTTTTTGTCCCTCATAATCCCTGCTGGTTTATGGAATAAGAAGTTTACCAAAGCTGTAAAATGAATAAAATTGCATTGAATTTGGTGAACTCTCCAGGCCTACTTCTTCCTTTTGACCTATAAATCCAATAACATGGAGGAAACTACAAGGGTGCTTTCAAGAGTGGTTTTTTTAACCAAAAGATTAAAATTTAAAATAAAATAAAAAAAATAGAATTTTCACAAAAAGCCATCAGAATAGAATAGTAAAGGATATAGTTTCTTGTTATGTAGGTAAAAGTAGCATCTGAAATTTCCCAGTGGCTTCTGATTCCGCCTGCATCAGTGTTAAGATGATACTTCTCCTTCAATCTTTTTTGTGACAAAAGTTATGACCTTCTACATATACATACAGGGTTGTTTTTTGGGTTTTTTTAATGCATTGTACATATTTTAAAAATAAGAATACACTTCCTGGAAGATTAAATTGGAGGGGTAGTTCAGGATATCAGATCCTAAATAGCACGAAAACCAAAATGGTGTCAACATCAACACCCCTTTAGAGCAAGCACTATGCATCAGTTGGTGGTCTAGGTCTGAAGTAGGATGTGGGTTTGCATATATTTATTGTGCTGATGATTCTTACTGTGCTGAATTTTACTCAGTGTGATGGGGAGATTTACAAAGTTTTTGAGAGTTCCACACAGAAAATCTGCAATCAGTTTAGTGGAATGCAACCATTGTGTAAAATTATTTCACCAAGCACAATGCTTCCTAAGCAAAGTAGTCTGGGGCAAATACTTGAAAAACAGTTTGAATATAGATAGAGTTCATGACCATAATGAGAATAAAATATGGAGTGTTTGAATAAGAATTGCAGAAAACTGTAATTGAAGCAAAGAAGTACATTTTGATGGGTCTCGAAGTGTACTTTTAAGTAAAGGCACATGCTTGAAATACTGCTGACACTAACGATGGTCTTAAAACAATGAAACAAATGAGTTCAAGACAGTAGCAGAAGTGGTTTTCTGCTTACAATGTAAAAGGAGAACTAAATACTTATGAATGCTTTTTGACATTTCTTGCAATAAGAGAATTATGATGAACTCTTTGGGTCATTCAGCTTAAAAAAATTAATATTACCAATGGGTTTACCAAGGAAAATAAGAAACAAAGATTAAATTTTCGTATGATGGAAGCTTGCATATATGCTTTGTGGAAATGCTTTGTATCATACGGGAATATTGATGCATTTTAATACTAGAAAGTAAAATATTGCACTTTGTTATGAATTTAATAAATTAATTCCTTAATAGCCTGCCTGCTAGACCTTGTCTTGGTCCCAGTTGGCTGGGCATGATCTGCTAACCCCAAGGAATGTATTTCGCCTATCTTGTATTTATTATACTGCTATAATCCAAATTACTTTTTTTTCTCCCATGCTAAGCAAAAGACGTTTTCATCTTGATTTTTTTATTTGTTCTTTTTGTTTAAAAACAAACAACTTGTAAAGATATAGTTTAGCTTTATATCCTGTGTATAAACCAGAGCTCTGACTAAAAGAATTGTTGAAAATTTAAGTGCTCATTACAACCTCTTTTATGGATGGTGCTTTAGCAGTTTTTGAAGACCTATCAATTCATTTTCAGTTTCTGCCTGTTGGCTGCTAAAGGTATGTAATGAGTAAACTCATTATTTCATATTAAAATATTCATAGTTTTTTAAAAATCAGCAGTAGAAAACTTAGAAGTATATATAGATCTGAGCTGCAAAGCTGAAATGTCTCAGTAAATCCACCTCAAAACTATCTCAAAATTAAATGTTTGAACCTGAGCTTTTTTGGTTCAGAGCAACGTCTCTTGCAGCAATACTTTGATTTTAGAGGAGCTTTGAAATGTCAAATGTCACACATTTAATTATCAAACTTATTGCTATGAGATGTTGTGGAAAACAAAAGTATAAATTGCTTCAAGGAATTTGATAAATCCAGGGAGAAAAATTCATAAGCGACTTGGTTATTCAGCCTAATAGTACTTAATGAGACAGTGGCCTAGGAAGCCTCTGAGTTAAAGGAAATGAAAGAATATAGAAAAGTCTATCTTTGGAAATACAAGCCTTTTTTCACATACCTTTTCCCTAGTCCTCCACTGCTGGAGATAGGATGTCAAGCTTTGGGTATAAGCCAGTGTAGCAGTTTTTATGTTCTTCTGTGTACGAATGCATATAGTTTTATGCATGCTTTAAAAATTGTTGATGGCAAACTTTCAGCAATCTTTTCTGAGGATTAGTCATCTGCATTTCAGCAAAAATGTACTCACTGCCTTGAAGATTTTTGTAATCTAGCCTGTAAATGTAACGGATGTCAACTAGGTAGAAACATCTGTAATGTCAATATTTTAATTTTCAAACAGAAGCCAAGCAGAAGCCAGTTGGTTAATTATGCACAGCTGCTTTGTATATCCCAGTAGGAATTTGTTCTCAAATCTGTGTGGGATAAAATATAGCTGTATATGAATATAGGTATTGTGTGGATGTATATATGTATATTTTTATACTTCATATATATATTACATCTATATATGATATGTACCTATTACAGAGAGATGAACTTATACAGACACACAAATACTTATCTGATCCTTTAGTAGGGCCTAGGGATCCTGGTATGCTCTAGTTACTGTGCATGTAGATGATGAAAAGATATGTATTTATTAATAATGTATTGTATTATGGCAGACGAAGATGTACATCCAGTCTAATCTGCCTGTGTTTTTTGGAAGAAGTTGAGAGGAATAACCCATTAAAGTATTATCCAGTAATTAACAGGTGCCCAGCCATGCAAGCGTTGTTAAACCAGTACATTTTGAGCAAAATAAAATAACCTCATGTGTAGCAATTAGCAGTTCACTCAAACTGAGTATGTGATATGAGCGCCTGGAAGCAGGAGTCTGCAGTTCACTCCAGGGTTCAATTATTCTTGATTTTCAGCAGAAATAGGTTAGACTCAGAAAAGGTTCCAGATCAGCTTGGGTGACAGGTCAGAATTACTGGCCTGTTTGTGAGGACTAGGAATGATGAGCCACCCTCTTCTTCAGCCCCAGACAGAAAATTCCCTTTGGCTTTCTTCTTTTTACTGCACGACTGATTTTTTTGCTCACTGTCCCTCCTGCTGAAATGAGCTTTCATCTGCTTTTCTGTAGTTACACACAATGATATACCAAAAATTAGTCAAATGGCCAGATCAGTGTTAATGCCTAATGTTAAAGGTTATAAAAGCATTATGGTCTCTCTGCCTGAGACATTTCATGTACTAAAGTATTCATACTTCCACTCACAGAAGAGTGAAAGCAATGATGGTTAGCTGTTTTGGCTCTTTTTACATTATAGCTCAGGTTCATTAAATAAAAATAAGACTGTTTCTTAATTAAAGGACAAATGACTTTTTTAAAAAATGCTGCAGTCCTTGCTGGGTACTGAAAAACAAGGTCTCAAGTGAGTTTGTGTAATTTAGTATGTAAGTCTTTGCAAAGGGAAATTTATGCTTTAATAAATTTACTAGTGGCTTTTGCACCTGTTTTATGCATCGACTTCTGTCCTCTCAGAAAAGAGAAGGATGGGCTTTAAAGGTTCCGAGCAGTTTAGACACGAGACAACCTCATCTGTATAATCAATTAATTGAAAGATACTGTAGTGCCAGGAAAACATTATCTGAAAAAATGCATTGCTGTGTGGCATACTGCAGAGGAGGAGGATGCTGCAGCCCTCTTGATAAGCATTATTAGTGGTATAAAAACCTCGGTTTGTGTTGATATACTTCTAAATCACCATTTCTGGGTATTGCCTTCCCATCACCTATTTGCAGGCCAGCAGCCCTGCAGGCTATATGGTGAGTTGTGCTTTAAGTCAGTGGACTGTCAGCATCCACACCAATATATTTCATTCAAGCCCTTTAAAGTGCATGAAAAGGGTGATAAATCCTCACAACTTGCAATCATGTGCCATAAATTTATTATATGATTTGGAGACTGATGGCAGTAGATACAGTAGTTGAAGCCCTACACCCCCTTCCTTGTCCTCTCACTCAACTGGACGTAAATCCTGGAGTTGTTACCAGGTATTATAACAATGGGACATCATTTCCTTTGACAGTAATGCTATGGTGTGGCCACTACTCTAAGTGCTAAGCAGAGAAAAGCCTATAAATTGTCAGTGCAGGCAGGATTTGTTTGCCTTAGTATGCAATGCCAGGATCAGTCAATAGACGGATCCATACTACCTTTATTGTGAAAGAGATACGTAGCTCAATAAAAAACTCATCACTGCAGAATGGCAGGATTATTTATTCCCTCGCAGGTTAATCTGATTATTTTTCCCAATATTATTTGAAAGATATTGTCAGATAGATAGTGTCTTTAAAAAAAAAGAGAGAAACGAGACATTTTTAAACTTTGGGTTCATGGTTTTCTTTGCTTTTTTCTCCCATTTCATACCCTCACAGTCTTTTTTTTCCCCACCATTAAATATGGTGCTTGGGATTTAAATTGCAGACTCTGTAGTCCCATGAAGTCAAAGGAAATATTACCAAAAATAGATGGGAAATTACATTTATTTTCAGAAATCAAGTCCTGTTAGTGAGCACCACTAACGTGCCTGAAAGTAAGAAAGAAATTTTTTTTAAAATAACATGTTTGTACTCCAAGAATATTCTGGTAAAGTTGAAAGGCTTATTATTGGGTTTCTTGCGGGGGAGAAGGGGAAGTGAAAGTTGAAGTTGCTGTCAGCTGATATATAAGATATGCAAAGAATGCAGGACTGAGTTAGAATCACACATAAGAAAAGTGAAAGGTTCAAGGTGAACTCTCACAGTGGTGCAGACTTCTTACTCTCCATCCATCTTCTGCTGGTATATGTTGGAAAATCCCAGTAGAAATGGCTTTTAAATATGGATCTGAGAAAATATTAACAGATACATATTCAGGACTGATTTTTGGAATATAAATGTAGCTCATCAATATTATGATTTAAGTATACAGCAGTAAAACATGGTTATCATTATTGCAATTGTTATCAAAAGAATATCCTACAATTTTTATGTGGTTCTAAGTTAGACTATTTTATAAAACTAAACTTAGAAGGGGAAAACAAACAAACGGAAAACAATAACAATAAAAAAACCCCTTTAAGGATCACTTACCAGTCAAGAACTTGAGTTTTAATTTCCTTTATGTTTTAAGAAGCACTGTAATTTCTCCAAGGTTTAATACATGATGACCACTGTGTTGGCCAAAACACAGAGGATTACTCTGAAGGTGTCTCATGGTTAAAAAACATAATTATATTCACTTGAAGTAGCTGAGAACCAGTTGGGTAGGAGGGCTGCATTCCAATTCTGAATGCATTCACCAGTGATTTACAAATGTTTTTCAGGAATGCTTATTCTTAAAAAAGGAAGAATGTGCAAAAGATAGTGTGGTAGAATTTAGAAACCACGCACTTGTAGCAACTGCTGCTGCAAAGGGGATTCTATTGAACATCAGACGTACATATGAAACATGCCAAAATTAAACGTTAAACCGATGCCAGAAATAAAACATTTGAAGCCACTGCATATATATATATTTGTGTCTGTTTTCTAATTATGAATGACTGGGAAAATAGGCAATGAAGGTCTATTTGAAAAATATTTTAAGAGTTTGAACTTTGGCTCTGTTTTTCAATTACAATAAAAGCAAAATTGTCCTTGAAGAAAATTACATTGATGAACCTAAATTAATTCAACTTTAAAGTAATTTCAAAGCAATTGATAAGAAAAAGTCAAAGTGAAATAGTTTTCTGTGGTTGACTTTTAACACTATGAATTGTTTTTCTGATCTTCTCTAGGGGAATTTCTCCAGAATTTTTACATAATCTTTCAAAATGTTTCAGTAGTAAGAGAAGTGCAACAGAACTACATATTTTGATACCATAATAGCTCTAATAAGTTTTCTTCCCATTTTTCTGCTAAAAGTATTTGTTTTGATTCTTATTACCTTTATGTCTCTAAATCACTAAGTCAAGTCACAGTGTAAGAAAAGTAAGAGTTAGGGAATGGTTAATGTAGTCTTCAGATGTATTAATTTACCTGACAATGCTGTGAAATAACTGTTCCTTCTTTAAGTATTCCAGCTCTTGTTTTGGGTGACCTGCTGTCACGATTGTGTCTGAATCTGATTCCAGAATTGTCGATTCCTTCCCTAATACTGACCAAAAGTATAAGTGCCTTTATTACCTGGAATTGTGTATCCCATTGTAGTAAGTCAGTCAAAAGACAATGTATGATATACACTGACGCGTAATTGTTGCTACAATGTTCTCTCACTTCTCAATTTTTCGACTAACTGGCCATGTCAGTACATCAAGGTTTAGCACCTACTTTCCAAATAGCTTTCAGAAGTACGTATCAGCTCCCTTTTAGTTCATAACACTAAGTCAACTTCCAAATTCTTTTCAGCAGTGATTGTTTGTCGCTAATAAGAGTAAAAAAATTCATGACCGATAATCTCAATTTTCTCATGTAACTAATGAAATATTTGAAATACAGATGTTTCCTTATCATTCACTTTCATGGCTGTTTATCAAATAAAGCCTTTGTTATTATTATCACCATCGTCCTAATCTAGTATCAGTACAGATGAATGCCCTGCCTTCTTTTATAGGCGAATAGTTGAGAACAAAAAACAGGGAGCCAGGATCTTGTTTTCTGACAGGAACAAGAATATTCTTTTCATTTACTTGCAGTGCATACATTCTTCATGTAGAAAACGGGAATGCTGCCATTCAGGGACAACATGATTTCTCACTGTTCGTGGCCTGGGAGATTCTAAGCATCTCAGTTCTCACAGCATTAGTATATGCACCTCTGACTTTCATCAAACTGCAACATCGGGGTCTTGGGACTAGATTTTATGTAGTTCAAGTTTGAAAAAAAATCCTTTAACTGTATTGTGTTAGAAGTAGCTGCGCTGCCCCTTTGTCTCCCAGCAATGTAGACAAAAATGAATGGAAAATATTTCTTTGATGGTTTTCCAGTAGAAAGGAAAACCAAAAATTAAGGGATATTGCCATTTTCAGATGGAAACTATATGACTTCAGGTTTTCAGTTTTGTACAACAATTCAATGCTGTGAAGACAAAATAAATTTTGATTCAAAACTGAAAGTAGAAAATAATTCAGTGAAAACATTTTAAATGATTTTTCCACAATCCTTACTTATTATACTTACAAAGTACTTGAAAAATGTATAGTACTATGTTTGTGCTAAGAATTATGTTGGTGAAGATAATGTGTGTTTTCTTGGACAGTTCTGTCCCAGCTCCAAATCTGCTCTTTAACAGTATGCTTATACAGAATGTTCTATTCTAAAATTTAGTGTTGGTAAAATATGATCTTAAGAGTAGTAGAAGTATTTAATAATTGTTTTAAGAAATAGGAATGTTATAAAAAAATGCACTTTTGAATAAAATAAGCTTCTGTAGCAATATTTGCCATGGAAACTTTATGACAGTGCATGTAGTACCACAAAGAACAAGGTGGACATTACTGGGTGAAATTTATCAGTTAGTTTCCTCTGTGGAAGCTCTAAGAGGAAAGCAGAATATGATGTTTACTTTAGAAGTAAAGAGCACATTCTACTTTTAATATCTTTTCATTTTAATCATCAAAAGCATTGTTAGGAAGCCTGGGAGGGAAATTTTTTTTTTAACATGGTTTTGAAATTGAGACACACTCGTTAAGACAAAGCTACTTTAATGAAATAATTTGTGGTACACTGCAGAGTTTGTCCATGGGGTCATATGATTACTCCTTCAATGTATGTACATTATGTATTTTCCTCCAGCCTACTCGAGGGTGTAATTTTATTAAGTACACAGGCAAACAGTATTTCTTGGCCTCGCTGCTTTAGGCTTTAAAAGGGCAGATTATACTTGATCTCGTGGAGGGAGGCAAGATATATGTTTTTCCCAGGTTGGGCGGGGGCAAAACAAACAAAAAACCAAAAAAAACCCCCAACTCTGCAAAGTCAGTTGGTCAAACCTTTTTTACTTTTCTCAAATGAATATATGTTGGTTTGTTGCTCCAAGCTGTAGTCTCTCATCTGTAGTGCCACACAGCTCCTTTGGGCTTTGAAAACATTGCCGGTGTCTCAGTATGTTTTTACAATCTGAATTCCATGATGCTTGATTAAAAAAATTCTGTTGAACAATTGTTCTCTTTTACCATTGGCGATTATAAATATGGTATCTTTCTTTAAAGCAGTTTCTAATTTTTAAGGAGGTAGTTATTTAAAAGTTTTTTCATCTGTCATTTCTTGCCATCAACGCTGTGCTCCTGTGGTGTATGAGAAGTTTAGGAGGCATCTGAAACACTTAAGTTAAAGGGAGTGTTAATGAAAGAGCTCTTTGTGTTTTCCTGTTAAATAACAATTCTTTATGTCAGCTGAGATTGGCATATTGTGAAATCAATGGGTGTAGGAATGTCAATGAAATTCATGCAGGCTTGTTATTCCTAAAACCCCAGGTACTACAAATCCAAGTCTCTGGAGTCGAAATTTGCAACCATTACTATTTAACATAGCAAAAATCATTCTTGCTACATCACCACACCTTTGATTCAGAATACAGAGATAATGTAGGTCTGGATCTGTTGATAGAATATACACAAATTTCAGAAGGGCATCAGCATCTCAGCTGGATTCTGTCCAGGACTTTTCTTTCAAAATTTAATTCACTACTTTAATTTTCTTTTATATTATGTTGCATGAACCATTAATTAATGTCATTGATCTTATAGTTTGAATTCTTTAGCACCTGCAGCACCTTAGCTGGGAAGCTTCATAGCAAAGTACTGCTACCCAAAGCACTCTCAGTAAATTCTCTGATTCAGCACCTAGGTAGCATTTTTTACTCTTCAAAAAGTTCTCCTCTGGGGTAGAGCACCAATTATAAAAATGCAATCACAGCAGTTGCATGATATTAAAATAAAACTTATGCAGTAGCATATAATAGCAAATCAAACTATTAAACAATATAGAGTTCCTTTCTATATGCAAGAATAGGTTCTTACTCCCACAGGCTATATAAGTGCTACAGTCAGAAGAATTGTAAATGTTTGCAGGATTGGGCTGGTTTTGAGCAAGCCCTGGAATGAAGCCAGGGTGAACATAAGACGAGGAAGCATCCCGCTGATCTGTTTCAATTGAACTTGCTGTGGATTCTTCCACAAAGAGACATCAGTTCATTGTTTTAGGCCAGAAAAATGGTATCTAGGTACTTGGTATCCAAGATCTACATTATACTCAGGTATAATAACGCCAGCAGCAATGAAGTAAGTGGTTTAAGGTTTTCATCTGGCAAATTCTGCAATAGTTATATGAATAACTTTGAGGACTACTCAGACAAATCTTATTGGAGAGAAAGCTCATACCCTAAAACCACTGTGAGAATTTCCGGTAATTAAAGAGTGGCCAGACATTGAATGAGTAGTCACATAAACCAAAAAATATAAATAACACTAAAAGAATGTAATTGCGTTAAAGGAGGTATACTGAGATGCTGAAATGTCTATGGTGTAGCTATGAATAAATGGATTTTGTACTGCCTATCATCACTGCTGTGTAGGAGCAATCTATACCATCTTTAGTAAAACAAATGTTAGTTTAGCAAGCAAAGTTCATGATAGATTTAACAAAGGTACAATGGGTAGGTACTGTTCTTGTTATGTCAACTTTTTGTGCAGATGGGATAAGTGGTCCCCAAATCTGGTCAGCCAGAACTTGGTATAGGAGCTCAGTTCCCAACTGTAGCAGAGAAGAGCCATAGCCGTGGAAAACAAAAGCAATAGAGGCACATCAGCATTTTTTAACAGACAGTGTAATGGATCATGAAATTGCATATGTTACTGTTTGGACACACTTGCAAGCATTGTTTTGCAAACTTCTTGTTTTTTAATTTAAACAGTTTTGCCTTCTTGATTTTAAGCTGACTTCTATCATAGTTTCTGTTAACAAAAACCTACAGTACTCAAAATAATTATAAGACAAAAAGACATGCCTCTTGGGCTTGTTGTAATCTTGCTTATTTGGCAGTTTAATTTTGGGAGGTTAAACTTTCAGCAGGCTTGGTATATGCTGCAGGCTTACTAAATAAGAACTAAAGAATTGAAAATTTGATCATATTTTCTTAGCCAGGGAAAAAAGTTAATAGTATAGCTTTTCCTTTCCAATTTCATATTTTGAAGCTTTGCCTTTGCTAGTTAAGATAATATAGTTTATCCATCCTTTGGGCTCTTATTTTCTCATTGCTACAGCTGTATCCAAGAAGGTTGAAATTATCAGCTTCAGGCTTCGTTGCTCTTGAATAAAGTTTTAACTCGTTTCTCTTTTTTATCTTTTTTTCTTCAAACTGAAGAATCCTTTTGGAAGCAAGCAGGCAAATCTTTTAGTTTTCCCCTCTTCCTGGTTTCTAGATTACAGTTTGTCTGTCAGTTCCTTTACAAGTAGTTACTCATAACTGGGAAGTGTAGGCGAAGGACATCAAAATTCAGAATGATTTCCTCAAACGCTATATAGATTAAAACAGCAGTTACAGTATTATTGGCATACACTTCAAACCAGTGTGAACAGATAAGTCTATGCTATGCTCAGAGAAGCCCCTGCACAGAGGCATTCAGAGCTGCTGATTGTACCACCTCTTGCCATGCACTACAATTTGGGAACCATTTGTCAAGGAACCTTTGTTCTGTACGGTTTGCTGCTGAATGTAGAGATCTCTTTCCTAAATGAAACTAAATCAAATTTTCTGATAAAGGCAAGGATTGTTTTCTCAGACCTCATCCAGGGAGAGATGCTGTACTGCACAGGCTGTAACAGGGAGTTTGTTCATTCCTGCCATGACTTTGTATTAAATATACTGTTGCATAAAAAGTGTTGTTATATTTTCTCATGACTGGTACATCCTTGTATTACTTTGGCCTGTCCTGAGGCTTTTAAATGATGTGTGCTGGAGTAGAGGAAAAATATCTTCCTTAACTTATGTATTTTAGCATTTTCATAAGCATGTCTGTGAGGATGGGTAGTGGTGAGGCTGCTTAAATACTACTAAATTTGCTTGGACTGCAGCAGCCAAAGAAGTGGAAAGCATAAAAAAAGCATTAATTAAGAGAAACCGAATGAGGTAAAGGTTTCTTTGTTATTGTAGCTGATTTCAATGCTTAAATTATGTTTTCTCTTGCAAATCTGGTATACCTTAGCTGTAGGCTAGTCCCTGACATGGTCCAGGAATTATAGTCTGTTGAATGCTAAGTAGATGGTGTGGACCAATATTAATGAGGGTCTGTAGAGCAGTCTCCTTATTACTGCTAGCCAAAGGGAAAAAAGAAGGGTATTTCATGGTTTGCTACTCTGCCTAGGGATACCAAATTTACATATGGCCTAAAACTGCTGATCAGAGCTAATCTCCATGATCATTATAGCTTGAAGAAAGGTTTAATATTCAGGATTTTCTAAAGTTTTTTCTAAACAAAAATAGGCTGCATGAAAGTGGGCCATTGGCAAGCCAGCAGTGTGCGCTGCTGCCAAGAATTTTAATGGCTTGATGCTAAGAAGCGAGGACTTGTGGTCCAGTAAAACTTTTTGCAGTTTTGTTCACAGATGTTTGATCAGTTTATTTTGTTTTCCTAAGTCTGCACTAAAGCACGCTTTTTCCCCAGACCTATCTGACAGGTCTTCAGGATACAAAAGATAGTGGAACATGGCTGCTTGATAGAGTCTTGGCAGCAGATGTAGTTGTCGTGATTGCCATTGGATGTCCTTAAAGTTTCCTCTCCTGGACAGTTTTCCTGGTAGGATATGTCAGTTTGCAGTTGAGACTGTCGTCTTCATTGTTATTAGTGCATGGAAGGAAGGGGTACAAAGCTTTTCGAGGATGCAGAATCCTCATTTCTCCTCACTTTTGTTTTAAAGGTGTGCAAATTAATTACCAGCTTTTGTGTTTCATTCTTTATGATCCTGGGCCAAAGACAACTGTAAGCTGAAGGTAATGTGCCAGCTGAGAATTGTGCTCACTTTCTAACTCTGCATGATGTATCCCCAAAATTCTAATTTATGTCAAATTTCTGAGAAAACCAGAACCAGTCGGTTTACTTCTAAGTGACTTCAGGGCAAATGGCAGGATTTAGTCTGTGGATCCATTTAGGATTCATCTATAGATGAATTTACAGATGCCCTGCAGACTCGGTACGACTTCTGCCATTTAGTTGGCATTTGCTCTTATCCAGTAGCTAAAAAATTAACATCTTTCTCAAGCATATGGTTGCTTTATAGTGCAAAGGTGGAGATATTTTTAAGAAATGAGAGTCCTGGTCAAAAATTGCAACTGAAAATTTTGCCAGTTGAAAATAGCTGCTTAAGGAAAGAAGACTGGAAAAAAAATGTCATGTTATTTTTGCTCATATTTTTTTCCTGGGGGCAATAAAAAAAAAACCTGAAAAAATAAACACTCCCCTCTACTGTCCACTCACCACAGCTGTGGAGAGACTATTCCTTAAATGCCTGTAATGACTGATAGCTATGAGGAGGAGTTGATGCGGCCTCTTATGGTTGCTATGTTTGTGCCATTCCAAACAGACTTTGTTTTGTGGCTTCTTTCTGATCTCTGTGTAGTATCTTTTCTTCCCTTGGCTGTAGGAAATCTGGGGTGCCTTATACCTACCAGAGCAGCATGTTTCCTCATCTCTCTGACCCTGCATTGCTTCTGTCGTGGTCCTTGTTGAGGAATAGTCGCAAAGTGCTTCTGAGCTATGAGGGCACAGGCTTAAATGTGTTTAACTCAGGCATTGAAACAACTTTGGCCTTACAGCACTGTTGATCTCTTTTGCATCTCATGTGCTGTGTATTTTCTCGTGTGTTAAACTGCAAAAAACAGAAGATGTATTTTTTTAACTTTAGTTTTGTTTAATTTATTTCTTAAAGGGTACAGGGTTGGGCTTTTTTTAAAATATGTGTAAGGAATTTTTTCAAGTGAGCATCTTGGATCTATTAAGTGGCTTTGAAAGTCTCAGCTTTGATGTGAATTGTAACCTTGTCAGTATAATATCTGTGGCATAGTAAGAATTTTATTGCCCATCAGCTGCCAAGCAATGCACGTTTCTATGTGTTGGTAGATGGCACTTTTTGAAATGCATTCTTACTCAGGTGTACGCATATGCTGTTTCTTTTGTTGCAGATCACCATTGGGAATGGGTTCCATGAAAGCTGGTCTGAGATACTGGTTCCTAATTTTTCTGAAGTATACTGAGCACCTGTAGCTTTGTATTTTTACTTTTAAGCATATCACTCAAGCTTTTCAGACCAATCTGGGAGACCACTGGCATAGGATACAGAAGTTGTTACTCCTGCTTTTGACTTTTCAAGAACATAAATTCTTGCCAATTAATTTTTTTGCATGGTTGGAAATGACTGCTACAGTTGGCAACTGCAAGTTGCTCTGGAGATATTTTCTGTAGGCTTTAAAAGGTGAATGATGATGCTTAGATGTACTCGTCATGTACCTGGAGTATGGTATATATATTTACATCTTAATTCATAAATTCCCACTGTGTGGTTGAGATTTTACATTTATCATAGTTAAATAAAATTTCTTATATTCCAAATTTTGAAGATTCCTTTCAGAGTTGGACAAACAACTCTGCATTATCTGCGTCAGTTTTTAAAATGTCTATGAAGCATGAGAGTTACGTCTTTATAGGTCACACAGATTCATTTACTATTTGGGATGTTAACAGAGATGGTCGACAAAAAGAGCATCAGCTGTGTGTAGGTTTAATAGAAGGCAGTAGGGAAATTTGGCCCCACTAGAGTTTGGAGTATATTTTCTGTTAATGAGAAAAGATTGACTACTTTATATGTACATTATATAGTGAAGTACTATATATTTGAGAACAAGCACTTGCTGGTGTAGATTGGAAAAGCACTTAGGGAGGAGTTTGTAAGTGAGGTCAAGCTGTGATGTGTCATTTGGAATTAATAACTGTAACTGGTTTACTCCATATAGAGTCACAGAATAATGAAGGATGAAGAACCTCTGGAGGTTGTCTGGTCCAGCCCCTCTTCCAAAGCAGGGCCAACTTTATAGTCAGATCATTGTAAAGACTGTCATGGAAAACTTCAGGACATAGAAACAATTTAAACAAGGCTCCCTGAAGAGTTTCTAAAAGGCAGACTTGTTTTTAGATAGAATACAGCTTATGCAGATGGAATAAAGGCTGCACAAATGCCGGAAGGATCTTTACTATTATTATTCAAATTCTGAATGAATGTTTGATTTGACCATATCCACGGGCTTCTTTGCTCATAGAAGTTAATGTTAACAGTTTGGTCCAGTTAATAGAGTTGGGAGGCAGATGCTTTTCATTGATGAAATCTGGCCTTCTGTCACAGGTCAGCAAAGAGCCTATGCACTATTTAAACTCCTGGAGCAGTTTCCTTTTAAAACATTAAATGATCTCTGGAGTTTCTACTTTGCGGTGAGATGAAGCAACCATAACCTCCTCCCTTATGTTTTAAGACGACTGTTATTCAGATGTTATTCATTACTTCCTATTTAGTCATCTTGGAAATTCAGTGCACTGTTGGGAAACACAAATATTGCCAAAATTTATGATATAATAGAGAGCTGCAAGTTAATCCATATTTTTTTCTTATAAGTTTAGTTCTACAAGCAAGAGAATAAATCAGAATAAAAACTTGCCACACTTCTAAGTTGCAGGAAAAAGATTAAAAATACAACCCTAATTTGCCCAAGAGACTAAAGAACTAAATTGATTTTAATACTCCTGTTTATTAGTTCATTTTAATCTCCTGGTTTTGAGGTCAAACTCTGGATATACAAAGCTAAGTGTGATAAGTAACACTGTCTGATGATTTCACATACTAGGCAAACCATAAAGTTAACAGTGTGTAAGGCTGTCATGAAATTTCTTGGGTATATTTTTTATGTTCATTAGGGAAATGCAAGCAAACCAGTGTGAAACTTTTTAGATGCTGCAGTTTCTCTTGGTGTCTAAGAGTTCACACATCATGTGCAACCATTCGGCAGGATGGTCAGTTGGGTTTGAAGCAAGGGTTCACATAGGGACAGAAAAGCTGCCTCAGGGCCATGCTAGGAATGGAAAATGCCAGTAAGATGATGGTTGCTAATGGGATTGACACTAAAACCTCATTTGCTTTTTTGACCCCCATGCACATTTACTGATTTTTTTGGAAAATTGTGTATTTCAAAGCTGAAAGAAGTCAGTGTGTTATATTGGCTTCAAATACAGTTTTCTGTTATGAATAACTTCATGAACCCACAGTGAAAAAGAAATATTTAACACTGCAGTCTTCAAGAGAATACTTCCATATTAAACTCATGCTTTACTGTTACTATTTGTGTCTAAAAAAGCAGTGCTCAGTGGCTGGGGGTGCGGGGGAAGTTTCGTTGTTTCACTGCTATCAATCATGTTACCCTAGGGACAGAAGTCATAAACCCATGAGATTAATAAACCAAAATGCATTTGGGAAAGCTCCAATGAAGAATAGTCCCAAATCTTTTAACAGTGAAAATAAAGGTCTATAGAAAAGGGATCATTGAGGGATAATTAAGTAGTTCTAGAAGAATGTTCTGAGTTTTAAAAAGTTCATGTTCTATTTTATTAATACATAATATCAACCCCTCCAAGAATCCTCCCTGGTATCATACAGTAAGTAACTAGCTGCAATATTAGAAGTAATGAAATGCATAGCATTCAGAATTCCTTAATCCTAAAATGCTAAAGGCTACATGAATATTTACATTATGTAAATTGTTTGTTAAATGCTGAATAATGTTGAACCTAGTATTCGTTTGTAACTTGAACTATATAGAGCATGAGGAATTTTGCAAAAAGATACAGGGAATTCATAATTCCCTTTAATTATTGGAGAAAGATGTAATAATTTATATGTGATGTGAGTTACGAATGCATTTTGCTTTTTTAAAATAGTCGCCAAAACCCAAATGATCAAGTTGGCACACATTATTGTTATAATAGAAGCAATAATGAGATATAAAGGCTGCTCAGAGAAGTTTGGGGGTTATTTTTCTTTAAAAATTTCTTTCACTCCAAGGTGGAATACTGCTTCTGGTGAATACATTGGGAGCTTTGCCGTCAAACTCAATACCCTAAAGTTCAATCTTAAAAATCTTTAAAAAATTGTGTCAAACTTCCAAGTAGAGTCAATATTCACACACACAAAAAAAAAAGCACAAGAATTTAAAATGTGGAAGATTCTGGGTCATGCATCAACGTACCTCTGTAACCATCTTCAAAAGGCAGAAAAATAGATATAGCTGTAAAGTAGGAGGATTTATCTAATGAATGAGATGTGTATTATAGCTTGGTCCTTTACTTCCCTCTAGAGTCAGTGGGAAGAAATAGGTGTCTCTAAAGGTGATTAATGCTCTAGTGAGCTAGAGTGATCCATGAAAACTGTTTAAATGTCTAGTCTTCAATAAACGATATGTCACCCTGGATAACTAAATGTCTTTAAACTGGATGTCATCAGGCTAAAAGCAGGCAACTCCCTAAGTCAATTCAATGTTTGTCGTGAAATTGGTTTTCACTGTATAGATGTCTGTCATATAAATGTTTAGTAAGGGTGAACATTCGGTTGGTTACGCAGGCTTTTAAATAACGTGCTACTACGTCATAGAGACCTAATTCTAGTAATGATCATGTTGTGCTACAGAAAAGTAAAGTGAAACAAAGAAATGGAAAGTAAAAATTCAAATTCTCTCTATTTGCTCTTGGTTAATCTTTGGTTTGCTCATTTATTTGCTTGTTTCACTGTAATTACTGGAAGCTGTGATCAATCATGATGCACTATCTGTGTACACTGCAGGCAGGATCTCAAATTTGCAGTTTTGGCACGCTGAAACTTTGCAGGTTTTTTAATCAAATTTGAGGACTAATTTTAACTTAAAACAGGAAAAAAAAAAAAAGAAGAGAAACAAATATTTTCCTTCCTATTTTGAATTACGGGTTTGGGTTTAGAACATTAAATTTATAATTTTTTTAAATTTAAAAGGGAAAAAAGTCAGTGTTGGTTCAACTATGAGAAACATTTCTATTCACCCATAAATTTCTTTTAATTCTTTCATTAAGATAATTGATCTTGTAACTTTGAATACTACTTTTTTGTTTCACCAACGAAAAACCATCCCATAGTCGCATGCACTTAACAGTCTAATCTTACTTTAAGCAGATTAGATTTGGTTTTGACTTGATCCTTTTTCACTACTGTAAGCTTGTGTATGCTTTCAGTTTAAGTTTGTTTTTAACACATATTCTTCTTTTACTTTAAATACAAAACTATGGTAAAAGGCATGAATGTTCATACCATTAAAAACCACCCAATTCTGCAATGAGAAGTCAAAACGAAGTTTTTCTTTCTGGAAAAAATACCTTTATATAAGTATCCCAATATGTCAAATGCAGTACAAAGAAATTGGTGAGTTTACTCCATTTTTTGATACAGTTTTTGACATTATACCCACCTGTTATGCAGGACAAAGGAAGGTGAAAGAAAATTAAAAGAGATGGTAAATAGCAAGAAAATAAGCAGAATATATAACATAGCATAGAGATCCAGTTTCCAGAGGAGCATGTAGCTCCTATTTTTCCGATCTTGGTGTTGTAACCTTCAATATGTATGTCTCTAGTAGAAATATTGCAGAATTACTAACATTTTTGGAGAACAGGTCTCGACTTTCTTCCTGTAAGATAATAATCTGTATTACTTCTGTTTTATACACCGTGAAATTAGAAAGGTTAGAGTCTGTTCAGTTTCTCTTGCATATATTAAATAATCTCACAAAGTCTTTCCGAATTAGGTGTTGAAGGTTTTTATTATCGCAGTTTGAAAGAAAAGCTAGGAAATGCCACAATGAAGGTTGGTTGTTCAGCATTAGCTGTCTTCATTCTGTGTACACATTACTTTATTTCCTTTTCTGTTTACATGGTTGCAAATTGTGCCGTGTAGGACACATCTCATTTATTGTAAAAGGCAGTTGATGTGAAGGGAAAGAGGACGTACAGTGAATAAGACCTGGGACTGAGAGTAGTTTTTAAAAAAAAAAACAAAAAAACCAAAAAACAAAAAAAAAAGAGAACTTTTCTTTTACTGCTTAACATTAGTTAAATTTACTGCTTAGCATTAACGACTATAGCCCTACTAAAGCTAGTGGCACACGTTATTCATTTGCTTTAAGTGAAGCAGATAGGTCTTGCTTTTTACAAACTTTTTTTCTATGTTGTTTTCCACAGATGAGTTAATAGCAGGCTGGAAATGTAACTCAAATACTGACTCAAGTTGTCTTCTCTATCTGCAATACCTTTTTATCAATAACAGTCCTCTAGAGGTGGCACAATAAAAACACTCTAAGAACCAAGTTGACAATGTAATTAATTTATATTGAGTAACAGGCTTCTCCTTGTATACTTGGTTATTTGGGAGTTCTGTGGACAACAAGGCATTTCCTCCAACAAGAAAGCTCAACTAACTGTTAACGTGATACCTATTCATTCACTCATTTTCACCCAGAACTGTAACCCAGTAGAATATTGAAAGCAATGCAGTATAATAGCTTCTTAACTCACAGTGTAATCTGTAGGTCCAGGACTCTCCAAGCAGTTTCTGTTTTGTATAACTCTAAATAGATAAGCAAAGATCTAAAGCTAGGGTGAGCGGAGAGGGGTGAAGAAGGAGCCAGAGTATGGATTTGATGGATACTGGATGTTTGGGAAAGATTCAGACATGCGGTAGAAATTGGAAAGCGGACAGAGATAAAGTGGCATGGGTTTGCATATGCTGCATGCTGGTGTACTATCTGAGAATAAAGATAATTTTGTTTTGGATGTTGGTGGTTAGCTAGCTTAAATTCAGAAGTTCTTTGATAACTTTGCACTATCATTGCCACTGTGACAAAATTTTAACTGGTAATCTGAGGGCAGATTTGCAGTGTTTCTAGATCTGCCTCTTCCTAAAAAATTATCTTGCTAATGCTGTCCTTTACACTCAAATAAAATTTAAACCAAGATTCTTAAAATTCTCTAACTTAATGGTTGTGACTTAATCAGCTCTGCCTGTCCTTTTAATCTTGCTTTCCAAAAGATCTCCTCTTTCAGATGCTACAGAAGTCTAGGTCTGGAATAGAGGAGGGTAGCTGTGGTTGGATAGGCTATTAAATGAAAAAAACCAGAGACGTTATATGGGATGGAAGACATATTCTGATCTTGTGGACAGGAGACACGAGATTGCCCTGGCAAAGCCTTGTTCTGTCTCTATGCAGCACTGCTGCAGCAGAGTCCTCTGGTGACACTTGTCCGGGGAAGTCCTTTTTCAGGAAGATAAGATGAAAGAGCTCTCCAAAAGAGCGGTCTCATCTGGATTCTCCAGACAGAAGAACTATCAGGTCCAAGACTTAAAAAGAAACAGATTTTCTTTCTTATATCTTTCCAGCTCTACTAGTTTTGGAGGCAGTCTTGATAGTCTTCAATGCTAATCCAGCACTGAATAATGGGAAATGGAATGCAAGGAAACTTAAAAGACATTTCTTCCCTCAAGAGCCCTCACTATGAGTTTTTCTGTGTCAGGTTACAATTTGTGTCCCAAAATGGAATTTTAAACACAAATTTGCAATGCTTGTAGGATTTGATACTCTGATTGTTACTCTAAGTGCATTTACTATTGTGCTAGCAGAAGTTGATAGGTGAAAACTACATAGTCTAACTAGCATAGATTATCGTTTTCCCCTCATGTTCAAGTGCAAGTGCACTTGTAGGAGTTGTCCTTGTTGTGTTCTATGTTGTCCCAGGTGTTGTCACAACTGTTGTTCTGTCCTACCCAGGGAGCAGCTGGGTAGTTTTCCCAACTTTGTTGCGCACTGGGCTGTGACAGTTTGTACCACTGGGAAGGTGGATCTTTATGCAGTCGTCTTTGATGAGATTGCTCAACTTTGAGTTAGTGAATTTAATAGCAGACAATAACAAATCTTCCTACAAGTCCATTATATGGTGATATTATTGTTTTGTTGATACTGCTGTAATTTTTAATCGGTCAGTCACAATCAAGAGCTATGGAGTAAAAGCAAATCTAAACACAAATTTATTTCATTAACATGTACATCACACTTAAAAGCAATGATGACTGCTAAATAGCCATCAGCAATCAAACTCATGTTCCTTCTCATGAGAGGAAAAAAAAAAAATGCTTTATTGGTTGTTTTTTTGTTTCAAAAGAGTATAAGTAAGGAAGCAGTCATTTACCAGTCTTGCTAATCTCAGTTCATTCAGATGACATGATTAGTGACAATTTTTACCATAGGCTAATTTGAGTGTCAAGTAAAAGTAAAAACGCAACTATGTGTCTGCATACAGTAGCATGCCATATTAATCATATCTTATGAGTACTTAGCTTTCTCTTAGAAGTAACTGCAAATATGTTTACATTTTGCATAAAAAGAAATGGCCAATCTGATCTTAAAATCCACAAGTACTGGAATGAATCTGTTTCACAGCTGGTCTCCCTTGTTAATCTTCCCTGCAGACAGTGAGCTTGGCAAAACAAGTCAGCAAATGTATCTCTCTAGTTGATTCAACTTAAAGTTAAAATGCATAATAGAATGAATATTTTAATTTAATTATACTTTATACCATGGGCATAATATTACAGGTATCTATTAAAAAAGAAACCTGGTCCTTCATTTAGCCCATAAACTCTGTCTATTATGAATACTGGAACAGAAGCATAAGCTAATATATTTCCTCAGCTGCCTCCCTAAACATTAAATTGGCATAAAATGCCCAATGATCTGGAACTCCTTTTTCCTTGAGATCTCTGTTAACAAGACTTTCAGCTATGGCACTGGATAAGAGGAGTTATTGGGAGCTCTATTTTATGGAGTGGAATTATCAAATGGTTGATTATAATTGACTATTTCTCATTTCTTGGTTTTAATGTGTTAGCTCATCCTGGAATTCTTTTTAAAATCAAAATAGCAGGGGTCCAAGTTCTTTCACTGTGGCATGGACAAAGCTGTTGTTAAAGATCTAATTCAAACCTGATGCCCCTAAATATCAGTGGGGATTGATTTGGCCCATTAATGTAAATAAGAGAGCCAGGTACTGAGAAAACCAAATTCAGGCTTCCTCTTAGGACTTCCTAAGTGAGATTTTTTTTTTTTGGTAGTTTAACCATTGACTTGAACTGGATTAAGCTAACAAGCCAGTTTGATGTTGGTTTTGAATAAGTATGTAATTTGAAAAACTACATTGCAGCAGCCAATCTGTAAAACATTGAGAGTTTTGAAGAAATCTTTCATTTAATTGCGTTTTTAGGAGCTAGGCAAAAAATTACTTCATCACTCTGTGTCCTCTTTTTACAACACCTTTAGAGAAATGATACCTTTTATAATCACACAGGCTCAATACATGAACTTGAGGACTTCTACAAAGGGAATTTTTTCTCATTGGTTTCTTATTGCTTTGATGTGCTAATTTCTGTTAAGAATAGTTTAGGAATGATTAAAGCATCTTGTGAAATAGACCTCTAGAGAGGCTGGAAGACACCTACTAATGATATTCAAGAACTACTGAAGGTGACATCATTCCAGTATATTAAATATACTGAAAAGCCCTAGTGTTAAAACTTTATATGTTTTTTAATGTCTCACTTAAACATAAGTGAGAAATGAAAAAAGAATAGCAAAAAAGAGGGACATCTGTAAATTGATGGTTATGGGGTTCCCCTATACAAGCATACCCTTTTCTTAATTCTTATGTTTCATTAACCCTTTTTTCTTGATGGTAGCTAGTGAATTGCAGCCAACTAAAGCTTTCTATAAGCTTTTTAGGTGTTGTTGGGTTTTTTTTACATATATATTTATATCTAGTACATTCTCTGTTTTTATTTTCTGCAGATGATCTTGGATGCTAAATGCATTTGTTAATCTAATATAGACTTTGAGTTGTTAAGATGTCTCATAAAGTAGAAGAAATGTTTTACTTTCTGAACTGCTGACATAGCACTATACATTGCCAGTGGAGTTTGGTAGATGGCTCCTATGATGGTACATGATTTCCATGCTCATAGAAATTGCTTTGCTAGTTTGTTTTGGGGTTCCCCCCCCCCCTTGGAAAGTATGTGTTCAAAAGGAAATGCTAGTCTGTTTCGAGTACTCTTGGAACATTTTCATCTTAGTCAACAAGCTTAAAAGATTGATTATTTTTCTTGTTTTTCCTTAATTTCTTAACTTTTTAGGGTTACATTCCAACTGTATAAATGACAAAGGAAATCTCTTGCTAAATGTATACAACAGATCCCCTACTTCACTTGCAAATGACCATCCTTTTAAAAAAAAATATGTTGCACAGCTTGTAGCTAATAGAAGCCCAAAAAGATAATGAGTTCTCTATTACAGAACAGATGTATACTGCTTCTTTTATCATAAGGAATAGATTTACAAGAGAAAAAAATTGCAGTAACCCTTGAAAATTCACAGCTTTTCTGTCATTCCTTGCTGTCTGTTATTACATGAAAAAAGGGCACTGTGGTAACTGAGAGTCAAAAAGCAATTAAATAAAAGTTAAAAAGATACATACCAAGTAAATGTGTAACAAAGATGTGTATAAAATTTGTTGGAGAATATAAAAAAAAAAAAAAGGAAAAGGACTAAGAGGAGAAACTATTAAATGACAGAAAATGTTGGCTGGTAGTTCTCTGCAAACACATTAATTGGGGAGTAATTCAAACAATTAAGCAATTGCCAAATGCTACAGTAGAGAACTTATAGAAAATTTATGATCATAAGTTTTTTTTCCAAAGCAATATCACTCATGTTATTCTATGGCCACAAATGTCACAAGTGCCTGGAAACCACAGGATCACGTTACAATCATTAGAGCTAGCGGAGTGCTCCAAGTACATGCTTTGAGTCCACACTGTCTCCAACAGCAGACCGGATCCATTATTTTGCCATTTTTGATAGAAACGAGATAGAAAAATGGTCCATTCCCTGTTTGGACAAATCTTTTCTCAGTTCAGCTCAGAGCAGCAGGTATTACAAGCCCTCTTTCCCCCAACACCATCAGCAGACCAACCATGGAGTGCCTTCCACTTGTATTCTTCCAGCACAGGAACAGTCTGTATTTTTTCTGCAAACTACTGCTGTAATACTCTGATAGCCAAGTTACTATATGAGTTACCATTTATGACAGGGAGAGTGCATAGATGCTGTTTGAAGGAAACATAGCTCCTAAAATATTTTGCCCTTATTTCAGATCCTATAGAAATGTTCTTTGTTCAGTGTTAGTAGCAGGTAAAAACAGTGAATCATCGTGCAGCGCTCTGACACAGCATCATGCTGTACTTTCCTTCTAAGACTTTGCAAATAAAGATACAACCACAGCCATTAGGTCCAGCGCTCTAATGTGCCATTTTGGTGCTATGTTAGCAGTTATCTGAAGGGCAGAGAAATTCAGAAGCAGAGTGTAATCATTTCTTAATTACTTAATATTTTGGCATGAAATTGTAAGTTGGACTTAGAACTACAGTAGGAAAATAAAGACAAATCACAAAATCATCTAGACTCATGAGAAACACCTTTAATAACAAGTAATGTCAGAGCTTTTCACAGCTTTTCAGATTTAAGGATATTGTTTCAGGATGTATGTTTATTTTGAAAGCTGCATTTCATCCACAGTGCTCAAATCATTTTGGAGCATGTTTTATTTTTAATAGTACAATGATAATTTTCCACGGTCTGCTTAGGATGCATGATTTGAGATGCTGAAATTACTGCTAAACTATTTCAGTTTTTCTGTAACAGCATTCTTCCCAAGTCATGCATTTAATGTACCTTAAATTAGTGTGGTCAAATAATAAAAATTATTTTAATAGATCTTTCTCTGTTTGCATTCTGTGTTAGGTTAGTAAGAGAAAAAACACATCCACTATAACACTGATGTTTCAGCTCTCATTTGAAGTCAACTGGTTAAATCCTGCACCTGTAGATTTTGGTGGTCCTTTGGGTGGTCTAAGCTATGTTTTGCCCCAGATCTCATTAGCCTGTTGATTGCGAGAATATCTGTGGTTGACTTAAACTTTTTGGACAACATTAGTGTCTCTTGAAGCAGCAACCTTGTCTAAACAACTTATGTTTTCTTTAGGGAATTGGTTGCCCAGTATAATCATTGGAAAGACATGTCAAAGAGATGGCAAGCTTGCACTTCACTTATATTTTAATCAAGCTCACAACAGCTTGCAAACTAGTGTGCAAACTAGTTAAAACTTTGCTGAAATGTTTGTAGCAGCTATGGTGTTGAAACTTGCTAGGTTTTGTTATACATGCTTATGGACTCTGCCTTTCTGATGATGAATTGCTTTCAGATTTCTTCTTCAGGGAGAGCTGTCACTCTCTGAACCATTTTTAATTTTAATATTCAGAACTCGATGCTAATGATGTCCTAACAAACAAGTAAAGCAATATGAGTTGAGTATAGTAATAAAATATGGACAATATACAAATGTCTGTACTGTTTTCTGGGATGCATCTCTTCCTGATTTTAGGGAATCTTGTGCCTGTATCTCGTTTGGGTAAGATTACTAGGCAGGGATATGAACCTCTCACATACAATAGGAGCTATTGTACTGTGTGAGCTTAGTGCAAACCCTTAATGCATTGTGCTTCCGGTGGAGGTACGACTCACCTTCTGAAGTAGAACTTTCAAGAACAAATCCACGTTTGTGCAACTACAAGAAGTAGTTGCAGACATCAGTTAGTGACAGTGCCCTTCTCCAGTTATTAAGAATGGGAGTGAAAAACTTTCAGCAATCAGTGCATGACTGTGGAAAGATCAAGTCTTGTTGGAGTTGAAGATGCATATGTACCTTTATATAATATATAATGTATGCAAAGATAAATCTTAAGTGCAGAATGACTGTTTATATAAAAAGGAGTCACTGCTTTTTGTCTCCCTTGTATTAAGATTGTTAGCTTCTGGTGCTTTTTTTCACCCAGAATACCATTTGCCAAACAGTTTGAATCTCATCTTCATTATTTGAATAGAGACCAAATGCCATTTCGTCTCTTTACTTCAGTATTCCTGCAGAACCCAGTCCTGGCTGGTTTTTGTAAAGGTTTTGCAACCTGTCTCATGCTGTGCTTGCTTTCTATGTGTACTGGAGGTTTGTGTGGCTTTTGGCATGCCACTTTCACAACTTACTGTACAGATGTTATTTTGGTTTTGGCACAGCCTCTGCCACCTTTCTAAGTAATTGTGATATATCAAAACAATAAGACACACAGCTGAAGGACAGTGCAGGGTAGGAAGAGATCTTTTTGTTCTGTTTGGAAGATCTAGCTATGGGCCACACCTTCATTAAGACACAGGTTCCTTAATAAATCTCTCCCTTGGTGCCGTGTATGCAGATCTCATTAAGGAGAAGTCTGATTTCCAGGTTTAAATGTTGCTCACAATTTCAGGGATTTTGTCCTGAGGGGTGGTGGTGGTGGGGGGGAGTAGGTCCTCTTTTTTTTTTTTCTGTTTGTTTTGGTTTTTTTCTCAATTGAAACTAAATCTCAAGCTGCCAGATTGCTAATGGAATTTAGTGTCTGTTTCTTTCAGGATTTGTAAACAGACAAAGTTCACCAATATCTAAATTATCAGTAAAGTCTAAAGCCTTGTCCTGCTGTTGAGTGACATCTTTTCATTGCTTTTGCTACTGAGGAGGCTTTATAGTCTCAAATCCCAACAATTTATTTTCCTGCAATTTTCTCATTTTCCCCGGAAGGCTCAGATCCTTCAAGATGCTGAAGTGCATCCATTTTACTCTGTGGAAGGAAAGGAGCTCAGCTTTTTGCTGAGGTTGCCTGGCACCTCACAAGATTGACTTCATTGTTAAGTGAGAGAGAAATAGAGGTGATCTAGCGAGCGATTAGAGGGAACCAGGATGGTTGGTCAGGCATGGGGATGAAATTAAGTGAGGGTAGGTGGTGTGAAGGTCAGGCTTCCCTGGCATTGTGGATGGTAGAAACCTGACTCAGAACAGAATTATTACAACACTAATGTCCCTGCACTCCAGCTGAATAAAAAATTATTTACTATCTGCTCTTGAGGACCACTCATTTCATCCTCAAAGAGGTTTTAGGGCAGCAGATGATCTACACTACAAAAGGGACTCTTTCTCTCCCTGACTTTAACATGAGTATGGGTTATGATGTTAGATCCTATGTTTAACTTTTCCATGGCTACAATTTGATTAGATTAATTCGGTCGGTACTAAACTGGGATGTAGCCACTGTGCAAAACTAGAGACACGGATCTCAAACAAAGGATTCATATCCAGATCTTCCTCTGGCATTTCAGGATGACTGTTAGGATTATGTTGAGTTTAGGTTAGATGCTTTGCCAAGAGACATTCCTTGACGTTTTCCTGTGACCTTTAGTCATTTTTACAGTATTTATCAAATGAGTTAAGAGCTCTGCTTCTATAGCACTCCAACAGCAGAACTTTGTGGATGCATGTTTGGGGACCGATACTGTATTATTTAGGTCCCTCTCTGATTCAGCAGCTGTTACCCAGTGCATACAGAATCAGCACTGATACATGGAGTTCATTGGATAAAATCATTGTCTTGACGCTGGTGCTTCACTTCAAGCTTTCCTAGGGCTTTCTTAGTGTCACTTCAACAACAATTTTAAGACTGGAAAAACTGTTTAAGGCTAAATGTGATTGCTGCCTCTAGTCCTTAGGAAAAAAAGAAATTCTCTCTTATTGGATATATTTTTTTATTTTTAACAATATAATTTTAGGTTGATATTTTGACAGCTGAGTTGAAGAAAGAATGACTAAATTACAGCCATTCACACCTGCCATTTAGTAAATTTCTTTTTTAATGACATATAGCTAGTTGATATGCCAATAACACAAATGATTGCGTGCATGCAATGCATTCAAGAATAAATTCTCCATCGCATTTAGCCAGATGACAATCACATGGATTATACAGAAAGTAATAGGGAACCATCATTTTGAGAATAATGCACTAATCGCTGATGGCAAGAGGCCATGGATGATGGTGGCAAATTGGAAATTGTGACTACATGTTGACCAATTGATAACTGTTTTAAAGAGGACACAGGAGAGCCTATTATAGTAGAGTGAAAGGCTGCAAAAAGGCCATGAGAACTGTTACTGATTTGAGCTACGTAAGTGTTTACATCTTAATTAGCAACCTTGAACTCTAGGATAGGTTCCACAACAAACACTTCCAGCCTTTGAGAGGAAAATACAGATAGTACATACTGGGTAGAAAAAGGCTTTTTCTCCATTTCTTAGAATACTAGGATAAACGAAACATCACTTCCTGATGTTGTGATCTTCTGCAACAACAAATAAATCAAAAGAATTAAGAAAGTTTCATTCCCAAATGTAGATTGTGTCTAGCAATTTAAGTTCTGCAGTCAATTCAAAATTCAGCAATACCCCAAACAAACATGGAAATATAGGAAATACTGAAAAAGCTGCCACAAAATGTTTACTCCCATAAAAATAAAAGAAACATGAAAATATATGTTCAAATATTAGTATGTGAGAGTGTGCGAACTGTTAAGAACAAAGCATGAAATCAACACTTTCCCATTACTACCTTTTCTGTACAAATTTCTGACTGGAATCCCCTAGCAGCAACAAGATTTTCTACACCTCTTACAAGGTTAGCTTTCAGTGCATTTGCATGAAGTTTTGGCAGTTAGGAAGTTTTAATAGGTGAATTTTTTGTTATGCAGTTATAACTTGTTTGTCAAGGATTTTATTATGAGAAAATTATTTTTCTCATTACTTTATATTTTAAAAAGCTTTTTCAGCATCTCTATAGTTCTTTGGTAAATATGTAAGGCAGGAAGATACTCACCTCAATTCTAAATAATTGGGATTTTATATTGTAATTCCATTTGTTTCTGCAAATATTTTAAAATTATGATTCACTGGGGATGAATTTCTACTAACCTGTTTTTTATTATCTCATTTTATACTACACCTTTTTTAATATAACACCTGCTGTGCTATTAGTCATTCCAATAACTCTTTCTCATTTTTCCCCATTTGCTTCTCAAGCTGCTTTAATACAAACCAATTTTCCTTTCTGTGGGTTCCTTTTCTGATAGTTGGGTGTAATCTTGGGGGATTTGTGCCCAGGAGGAGAGCACCAGAAGGAGAGCATTCACCATGGAGGTTTAAAGATAACAGATCAACATGAGTGACAGTTTTCCAGTAGTGGACCCTAATTAAAGCTGAGAAAGGATATGGACTTTCTATCAGTGCTGTGTTCACTTAGCTGTTCTTTATCAGGTGAGAGACACAAAGCACAAGAGGTGAACAGGCACAAACTGTTTTGAAGAGAGATCTTGAGACTTTCGTTAAGTGTTTTATTACACTTGATTGATATGGTAATTGTTCATGACTTTTCTGATTAGATAGGTATTCTATAGGAAAATGGCTAAATTCACTTACGAAAGAGTGGCTGATAACCTTGAAACATTTGAATTTTACCTTTGATTTTGGAAGCTTTGGTGAGCATGGCCCCCAACTTCCACCACATTATCTGACTGCTCTTTCAGTCAAACTAAACCTGCATTTAAACCTGCATTCCCACATTTGGTGACTTCTAATTTTGAAAAGGTGATGTGCTATGAGCACTTTAATGGTGACTGCATGATTAAATGCTCCTTTTTATGTACTTATTGTTAGTGCTATTTCAAACCACCAGTTACTGATGTCTAAGGTATAGTCCTGAGCATCTCAATATTTCATTAAGAATGCAGCGTCTAGCAGGATTATATAACTGGACATACCTTTTGTGTTTTTTCTTTGTTAAGAAAAAGTATTCTTAAGAAAATTGTATTTTTATTGAAATGCAAATGAGAAAATGAAGCTCAAATCCAACTATGTTGCTTTCACTTAAAAGTCATCATTACCTTGATCTCTCAAGTCTCCAGCTGATCAGTAAATCTTTTTGAAAACTTTGTACTTTTTTTCAGCTTGATGGTAAGTTATGATACCCTTAATGTGAACTTATTCATTGCTGCTATTTCTCCTGCTTTAGCTGAAGAAGTGGAGATAAGAGGGAATCTCAGACTGATCTTTAAAATACGTGTGCATTTACTTTATTTTGGTCTTGGGTTCTTTTGGTAAAGTGTTAGAGTTATACTTATGTATAAGCTACTATCACAAAGAGCATTTAGGTCTATAGCTGTATTTCTGAATCAGGTTGTCGTGGTTTAACCTCAGCCAGCAACTAAGCCCCACCCAGCCGCTCGCTCACTCCCCCCCAGTGGGATGGGGGAGAGAATCAGAAGAATAAAAGTGAGAAAACCCATGAGTTGAGACAAAGTTTAATAGGGAAAGCAAAAGCCGCACACGCAAGCAAAGCAAAACAAGGAATCCATTCACTCCTTCCCATGGGCAGGCAGGTGTTCAGCCATCTCCAGGAAAGCAGGGCTCCATCACGCGTAACGGTGACTTGGGAAGACAAACGCCATCACTCCAAACGTCCCCCCCTTCCTCCTCCTTCCCCCAGCTTTATATGCTGAGCATGACGTCATGTGGTGTGGGATATCCCTTGGGTCAGTTGGGGTCAGCTGTCCCGGCTGTGTCCCCTCCCAACTCCTTGTGCCCCCCCAGCCTGCTCACTGGTGGGGTGGGGTGAGAGGCAGAAAAGGCCTTGACCCTGTGTCAGCACTGCTCAGCAGTAACTAAAACATCCCTGTGTTATCAACACTGTTTCCAGCCCAAATCCAAAACACAGCCCCATACCAGCTACTGGGAAGAAAATTAACTCTACCCCAGCCAAAACCAGCACACAGGTCTTGATTTCTGACAGTTAATACAGGGTCTCCCTCATGTTAGGTCATCTTCATCTACCTCTGTAACCTCGTAGTAGGGACAGGTTTTATTTTTGGTGTACAATAAATGTAAATATATTGATATAATTTCTAAATTGTATTTTAAAAGTTTTAAGGAAAAACTTGTAGAATTCATGTGGCTATTGAAGTATACCACCTGAGAAAAAACAGATCCTCAAAATAAAATGTGACATTAAAGGAAAACGTATTCCTGACTGTTTTCATCTTTGATAGGTTTTGTAACCAAAGCCTCATTCATATTAACACACCATCCTGGGAACCTCATTTGGTGTCAGTGAAAATTCTTCCTTGTAAAGTCTTACTGTAAAGAACTAGTCCCACTGACCACCTTTAGAACCGGGCATGTTTTCAAAAGTGGCAAAGTTGGGAGACCCAATACAAGGTGCTTTAAAGAGTTTGCCTTTCTAAGGGAAGGTTTCAGTATGGTGTGAAAATCCAGCTCTTTGAAGTTATTTCAGATGGGCCAATTTGCAAGTCAAGGTATCGTTACTTCCTCCTTCAGATTTCTTAGAATTTCATTATATTTCGTTAGAATAAATATTTGAAATAATTCAACCAGTTATACTGGATACTATGCAACTGTGTACATTTTTTGCCATTATTCAAAGTGCAGATCTGTAGTTTACTTTTTGTTTATTTACCTTGAGTTGACTATTGACAAGTATTTAAAAAAATTACTTAATTGGGTCTACACATTGGTTTACAGCCCACCATCTGTATTGTCCTCATGTGTTTCCCATATTTTACAAATGGGGAACAATAATGAAAAAGATTATATGGGGGTTTTTGAGGTCACACTGGATGTTTAGCAGAGTTGCAAAGATCCCCTTGTTCCCATTTCAATGCTATATTTAGCTCGACTACTTTTATTCTGTCTTTATTTGTCAGATAAGAGCTGCTCTGATCATACTCACTGAAGAGAACTTCACAGAATCGTACCTCTGTGGAGAAAAAATATTTGGCCAAATGTATTTAAATCTTGTGTTATCTGTTTTTAAGACCGAAATCCTTATTTTCTTTAGCTTCTTCCCTTAGGCAGTCAACACATTGGTGTGACAAATACCATATAGCTTTTAATGCTAATCATTGCTGATTCATGGTAGATACGAGCAAGTTGTAAAAGGATATCCCTGATGATAAACAAAGTATTAAAAAGCATCATAAACAAATAAATACTTAAGCAGCTGCTTTTCAGTGCTCCACTAAAGCTATTATAAATTAAGAATGTGTTTATATCTTTTGCCAAGTTTACAGTGTATCCAAAGAAGCTAGCTTTTGTGATTCCTCCTGAGTAATATGAAGAGATAATCTTACATGGATGAACCCAGTAAGTCCATCCCTCATTCTGTGTCTGTCTAATTTCTGTGATAGATCAAAAGCAGAATTTTGGATAGTTCAAGTAAATTGATAACTTATCTGGCATTTCACTTTTGTGATTAAATTTCTTTTGTTTTTATTCTGTGTTTTAGCTAATACATTTTAAAGTTAAATGTCTTTCATTAGAGTTCTGTTCCCAGTGTAGTAAATGCAGGAGTGCCCTGCTCTGACTTTAATATTGATGCTGTTGTAAGCCTTTGATTATATCACCTGAATATTTGGCTCTTATTTTGTACTGATCAAAAGTTATACAGAAAACATAGACTGCTCTAAGAGAGTATAAGCTTACCACAAGAAAAATTCACTCTTCACTTTTTTCGTGTCTGTTTTTCACCTTTCTAATGGAATACTTAAGGAAACAGAATAGGGGCTATCCATGTGCTCTAGATGTCAAATGGCTAACAAAGAGGAATGTTTCCCGTGCAGAGTTATAGATGGAGGGCTTCTGATTATCACTTCTTAAATCTTTACATATAGTGCTCTGGAGCTTGATTCTTACAGTCTTTCTTCACTCTTATTGTAATTCCTTTGAAAACAGCGGAGCTGGGCTAGTCCAAGGCTTTGAGAATACTTGACTACATTGTGCCTGCTGGTGTTGCTATTCAGTGTTCTCTAGGGTCCCTCTTTTCTGAATTTAGAGGAATTTAAAAGATACCATTGTAACATTTTTAATCACAGACAGTCTTCTTGATGGAAAGCTTTTTTTGCTAAGCTTATTACAGTGTTTTCAAAGAAATGCTGTTGATTGACAATCTGTATTCTTTTTGACAGAATGATTTCACTTTCTTTCAAGCACAGTTTATTATATGGCATTGAAATTATAGCACTTATTTTATAGAAATTAACTTCTTGCTGTATGCTTTCAAGTTTGTATAGTTCTTTATCCCATAAGATACTGAGGGCAAAATATTAGCTTTTTACATTAGAGGTAAACTTGAAATGCTCTCTGGCTGTGCTAGCAAGTGCTAGAGAGAACCCAGGACAAAGTACATGACATTTAAATTGAGGCAAAACTTTTATTTATAATCTTTCTCCCACTGAGCCACCTTTGAGTGATTGCGGGACTACCTGCATCAGGGACTTGTATCGTAGGTGAATATACCTCCCTCACCAGGAATTTGTGAATATTAATTACAAATGCGTGACACAGGAGGCAATACTGCTTCCTATGGAACCAGCTAGATCTCGTTGACCTCAGTGGAAATACGTCCATGGGTTTTGGTTAGGGTTGGATCAAAGCATGAAGGAAATGGCCTCCCTGCTGGGGAAAGCTGAAGTCTTCACAGTCAGTGACTCTGTGTCTTTGTTTAAGTGGTGGTGTTTATATCAGTGTTGTATCACGTAAAGGATTATTCTTGTAAAAGGTAGGCACATTTTCTAATCTATTTTAATGTATTTCCCCATAATAAGCTGCTGAGAGCAGCTGAATATGTACCAATGGAAAGGTGTTTGGCCCTAAGAGAAAAAACAGTGCCTGGTGCTTCGATATGAAGATAACAAGCTGCATGAGTATTAAAAATGCACTTTTTATTGGTTTAGAGGGAAGCCAAGAGTGAGATTGTCTACTCATGAGAATAGCTCTTGTTTGCAAGGGGATGTATGCAGTGCCTCTTAAAAGTAATGCCTTCCTATTTCCATTTCCTCTCTCTCTTTGCTTTTTCTTCCTTACTTTATTGATCTGATGTGCTTTTGCCCAAATTGATCCCTGAGGTTATAGATCAGCCCTTTACAAAATCTCCTTGATAAATGTGGAACCAGGGAATACCTTTTACAGCAAGTATTTGGTGAATTTGTCTACTTACAATGTTTGCAAAAGCTGTAGAAATAGAATTTGAATGTGATCTTCGAAATATCTCATTACACCATGGGAGTGAACTGCTTTAAAGAAGCCAGTACAAGACCTGCTCGCCTGATGCTGGGCAACTCAGATAGCAAGCCAGAACAGTTGCCTTTATAGCTGGAATTTAACATTTCAAAGCTTCATGTACTAAATATTGGTTATAGAACAGTGTATTAATTAGAGAAACTTCTGATGTACTAGAAGATTCTTAAAATCTTTCTTTTTTTTCAAAGACAGAATTAAATTAGACATTTCCAAATAATGATTTAGCAACAAAGATAATTAAAATAATTAAAAAATCTTTAGTGCTGCTCAAGTGCTATTAGCACATTAATATGTAATTTCTCTGCTGTTTTCCCTTAAATTATGGCTATTTTATGCATGTTTTAGATGAACCCATTGCATCTGCCACAGATCCATTCTTATTGCTAAGCTGACTGGACAGTTAGCTTTACACTAACTGAAATATCTTTTTGTCTTCAACCAGCCTTTTCATAAATTTAATTCATTCACAAGTAAGGATTTGTGTGATTCATCAGCATCTCACTGATGCAATATTTCATTGCATTTAACCTCTTGGTGCCACAGAGGGTGCCTAGGTTGTGAGTGGGTTTGTGCCCCAGACTTTCATACTGTTGATCCATCCTTGCCAAAGAAGAGTATTTTGCCTGTGAGCTGTGCTCAGTTTTTTGCCACAGGCAATTTCTTCCTTCAAAATAGTACATAAATAAAATATTTGTTCATGCTTCTCTCTGAGCGAAGCATACACAGGAAAATGTTTACTCACTTATGCAGAAAGTGATATCTGTTGCAAAGAGTAAATCCTCATTTTCATATTTAATGAAGCCATAATCAATGGTAATGGATGAAGATTGCATGAAAGAAATCTTAATGTTCCTCTCAAGGGAAAGTCATTTTACTGGAAACAAGCTAGTTAATCAGCCTCAGAAAAACTATATATGTTTTATTATACAGGCAGGTTTTCCAAGGACAAAGTAGGAAATGTAACAAAAACATTAGTCAATTTTCATCTTCAGAAATTTACCACATACGGCATTATGTAGATTTCCTCTCTGAAACACACAGTACTAGTCATCTTATTTACGTTTACAAACAAAAAGGGCTGACATTAGTAAAATATTAATTTCTGCCCTATGCTCTGTGATTTTCATGCAGATGTAGTTAAATTTCCCCGTTAAATGAGTCTTGATAAAAGAGCTAAACAGGAAGAGTACAAAGAGCAGCAGCCAGTCAAATATTTTCCTCAGCTTGCATTATATATGTACCTCAAAATTTAACGTCAGTGGTTTTATCCACAGAAACTCCATAGAGGTCTATGCAGTGTGATGCTTATGTGCATACCAAAATCTTCACTGCATAGGGGAAACGAAGACCAACAATTTGGCATGATCTACCGGTTGGCAGAGCGTTACCTGCTCCCTTTATGCCACTGCATGACTGGAGGACTCATGCTGAGAAAGAACTGCCTGGATCACAAACTGGGTAGGAAGAGTCTTGCAGTCAAACACTCTTTCTTCTGTCTGGATTTGGGCTGCCAGTCCCATCTTCCCTGCGGCACAAGCATGCAATTATTTAACGTGAACTAGAAACATTCAGAAATTATTTTACCAGTGAGATTCCACCATAGGACCGAATGACCACAGATGATATATTTTGCCTCGCCTACAGTTGAAGGACAGGACATGTTTGGCTAAAGACAAAGTATAAGTATACTTTATACTAAAGTATAAACCTCTTTTGTACAGTAGCAATCTGTGGTTGTGATGGTCTAAGAGTGTGACTAGCGTATGTTTGTAAGGGAAAATAATACTTTTTATTTGTCCAACAGAATTGGAAACAGAGGACTACCTTTGGGGCACCAAGCCCTTTTGAAAAGTACCCTTGAAGTAAGAGATACGTGCCCAAAAACTTTTCTCTTTTCTTCATGTTATATTATTTAGTCAGTTAAAAACAATACTGTTTTTCTGCAAAGAAGGTTGGTTTGTTTGCTTTGGAATTCAATGGGAATTTCAGTTCCTACACATGCTATAGAGGACCTCTTAAGGTAGAGGAGTTACCTGGTCTTGGGTTCAGAGTTGTTCGGTTAATTTAACAGCCAAAGAGGACTCTCTGGAATAGCTATCACCATTACTATCAGTACAAGGCATGTTTTAATGGTATAAGCAGACAACACAGAGGTTGTGGAACACCACAAGAGCAACCGATGGGGCACCTGGCTGCACGGAGGTTGCTTTTGATAAGCTTTGCTTGTTCCTTTGACTGGGGAAATGCAAAGACACGTTGCATCTTCATCTCTTCCCTTATTCCTGGAAGACCTTTAGTATTAGTTTGATATAGCTGAGAATCAAGTGCATTTCTTCTGTGTTTGGAGGAAAAGCTGAATCGGCCTTTTCAGTTGATATGTTCAGAACAAGCCTCATTTCTTATACGTGTTTCTTGGAGCAGTTTGTATTATGTGTACATAAGGAGAATAGATTGTTTTACAGTTTTGTAATTAAAATGCAGCTGAAAATCATTGATCTGAAAAAGAACAGTACAGAGAAAAAGAAACATTGCTTGTGGTTTCAAGCAGAAGCTGAGAATAAAGCAAAATCTGTAGTGTGCTGTGGGACTGCTGTATTTCTAGTGAGTCTCGGACTATTTAAAAATGCACTACCTATTGGTCACTGCTGCATGCTGTAGAGGGGTAGAAGGAAGGAAAGGAAAATCCGGACTTAATGTCAGCAAAAAAAGTACATTGGAAATGCTTTTAAAAGGAAATGTTAATGTTCCCACATATGTAACCTGGAGAGAATGAGAAAGTAATGGCATAATGACATAGACTTGAACTTGATGATCTAATTGGTTTTCTGATGCTCTCATTTCTATGATTCATTTTAAGAAGTCTTTTCAAGCTTGTGTAGTTGTGAAATAAATAGAACAAATTGGAAATGTGGAAACTCAATAAATAATGATCTGCTCATCATGTTAATATTACTGCTGTCAGCAGTAGTAACATTTATTTAACAATTCTTCTGCGTTAATGTGAATTTATGTATAATAAAATATAGTCCATCTTTCAAAGAACTTGATCCTATGTCAGCGCCTCTCCTAAGTCATCCTCCATTCAGAGAAAGACTTATACATAGCAGGAGAAGCGTCACTACCCTGGAAATATTTGTGTGGACGGTACTCGGGAACCAGCTTGCTTGCTAATGTGGATTTAAATTTAGGACCTTAAAATTCTATGATTACTTAATATTTGAAGAAGGTTGAAACCTGCCAAAGCAATACCCCTTCAGTATATCCAAGGAGGGGAAAGATGATGACAGTTTTATTTTATGTTGATCACGTGCTGAGATATTTCAAGAGGTCTGTATTTCCTTCTAAAACCTCTGGCCTACCCTCTCTGCATATGTTGTACATAGCAAAGTAAACATTTTTTATTTTATGTAACTCTCCAGCAGTACAATAAGAGACTACTAACCAGTTGTGCAGTACGTTAAATTGCAGTGATTCATAAAACAGTATGACTCTGCACGCCCCTTGAGTTGATCACCATCAACAGCTTTTCATTCACTCCTTTTCTATGTGATGAAACAGCCTCTGAAAATTATGCAAGGATAAATAATTTTGTCTTTCAGAATCAACAGTAATAGATTTCCTAGATTGTCTTTTTAAGTTTCCCTGCTCATATTTCCACTTAGTTTCATCTGTCTTGAGCATATTTCTGTAGTACCCTTTGACTCTAATATAGGAGGGCTGGGGCATAAATATGAGAGCTCTTCTTGCTGCTAGCTTAGCACTAACTGTACTTGCTTTACCCACAGTCTTTCTTTAAGGGCAGTGCTGCAGTTGTTAGAGTACTGAATCTGAATGACATCTCTGTGTCACCATCTTTTCCCATGATATTGCCATTACAAGGATCCTTGATGGACTCAGAGGTCACTAACTTCTACCATAACTCTAGGGCCCTTCAAATAGCCCTTTTGGGCATGATTCCGTCCATTGTCAGCGAGTAAATAATATCTAATATGGATGAGGGAAGGATAATGGGCAAATCTTAAGTTGTCTTCTAGCAGCGAGTGTGATGCCTTGCCCCCTTATGAATCGCCCAAACCTGAACATCACGACACTGTGCAAGAGTCTACCACTGGAGCCAGATGGGTAATAGTTTTTTGTGAGCAGCACAAGTTGGTTGCTAGGGTCGTGTTTCACATACACTGCTGCTCAGGATGAAACTAATTGGCCGCCTTCGTCTTTTCTTTGATTTCTGTTCAAAGTCCTTTTGTCTCTTCCATTAAGGACAGGAAGCATAGAGATTGCAAACAAGTCACTTTCAGAGGTTCAGCCAGTCTAAACAACATTTTAAGGTGGTTAGTTGTAAGCGCAAGTGAAAACTCTCATGAAAACTCTCACTTGCTCTATTACAAAAGCATAAATCTGTTACTGATTATATGGATTCTGTTTAAGGGAAGGAATTAAATAGTTTTATCTTACGGCAGGATGCCAGGGATATTTGTACTGCAAGTCCTCATTTTGTGGTTTAAAAAAGTGTTTCATTACTGAGTATAGAACTTTTTATATTGCTGTAGGGAATTCACTGATGAGGAAAACATTCCAAAATATCATAAAGGGAAATTAGACTTGTAGGAGATTATGCAAATGAAGCTGTTTTCATACAGAGAGAGAGAGGGATCTTTGAATCTTCTTTTGTTTAGGTTTTTGTATGTTTGCCTACATGAAACAAATTGGGGAAATCAGGTTTTTAAAATTCTAGTGCTGGTTAGTATTCTGTAATTACTTCTCTGTTACTATGTTTAGGAATTGAAACATTAAATGGAAATTTTACTTATGATACTTTCTAAGGTGCCTCTGAACATAAAAGTCAATATCTTACATTTTGTAGTTATTTATGGCTGTTTGCCTTACACATTTGTATATTTTTCAAATATTCTGATTGAATAAACCTTGTAAAGAGTCAATATAACCAGTTTCGTACAGTAGAGTTGCAAAAATATAGCCTTTTTAAATAACAGATATGTTTATTGTAATATCACATTTCAGTTTCCAGAGATTTTAATGAAAGTATTTTCAGAGCAGAAGCAGAAATGATGTTTTGTTCCTCCTGTGTAATAATTGTGGTGTATTTCTCAACACCTATCATTTTTCATTAATTCTAATTGCTTTTGATGGATGCAGCAAAACATGAACAATATGAATGCTATATCTCCACTGATTACTTTTAAAAAGCATATGTATTTTTAATTGGCATCGTTAGCTGATCAGGTAAGAGTTCTGGTCTTGACCAGTGCCTTCGAGTGAAGATAATATTATTTCTACTTTAGAAAACAAAATCACAAGGACCTGAATTTCTCAGAAATTTGATGGACTGTGTAATCTTCCATCTTTAAGCTTATTGGTGCAAAACTGTATCAATAGGTCAATGTGTCAATAGTGAGAAACTTTGATGCCTTACTGGTAACCTGTGTGAAATTAATTTGAGGTCCCAGTCTTGTTCCCAAAGTCTTCATCAGAAGGAATTAAAAAAAAAAAAAAGAAATTTGGAATTGATATTCAGTAGTGTAGTTGCGGATTGTGTATGCCATGGGTGATATCGTTACTCCAGCCTGTCCAGAGCACTATTGGCATGCATCAAAAGAGCATGAAAGGAGAGCTTGCAGTGCTACCTTCAAATTCTGTAACTGCTTTTTCCATCACCGGACAGTTATATTTTCTGTTGTTGACAATAGAGTACTAAAAAAAGTGCCTGAAATATGAAAAACAGAAAAGGAAGCATATTGCACTTTGCAGGAAGAATGGGCACCGGGGTAGGTACATTATTCTGTAGGGCTATAGGAGTTTATGGGATCGGTTAGCTGTTGAGCATCTCAGAGATGCACAGGACGCAGGGCATATGGGAAGGACATTGGCTACAGCAGCTGAGATGATGCTAAGCTGCTTATTTCACGAGGGGTTCTTTTTGGTATTATTTGAGTCAAACCAAATGAATGTGGATAATTCAGCAGATGAAAATGTCAATGAAAAGAACCCAAATTTGAAACTCGTTTGCACTGATAGAAATGAAAAGTAACTTCATTAAAATCTATTTATTTATTACTTTTTCCTATATCTATATATCTACTGTGTATATGTTATACCAAGTTATATGTGTGTGTGTATAAAATATATAAAATTAGCTACATTACATATTTAAATAGTACTTTTCAAAATGAAGTCATGTCAAAGAAAAGCACACAGGCAGTTATAATTGTACATATATTAAAATATATCTCTTTGCTTCAGAGCAGTGCATCTAAATAGATTCCAGTTTCAAGAATGTATGTACTGTCAGTTCTTAAAGCATCCATTTGCTTTTATGAGCCTGTAATGCTCCTGTACTATTATTCATAGTGTCATTCCAATATCGAGAAGTCAAAACTTGCAAGAAATTACCACATATCCAGTATCGCAGTGTCTCCACACGCAGTAACTTGGACAGAAGATAAAATGAAAGTACTTTATAAAGTTTGCCTGGAAAATTGAAAGTCGTCATTTATACTCTGTTTCTATATAAATGCCTTATAAATGGTTAACCAGTTTTGAATAAATCTGTCATAAATGTTTAATTGAGGATCACTGGGTTGATTTTAATTATGGCTTATAAACATCTGTAGCATGCTTAATTTATAATCTAATTTGTAGATATGTACATAGATCTCACTGCTTTAGAAACATGCACACAACTAGAGAATGAATATACTCTGTTTCTAAATAAATGCCTTATAAATGGTTAACCAGTTTTGAATAAATCTGTCATAAATGTTTAATTGAGGATCACTGGGTTGATTTTAATTATGGCTTATAAACATCTGTAGCATGCTTAATTTATAATCTAATTTGTAGATATGTACATAGATCTCACTGCTTTAGAAACATGCACACAACTAGAGAATGAAGAATTTTCTTAACTACTTTTTGCTAATTGCTTTCCAACTCTGGTGCCACTTTGTAGCACTTCCACTCAAATCCTGATGAAGCGATGGCTTCGTGATGTCCTACATAGAACAGCTCAGAGGCATTTTTGGCATATTGGTGAACAAAGCATTAGTTTAAAAAGAAGATTTTTGAAACAAACTGTAAGACTACATCCAATTACATTGAATTATTCATGATATAACTTTTTTCCTGTACACAGGAATGTTATTGTTTGAAGCAGCAGCAAGTGTGTATATGTGGAGCTCAAGTAGTATACACAGTAGATTCCATAACTGATATGCCAACAGAACATTTATCAATTTATTTTCTACGTGTAAATGTGATAAAACCCCTCTGAAATTAGCATAACTAGGTCATTTTGCAAGTGGGATGCAGCTGAATGGTATTATGAACTACTGCTGAGAGTCCTAAACTGGAATAAAAACTTCAGTGGTGCTTTTCTGCAGCCTCTACTACCTGCTAATTTTGCAAAAGAAAGAACTGATTTATGGACAGAGTCTAAGCAGACAATGTCAGCGCTTTTCATTTTACTTAGTACAGAACCCAGGTGTGAATGTGGCTTCTAGCAAAACTATCTTATTTCCTGCTCCAGCAGCAGATTCCCAGCTGAGAGTGGGGAGAAAAAGAGAATTTTGTCTCGGACTGTGTTTCAGGCACCAGGGTGAACCTATTCCAGGCAGCTTAGTTATTCAGTTAACAACTGCCTTATGTTAAATTTATATGCAAAATGTCAGTGTAAATGATAGAAATGCTCTAGCATTATTGATCGCTTGCCATCAAAATAATCATTTTGTAATTGTCATTTTTCATGAACAAAAGCAGCTTTCTTCATGAAATGAAAGTCTGAAGGACACTTAACCGTTAACCATTCTTGAGAACGTTGGAACTAAGTGGAAGGAAGTCAGCCTACAGTGCAGTTTGTACAGGACCTGTTTCTGGGAGCCTCCGCTTTCCCTGATAGAAATTTATAAGCTCACATTTTATTTTTTGCTGTTGTGTTTGATTCCAGCAAATAAATACTGGTTAGTAGACTACAGTATTTCATGGTACATGAAACTGAGAGAATGGCATGCTATGAAGGCAGTAATGTAATGCACAAATTGTTTATTTGTTAAATGCAAAAACTATATGGAACATTAGAGGAGATTTTTCATTCTGGGATTTTTTAATGAGATCTGAATGCATCTAGAAGTTTCGAGTGAAACTTAGCCTCAATGATCGCTTCAAGGACAGAAAATATCCCTGGTATTCAATATAGAGAAAGAAGTGTTTCTCTACGAAGTCTCAGTATGTATTATTAAATATATTCTATTTGGGGCAAGTATTTATGTATATTTTAATATAGATGGAGTTTTATTAGCCAGGGAAAGTCTGAAGAATTCAGAAAATATATACAGAAGAAATCACATGCCTGATAGCTTTAGCCCTTCATTTCTTTGAGAACCTTACAGTCTACACTGCAAGAAGCTGGGGTATTAGCACCTGCATTTCTGTGCTTTTGACAACATAACCATATTGTCACCAGTTGTGTAGTTTTAAAAGTCAGCGCTTTTATAAGTATACTTATGCTTTCTTTATTTTTTAAAGAAAACAGTTTTCTTTATTTTTTTAAACTTTATTGGTATTCTGTGTCATTACAGTGTAACTGGGAAACTTGTATAAATAACTTTTATTTGCATTAGTAAATTATCCATTTGGTTTAATTCTTAGTTGCACTGTGTCAACAGATATATTCAGTGCAAAGAAAATAATTATCAGATCTGGTTGGTTTAGGCATAGAAAAGTACAATATGCTTAACAGAATGCTGCTGGGATTAGTATCAATGGGTTATTTCATAATTGGCATGCAAGTGAATGAAATTACAAATTGTTCTCTCTTTAAAGCAGTACATTTGAATAAAAAGCTAAGGGAATTCCCTGAACAAAAGAGTTTGCAGCTATCTAATGCATGTTTCTGGTAATGTAATAAAAATACAGAATAACTTCATTTGACATTGGTACATTACATTGGAATACCTGTCTCCTTTTAGACTTTCAAGATCTGTCATGAATGTATGATTTAAGCTACAATTTTTCAAATTTGACATGTAATCCATAGATACAAATCATTGTGGCTCACTTATAACTGTCATAGGTATTTTGCTGTAGATAATCAGACATAAAATAATTATAATTTAAAGATATCAAAGTAGATAAGTTTTTGGGTTGTTTGTTGTTTTTTTTTTTCCTTTAGCAGGTGTTAAGTTGGGGTTTTTTTGGAAGTTACTGGTCTTGCCAAAAGTCAAGGAATTTACAATATAGCTGTAGTAGGGATTCTGTGGTTCTTTTCCCTTGAGTTTATATAAATATCGTGTGTAATAATATAATGATGATCTCATCCAATTGTGAAGTGTATGGTAGTGTCAGGGAAAGATATTAGCAGACATCTCAGAGACAAAAACTATGACTCAGTACTGACCTTGACTTCGTTGGCTAGCAGGGAGATTTACAGCTCACATCCATAGAAAATAGGATTTCATGTAAGTCAGTGGAAAAAAAAAGACTAAATCACAGAAGCACAAGTGGGTATAAAGTAAAATATTTCTTACTTGATTTTTCTAACTGAAGTTTTGCATGGAAGAAATCCACTCAAACTCTTAAAGGTTGTATTCTGAAGGTTGATATCTTTTGAAATTGTCAGTCTTCCATATACCTTGCACCAGGGCTCCACTCAAAATTATACAAGAGCTGAGGCAGGGGGGAAGCTTTATGCATGTATTTGACAAATTATGTTTACAGATTGCCTTTAGACTTGGTGGTATATTGCTGTTGACACTTTCAACACTGGAAATTGTAAGGGCAAAATTCAACAGAGAACCCAAAACAGGGCCACTTCTGTCTGCTCCCAAGTTCCATTTGCTTTTCCATTTACATCTAATAGGGAAAGAAGATGGGTGGAATGGACATTCACCTGTTACGGCTCCATTCAGTGCATCCTTTACACAGGCCAGACCCACCTTCTCCCCAAGAGACAGTATTTCATTGAAGTCCTAAATTTGAAAAGTAAAAAGGAAATGAAAATCTCAGTTGTTACTCTTCATATGCCTGATATATACCATTGAATACAATAGGACTGAACTACTAGTATGTATTTGGTGTCCTTGCCTACAAAAATTGTCCTAACTGAAATCAGATGCTTGTTTTGGGACAGAAAATGACCTTCTACTTTGTGCAAGAATGGGTACAGAGGTGACTGAACTAGTTGGCTGTATAACACTATGCCCATTTCTGATGGCCTTCAGCCCAGAAAGCAGTCTATAAGTCTGCCTTCCTACAGTTTAGGACTCAGCCAGGTATGTATAGCACCACAATATGCGAAAATAGGAAAAAAGTTGTCAAAATGGATACCCAAAGACAGATACAGCGTCATCCATTTGCACTCCAAGCTACCCCACGCTTGAACCAACTCCACACCAAAGACCATGCTGCCAGGTTCATATGAAGTTGTCTGTAAGAGGAGAAGCTCAGCTTCAAAACCAGGAGCAATGAAAGTCATGGCAGAAGGAGAGCTTTATCAACACTCTTCAGATGTGGTTTATAGCTTCTGGACTTTATTTAGAGCCCTGCCAGCCAGCTTGGAGAGTGAAAGAACAAACCCACTTTTGTCCTCAGCTAGCTGAGATGTGATGGAGAGACATTAAGGAAAAAGGGCTCAGGGAATTATGAGGTTTTAGCAGTTGAATTCAGTTCACTGCAAGCCATGTGAACCACTTGAATTTTAAGTGTGTTCAAGTTGTGGGCTGTGTACTTGGTAGAAAGGTAAAAGTGTGTCACCATTTAAAAATCTGTTTCTGGGTCTTCCTTCTTGACACAATATAGCACTGACTGATGCTTGTTTTCTTTGGGCCTAAAAAAGAATATGTGCATATGTATAAATATACTTGAACAAGCCTGTGACTCAATGACACTATATTTGCACACAGCTCTGCAAATCTTTATGATCTCTAAGTATTCAACTGCTGACAGTGATGTATCGTGAGCTGTTCTGTGCTTAATTATTAATTTTACATTAAGGAGTTCCACAGTCAATATTTAGATGTTTTATGACATACAGAGCCTTTTCCATACCCATATTTCTCTGCAGGGACATAATGTAGCCCTTTCAATACTAAATCAATTATGCACAAAGTTAAAATAACTTGATTTGTTGCTTAAGGTCCTTTCCTAACATGATGCATCAATTTTAAGGGATTAAGAACAGTGACATCATGGCCTGCTGTTAATCCTTGCAGACCTCCACTTTTCAAGCGTCAAGTGTCAGTGCAGACTGTAAAGCTGTCCAGCACAGAGCTGGGACAGGCCTCTAATGTACTTCGTACAAGCATGTTTTCCCTTCAGCTGTAAGTAGTCATGAAGTGGGAAAGAGAAAGTCTTTTGGAGTGTGTGATACTAGAACAAAAGTACGGGAGAATCATTTTATTCTAATTCTGTTTTCCACATCTGCAGTGATGGGCAGAATTAACAGGAGTGGTATCAGCTATTTTAAGTGCCTGGGAGTTCAATATCTTTTCTGAGTTAGATTTCCTCCAGAATTAATAACTTCTAAAGATGCTTCATCTCACCTTTCTTAAATATTTAGCTTAGAATGGGATGAACTACATCCAAAATTGCCAGTCCCTCTCCAGTGACTATTAAGAAACTTAAAAGACTATATATCTGAGCCTAAAATGGTTGTAACTGAGTGAAATTAATCACACTGTCTAACCCCAAACTTGTTGAACTCAGTGACTTAATTAATGACTTAATTCAGGAAAGAATATCAAGGCCCCTACCGAAACCATATACCACACACCCCAAAGTGTATTCTTGTTACATATATGGAGTTTTTGAAACCTGTTATTTATAAGACAGTTTCAAAGACCTGCTTTAAAATCATAGAGCATACTCTTTCAGCATCTGAATAATTTATTAAATTCAGTTATCAGTGGCTTTAAAATATAATTTAACCAAAAAAGATAATTTTGAGTAAGGCTGCAAAATTTTCTATATCAAATATTTCAGTCTCAAGATGGGGAAATGGCTGAAAAAATTCCATCTTCTGTTATTCTAGAATGCTATTAGGGAATGAGTTGTTGCTATGGACTTGATTTAAAGGCTGACCAATTCAAGTGTAGGTTTCCAGAATAACTGACTGTGTTTATCCTTCCTCATTGTGGACTCCTTTACTATGGGAAGCTATTGAACTTGGTTCAGAAGAATGTATGGGGGAATAATGAATCCTTTTTAAGGGAAAAGATATCTTTCCAATACATGCCTTATGATCCTCTGTAAGGATTTGTTCAATACTAAGTTTGAGACCTTACAATCAAATATTCCACTTCTGTTTGTAGTTTTAACATCTTTGATATGATTTATCTAGAAAAGTGCAATGGACTTAATGCAGGTCTCTGGATGAAGAACAGGGAGTGGTTGCCTAATTCATTTATTGGGTGTACCAGTGAAGAAGTTCATTATGAACTATTGTCTGGGCAGGATGAGTTTCAATAACTTCAACAGAGCAGACACTGGGAAACCAACCAAATAATTTATCCAGTAGTTCATCTGCGAGAGCAGGGGAAGAAAAACAAAACTCACCTAAAAAGATCCTGTATTAAGATGGAAACACTTATCCCTGAGATAAAAACTTTCAGATGTTTAATAGATCAAGTGGCTAGGGCTTGACTATGAAATCAATAAAAAGATGAAATGATACATTAGAATGTGTGCTCTGGTTCCTACAGATGAAGCTAGAAACTATGTAAGAAGATTTACCTCCTCGTTATGAGGTCTGATTCTTCTTTCATTCTCATTACTTTTATAATATTGAAGCACCCTTGGCTTATATGGATTAATTTTGGATTGATGTAGATGATGAGAATCACAGTGACAGAATCATGGATAACAAGGATGGGTGTTTCAATTATATCCCCACTTTGTAACATGAGATTAATGCACAACCAGTTCACATTAGTTAAAGAGGCAAAGGGTAAAGATGAGGACTTCTAAGGTGCAGTTACTGATGAAGTGTATGTTGGTGTATTGTCGTTATCTTATATCCATGTGAAAAAATTGATGCTTATGTAAGTTGCTTGGTAGCAAGAAGGGAAAGGGTCTAATATAGACGAGGCATAAAAAAGGCACAGATCATCCTTTTGCTTTTCTCTTTCATTTCACATATACTGAAGTGAGAAATTAGGAAGGTAAAAAGGGAATAAAGGTAATGTAATGCTGCGTATACCTAATATAGACCTTCAAGGTCATTCCTCTATTCCATAGCCTCACCTAATATAAATCTTTGCTTTAGTAGTGCTGGGCTGATTTAGATCAACAGAAATTCTGACCCACTGTCTCAAAAAGCATTTCCAATTAGGGAAGATTGACCTTGCACTAAGAGATCTTATTAAAATGTAATATTATTACCTTTTAATCAGGAAGGATGCCAGTGTACCTTACTTGGACATAGAAGAATAGTCTGAAGTGGTTTCTGTAAAGTAATGACATGTTTTTGATTAAAGCCCACTGAGACAGGGGAGTATAATTGCTACCTTTCTTACAAGATATTTTTAAGAAGCCAGTCAATTCCTTTACAAAAGTAGGTAGTTTAAAGAATGAGATCTTCCATCTATGAAGTGTGGCCCTGATCAAAAGACTATTGAAATCTGTGAAAATATTACCTTCTTAGAAAAATCTCTCCATTTTGTTGTTGTTCTTGAACAAGTCCTAATGCAGAGTATGCACACAGAATATGGAGCTTGGGTTTCTTATTACCCATTCCACACAGACTGTATTTTTACGGTGTTTTAAAAAAATAGACATTGTCAATACATTGCATTGCTTTTTTTTTTACTGTTTTGAAATAATTTGTTGTTGGAATGAAAGGAAAAATATTCTTCTCATTTTCTTTTCATTTTCAAAGTGCTGTTAGATTTTAATATACTACTGATTTAAAACCTACATTTGGCACTGATCTCTTTCATTTCCATGAATTTTATTGAACTAGTTTCACTCCTGTCTTACAGACAGCCCAAGCTTAAAAAGAATCCATGAATTTTATTGAACTAGTTTCACTCATCTTACAGACAGCCCTAGCTTAAAAAGAAAATGACTGACAAACATCTCTATGTTGGAGTCATTATTGGCATGGGATTTCTCCATTTTAAAAACAATAAAATAGCAGTCCAAATTGTTACTTTGATTCTTTCTCAGCTAAGGTATGCCCTCACAGTCCAGGGTCTCCAGTAGTCCATATTGGTGGACCTATTAAAACACACTTCTGCTTCCTCTCTACCAGTGCACCCAAGTTTCCTTTCCAAAGGACACTGGTGCTGTGAAAGTGTTGTGGGCTAGAATATGGCTAGGATATTTACCTGGCTCCAAGAGCTGGCAAGTGCTGCTAGGTCTCCAAATTCAGAGGCTTTCATGGCTTGATGGATAGCTGAATGTGAACTAGGTTCCCAGTGAGAGGAGTCTATACTTGTTCTTGTTGTCGTTCCTGTAAATATTCAGAATACTAACTCTTCTTGACAGGGCTGGATGGAGACAATGTGAAAGTGGCTTTGAAGTGAAAGATGGCCAGTTCTCTCCCAGATGTTCAGAATGCAAATAATTGATGATCCTTTTTTACTAACTTAAGTGAAGTGTCTGAAACATCTATTTTCTTTTCTTCATTTATCTTGATTAAGAATGCCTCCCTGCTTAGAGGCTAGGAGAAACTGGATATTAACTTCTTTTTTGGGAGAAAGTTAAATGATTAATCTAATTTTGTCTGGTTTATTTTCTGTCTTGAGGTTTAGGGGAAGCTTTCTACCACATTCAAAATGTAATTTCTCACAGGTATTTCTGGCTATGAAAATTACATCAGGCTTTATATATTTGTATTACTTCAAAAATTGCTATTAGCAATTTGCATTGCTCTGGCCAGAACTATACCACCCAGATAAACAGAGAAGTGTAGAAGAATGGGAAACTATTAAAGAAAAGGTAGAGAAAAGCTAAAAGAAAATGTTTGGATTATAAAACAGAGATAGGTGCAGAATATGTATTTTTAGTAAGCTCTCTGCTTAGCTGTTCTTGACTATAAAGTTTGCATCTGCATTTAAATAGCTTGTATACGTCTGAAATCAAATTTGAATGATTGCAGGCAATTCCAATTTTACATGGGAACTGGGAAAACAGCATGGTGAATCATGTGAGTTCTAAGCATCTCTGACAAAATGTTTCAGCTGTCAAACAGTTCAGATCAAAGGGCTGAGTGAATGAGCAAGTCAAGAGGTGTTGAGTCTCAAACTTTTTACCTGTGGTAGTTTTATAAAAGGTGAAGAAAGAGCTTGGCATCCTCCATCTCCACTGGTGCAGTGATGGTCTAGAGTTTAGCTGGCTATTTTAGGCATTGACCTTACTCCTCTTAAGATTTGAGCTAGCTTTCTGGCAGGTGTTTGCCAAATGCAATTGTCATCGTGATAAGTTACAATAGGGGTTGTGGAAATTTCTCCATTTGAGGTTTTCAGAAAAGAAGCCAGTATTCTTCTGTATCTTTTCAAGAATGGTCCTGCATTGTTTTTAGGGGGGTGAATTTAATGGTGTTGTAATGTCTCATCTAGTCTTTATTTCCTGTGATTTTTTTCGATTGACTTCTAGTGCTAGCCAAGCTCCAGAGAGAATGTGGGTCCTCTGTGTTTTCTGAGTGTGCCTAGGGCTGATTCTTACTCTTTGTATGTTGAATAGCTATTCTTTCACACATAAATCACTGTTCTGTCATATTTGCCTGCTGTGAGATGTTCAATGCATATCATCATTTACATTAAACCATTTACTTCAAGAGAAATGTTTTATATTGGTTTATGAATTATGTTATCTGACATATAATATTATGTTATGTTCTTACTCTTTGTATGTTGAATAGCTATTCTTTCACACATAAATCACTGTTCTGTCATATTTGCCTGCTGTGAGATGTTCAATGCATATCATCATTTACATTAAACCATTTACTTCAAATGTTATGTTTAATATTGGTTTATGAATTATGTTATCTGACATATTATGTTATGAATTGGCAGATAGAATATAGAACAGTGGGTCATATTTGCCTGCTGTGAGATGTTCAATGCATATCATCATTTACATTAAACCATTTACTTCAAGAGAAATGTTTTATATTGGTTTATGAATTATGTTATCTGACATATTATGTTATGAATTGGCAGATAGAATATTAGAACAGTGGGACTTTTTATAGCTTATGGTCATGATCCAAGAAGTAATTCATGCCTTTTCTTAATAGACTTCACTGGTCAAAAGGGAAGCAGACACGAGTGTGTGACATTTTTACTACAGATCCAGAACTTGGGCAGAATCTTAGTTAAGTAAAAATCATTGGTGGTTTGCTTATATCTGCAGCCTGTTCCTGTCTGGAGAAAGGACATCATTTTTTCATCTTCAGCTCTGTTGTTCTAAGTCTTCTTTCACTAAATTTGTAATTCCCAGTCCATCTGAAGAGGCTGTAAGTGAACAAGTGTGATGACTTCCCCATGTCTGAGCAAGGAAGGCTTGTTTCCTGAAGGGGTAACTGATGTTGAGTAGAACAGGGGGAACTGCTTAGGGGAAGATGGAGTTGTAGTAGGTGTAATTTGGTGAGGAGCTTCTAACAGCAGCAGAGCAGTCACTATTCCTCTCCTCTCCTCTCCTCTTTCCCTTGTTCCTGTTATCTGGAGGTTTAGATTCACATTTAAGAAAGGATAAACTTGGTTCAGGAACACATCACAGTACTTTCCTTTTTCTCAGGAACCCTGTCTGTTAAAACATTAAACCCTTTTATTTTTTAAATGTGAAAAGTTAATATTTTTTTAAAAGTTGAGTTTGACATATACTCTGAAATAGAGGAGAACTTTACCACCAACTAGCCCTGTTCCTCTTACATAAAAGCCTTTAATAGCTATGTCACCGCATACCAAGGTTTCTGTTGTTATTTCTATACCTGTGTATGTTCAGATGAGGGGGAATCTTAGTAGTTAGTACACTTGGCATAGAGAAAAAACAGCCTATTCCTTTCCCTTGATGGACTGACTGCTTGGGAATAGTTTTTATTTTTGAGTTTGAATATAGATACGTGATGAAAAGAAACTGGCACATAAAAATAAGAAGCCATTTGAATAATTTAACTTTCAGCATGTGTTTCTACCCGTCTGTCTGGCAGTCAGTCCCTCAAAACTTTTGAAGTCATCACTCAGTTTCCACTAACTTTCTCATAGGGGATAAAGTTGTCTGAAGGACTATCTTAAATTCATATAAGTCTCATGAAAATAAAAGAGGAGGAAAAGATCGTATTAACGGTCTTGCTTAAGGGAATGACTGACTTTAGCCCCTCTAAGACATCATCTTATCCATCCAGGAGATGAGCCTTTGGACAATACCAGATAGGAAATGAAACTTCATTGATTTACTCCTTATGGAACTGCCTATTTCATGCTATATGTAGTCTATTTCATGCTCTCTGTAGTCTATCAGACAAATGCAAAGACTACATGCAAATTTTTTTGTAAGGGAAGACTGCACAGTGTCTAAAATGTAAGTTATCCCAATTGGGGACCACAAGTTTCGTATTTTGTACAACACAAGATCTGTGATGGGAATCTTAGTATTATGAAAGGATAAATAATGCTCTTTTTATTTGCTTTGTAATTTCTTGTATCTGCACATGGTAGAGCATAAGTTTCAGTGGGCATATGCTACCACAAAATCTCATAACCTGGTATGTACTGATAATATAGGCATGATTTGGGAATCCTTGGTGGAGCTAACAATTTTCAGTGTTTTCACCCAACAATTTTACCCTAAAGAAAGAAACATTCATAGCACTAGAGACAAAGCACAATATACCAAAGTAGCATCCATGTCATATAACTTCAACTAATGCACATTCGTTTACTGATATTTCATATATCATCTTGCCTGGAGCAGCAGATACCTGAAAGCTCTTAACATCGTTTTCGGTTACGTGACACTCTACCCTACAGTACGGCTAGGGACAGTACTGTATATAACTCATTCTCAAAAAATCCTAGCAGTGAATGATTTCTTCTACCAAAACAGCTGTGTTGCTCATAAGAAAAGAAGGTTAAATACTAGTATTGCTAAAGGTTGACCTGCCCATACATCTTTACTGTTTTGTCATAATGTTTAACTAGGAATGTCCCATTATTTCTTACTCAATTTATATGCTTTCTGACTGCATTAACTCTCTACAGATAGTAGCAATTCTTAACAGTTCTTCAGCTCTACTGTTGTGGTTTAACCCAGCAGGCAGCTAAACACCATACAGCCGTTGCTCGCTCCACCCCCGCCCCC